>NW_020528076.1:711717-1040935 GCF_003368295.1 Carassius auratus
CACACACACTACAGTCCATCCTTCAGCCCTTTGAGGGTTGACGCATGATGATTCTGACCTTTTGGCAGAATGCAGGAGGCAATCTGAACCTTTTCCTGTTTGGAGCAATGAAGACAAATGGCTGTGTCGAAAAGGGGTAAAATTATATGTGGCAGAGAGACACTCTTTATGATCCTGTAATGTCCTTTCAAACTCACTATACTGGTCATGCTCAGACAGGCTCCACATGATCAATATTAATTTAAGTTGGAGTATCTGTTCTCTAGGTTTTCTAGCACCAGGAGAAGGTTGAGGTATCTGACACAATGGATCGTCAGCAAAGTAATCATGTAGTGTATTTTATGTAACCACAGAAGCATAGAAGTCACCTCACATGACCACAGACAGCGCTGTAATTTACCACAAAGAGGCAGCAATTAAATGCAGAACACAATGCGGTAGACCGTTAATAGCCGCTTTCACACATATTATCTTTACTGGTAAATAACTTTTAAGATATAATATGTGAACAGGACCTTTCAGAAATACTGGTAAATTCATTCTGGCAATTTAACGGTATGAGACGTTGTAACATTGGCAGTAAATTATTACCAGTAATGTGCTCTGTGTGAACGCAGCTCAAGATTACCAGTATGAGCACATACAATTCAGAATGAACTGACGTAAGAAATTTACTGGGCCAATCATAACATTCTGAAGCAGATTACTCTGCGCTGTTTACGGAAGTCCAAAAAATGTTAAAAGACATCTAATACGATGCATCTGGGCCAAAAGCAGTGGCATGAATATGAAAATTTCATACAAAAGTGAAAACATCAACAAAAACACTGGCTGCATATACCCCTCTTCATGTTTACAGACACAACACCAGGAAGCGGAGCTGTCTGAAGGTCATTTCCAGTTAATGGCGGAACAGAATTTACTGATATTTTGAAATTGATGTGTGAATGGTGCTTTACTGGAAAAAAGACGTAATGTCATTGCCTGTGTGAACAGCGGATTTTTTAATTTACCTGTAAAGTCGTTCTGGTAATTTTATGGCAATTTTACTGGTATTAATATGTGAAAGGGCTAATGTAACTCAACCACAGACAGCAGTGCCAAATGAGCCCTATAACCACAGACAGAAGCAGTGCAAATGCATTTTGGGTCATCAGAGAAACATTGATTAAAATGTTAGGAACAGAAACTTGCGTTCAGGTCTTACCCAGTGTGAGCTGAGACACAGACACTATGACCCGCGTGTCAGGCTTCAGATCAAACTGGATCAGGTTCTGATTTAAAGCGTTCATGAAGACCTCCGACATCTGAAACAAGAGAACGATGATGGGGACCGTAATGATGTGGAATAGGAAAGTTAAAATAGTGAAGAGCTAAGTGGTAAAGCCTTGTTTTAATATATCACATTATTTTATTAAATATTTAATATGCAGTGTTACAACATTAAAGCAGTAAATGTGTGTGAATAATGATATATCTTACTAAAATCGTAGTAATTATTTCAACATGTGGACATTTACTACCATTCAGTTTGGGGTTGGTAAGATTTTTTAAATATTTTTAAAAGAAAGTCTCTTATGCTTACCAAGACTGCATTAATTTGATCAAAAATATAGTAAAAACTCAATATTATTACAATTTAAAATATATTAATGTGATGTAAATCTGAATTTTTAGCAGCCATTACTCCAGTCTTCAGTGTCACATAATCCTTCAGCAGTCTTTTTGATTTGGTGCTAAAAATTATTATAATTTTTTTTTTCAATGTAGAAAACAGTAGTGTAATATTTTTATTTAATATTTTTGTGAAACGTTTTTAGTTTTTCAAGATTCTTTGATGAATTGAAAGTTCAAAAGAACAGCATTTATTTGGAACAAAAATCTTACTGATCCCCAACATTTGAACGGTAGCCTATTTGTTTTGAGTTATTAAAAAACATTTATAAAGGCTGCAAAAAGCTTTATTTGCATAAAGATTGCGAATGTGAATCTTTTGTATGCCATTTAAAATGATCATACATTTTCCATTTCGGAAAGCTGTATGTCATAACCCTACATAAACTGAGAACGCAATAAAAAATACTGCTGGTTTTAGCATAAATTTGAATTATTGTACAAATTTAACCGGAGTTTTAATTTCTCTTTGTGGTTGCTGGGCATTACAATTCAGCCAATGACATTTTTAAAGTAAGTGCTTGTAGTTTGCAGCAATAATAAAGCCTATTTTTATTGCCACTATAATATATTTAGCCATCAGAGAATCATAATAGGTTATTTTAACAGACTGTATCAATCATCGGACCTTGTCATTTGGGGGATCATAGCAAAGCATTTTGTTTTAATATGCGTGCATGTGTGGTTCTTGCCTTATTAAGCTGTTCCTCTGTGTGTGATCTAAATGCTGACTGGTTTGTCTTGGGTAGGATAAAGAGCTCAGCGGCAGTTGGAAATCCAGGAAACACAGAGACCAACAGCTGGTCCTCAGGGAAGCCGCAAACCTGGAGCAAAACACACAGATAAACACACATTTGTCATATGCTAGTAAAGATTCAATTAAACTCATTTGATCAGCATTTAACATTCATGACGTAAAAGCTAGTCATTCATTCCATGCCCATCTGCACATTAATAATATCTCAGTTAATGTTTGCAAATCATAATAAGAAATTCCAGTGAATCTCAAGATGGTTGTAATATTTATGCTATGATGTTGCGTAACTGTATTGAAAGCTCTCCGTTCAAGTTGAAAATCCAGAGGTATTGGGAGACCATTATATTTGTGCTTGAGCGACTCATTGTAATGGAGTTCTGTGGAGCAGTTCTCTGGCTCTGTTCTTTAATTGGCTAACTGGCTTTGGAGTCTCTCTGTTGCCGCATCAATATTCACTCTGAACTCCTATGATTCACTCTCGCCAGTAGCACTACGTTACCCTATCTCTCGCTCTCAGACTGAGGGGAAATCAGTTGGATGCGTGAGAGCACGTAAAGCCTCTCAGCCAAGAACGAACCTCGCTGGAGAGCCCAGAAAGAGCCATCAGGCTTTAAACCAGCAGTGTTTGAGAGAGAGGAAAGAGAATAGCTGAAGAGAGAGGAAGTGTGGAGAGCTATCAGCAGCCTTTCAAGATATTTCGTGCGTTCTTTTCAGCAGTTCGTTGACATGAACAGAGCACTCCAACAGGAACTGATGATAGGCTTTACAGTCAGTATACCTGAGAGAGTGTTGCCCTGACAACCCGCCCCACGTCCTGTCTCCATTCGGCAATGGTCGGGTTATGCTCTTCCAGGTTAGGAGAGAACGACAGCAGTAAAGAACGGAAGAAGTCTGGGAATGAGAGAAAATGGATGGATGGGAACAGAGATGAAACTCTGCCAAACATTCCTCTTAATTCAAAAATATCACTTTCTGTATCTCGAAGAGCACTGCAATGTTTGTAACAACTGGAGGTCTTTACCTTTGACAGTGATGATTTTCACATCCTGTAGGACTGTGCCTCCTGTCGACACCTGTACTGTGACGGAGTTCGGTCCCTCTCGTGTGAATGTGTGAGAAATACTTCCTTCCAGTGTGATCAGCGGCTGAAAACACACACATAGGAGACATTCGGTTCAGGATTGACTGCACTGGGAAACAGGAAAGCAAATCACAGCACTGACTGATGTGTGAGTGGCAGAATCATTTATAGCAGAAAGCAGTTACAGCGCTACATGTACAAACTCCCGCTGTGTTTCACGGTTCAGTTGTCATGTTTTTGATCTCAGGGCTTTCCGTAGATATATTGGTCTTAAGGATCTTCATCCTATTTCCTAGTATTTTTTAACAAGCCGCTCCTTCCTGAGATTTACTTGTAATTTATGGAGGGCTTGCTGATCTTTTGTATTGTTTTAGCACTAGACGAGGATGTTGGGCAGCATCACTAAATAGAATGCCATTTGTAAGTGACATTCCAACATTAATATTCATCCAAAACAATGCAGTTACATTTTAATGCTGCCTTATTTTTCATAGAAATTAAAGTAGTCAATACAAAAACGTTGTACTTTCAGTGTATAATGGGTTAAGTTAATGCATTTACTTCACTGAAATTATTTATAAGCATAATTTTTTATATTTCTAACGCACTAGAGGGTCTGATTTTTGCCTGGTTGTAGTCTTTGCTGTATATGATTACTTTATTATCTTTAAACATTAAAAGCAATCACAAACAATACAGCTGGCTTATAAAGCAAACCTGGACAACATTTTTGTTGCTTTCAATGGGACTGTTCTGCTGACCAAAACATATTCAAGTTACAGTTATATAATGGATATGGGCTTCAAGTGAACACTCTAAGCTTTAATTTGAGGGTATCGCAACAGGTTAACAAATTACAGCTCTTTAATATGTTCCTCCCCACTTTTTCAAGTGACCATAAGTAAATGGACAACTGTTGCTCTGAACCCACATCATGTGGTCAAAGGAGGTCTCCTTGCAAGTGGAACACACAATAGTTTGGCTTCAAAAACAAAACAAATCAATCAGAGAGTTAGCAAACATCAGGAGTGGCAAAATCAACAGTTTGGTACATTCTGAGAAAAAAAAGAATGCAGTGGTGAGCTCAGCAACATGAAAAAGCCTGGAACATCTATGGAAGACAACAGTTGTGGATGATCACAGGATCCTCTCCATGGCAAAGAAAGACCCTTTCAATACATCCGGTTAAGTGAAGAACACTCTCCAGGAGGTAGGTGTGTCATCGTCAAAATCTACAATCTAGAGAAGACTTCACGAGAGCAAATGCAGAGGGTTCACCACAAGGTGCGAACCATTCATCAGCCTCAAGAATTGAAAGGCCAGATTAGCCTAACATCTAACATCTAAAAAAGTCAGACCACTTCTGAAAAAGCAATCTTTGGACAGATAAAATGAATATCAACCTGTACCAGAATGACAGATAGAAAAAATATTGAGACGGCTTGTCACAGCTCATGATCCAAAGCATACAACATGATCTGTGAAACCTGGTGGAAGCAGTGTGATGGTGTGGGCATGCATGGCTTCCAGTGACACTGGGATAGTGGTGTCTAATTCTGAAGTGTAAGGGATATACTGTCTGCCCAAATTCAGCCAAAGACAGCAAAGTTGGTTGGACGGTGCTTCATAGTACAAATGGACAATGAACCAAAACATACAGCAAAAGTAACCCAGGAGTTTTTGAAGGTAAAAAAAGTGAAATATTCTGCAATGGCCAAGTCAATCTCCTGAGCATGCATTTCACTTGCTGAAGAAAAAACTAAAGGCAGAAAGACCCACAAACAAACAACAACTGACAACAGCTGCAGTAAAGGTCTGGCAAAGCATCACAAATCGGTCAAAATTCTTAATGGTCAGTTAATGGTTAACCGGTTAAAATGAACATCCTTAATCCTAATAACAGGTTTACCTATATGACCCTGGTAACCACAATATCTTTGGCAGAGCCCTTGTTTTGTTACAGGTCAAAAGTAATACTGGAAGCCTCTGGGCCATAATACTCACACACACACACACACACACACACACACACACACACACACACATATACACAACAATTGAACCTCTGTGCTGTTACTGAACCACCAGTAGAAAGTAGCAGTCTTGGGCTGACTGGGCCACAGCACTGCTGTCAGGTTGGCCTCTTTTCCTCTGATGACGACCACCGGTGCCGAAAGAAAGATACGCTCCACAGGACCTGACATGACACATTGGACGTGATATCTCATCAGACACAACAGAAAGTCAATAATGATCACATTTAGCACTGAACACAACAACAAGCAATTTCTTCTTCTACACATCTTTCATTGAGAACTGGTTCTGAAATAGATTGTCTAGATGTGCAGTCAGTGGTTTAGAGGTAATGTAGTCTGACAGGAAAGAGTTTTTTAATAGTGACGGCAGTGTCTTCTTATATGTATATGTGTATATGTGCGTGCTCGTGTACTTACTAGTGATGTGCAGATAGAGCAAGCTGCTGTCAGACCCCTGACTGTTCTGAGCATGTGCGGTGACCCTGAATATCCCAGTGACCCTGTACACGTGTGTGATGCTGTCACCAAGACGACTTATATTGGAGTATGACACCGAGATGCCATCTCCAAAATCCACATGGAGACTTGTAGACAGTGAGTCTCCCTACAGAAAAACAGAAGAAAAAAAAAAACAGATATATTCTATGGGTTTGTATGTAAAGGCTTTGAGAAAAACTGGTTCTAAAACTGTAAACACAGATGGCTGGTGGACTGATTTAAAAAAAATAGATCTAAATACATAAAATGCTAATTTTAAAAATGAATTGAAATGATTTACTGTTAAAATCAGTTTTATAATAAGTGAATACTCATAGTTAGGTGTCAGAAAGATTTTGTTTTCGAAATAAGTATCTTATATCAGTTAAGGCTGCATTAGTTTGATCAAAAATACAGTAAAAGAGTAATATTGTGAAATATCATTACAGTTTACAATAATTGTTTTCTGTTGTATTATATTTGTATTTGCATTGTATTATATAAAGCTGAATTTTCAGCATCATTACTCGAGTCTTCAGTGTCACATGATCATTCTAATATGCTGATTTGGTGTTCAAGAAAGATTTCTTATTATGATCAATGTTGAAAACATTTGTGCTGCTTAATATTTTTGTAGAAACTGTGATGAATTGAACAGAAAGTTCAAAAGAACATATTTGAAATAGAAATTGTTTGTAACAATATAAATGTTTATGATGTAACTGTTGTTCAATTTAATGCTTTTGCGCTATATTAAGTGAAGAAAAAACCTTACTGGCCCCAAACTTTTGAAATATTATCTATGCAAGTTCTTTACTAACCTAGTTATTAAGTTGTGTTAAGTTCACTGAAATGAAAAGCAGCAGCCTTGTAAAGTTATGGATTGGTGGCACAAGGCAAGATGTATGAAAAGGACATTGACTGAGACCCCCTCATGAGATCAGGGGTTTGGAAATTTGCTTTACTCGCAAAGTTGGTCTGCCATCAAAGTTTGAGTTGAGTTGAAAGCACAACACCTTATCAATGACTTTGTGTGTTTGTGCACCTGCTGGCTCACTTTTTGCAATGCTACTCTGAAGGTGATGTTGGTTCCCAGTACAGCAGTGAGCTGGGAGTTGATGGTGCTCAGCTGTAGGCCACTGGGTGCTATGGGTTTGCACTGTTGCATTTTGGGACTTAGTGTATCTTTCAGACCCTCTCTACAGTTATTCAACAGCACTTGCCTGTACCTGCACCGACACACACAAAAACTTTAGAAAAAGCCCTCTGTTACCAGCAAAAACACAAAAAGAGACATGTAGTTATTACAAAAAACACTTTTATGAAGACTATCACATAGAGATTAATTTTGCAACTATGGATCATGCAGTGTGTGTGTGCATCTGTGAATCTGTGAGTGTGTGTTACCCTGTGCTGTTGCGGTAGCGCTGACCATGGCTGCAGGTGTGTGCTGGTAAATTGACATCATACCAGAATGCAGGTGCACATTTTCCACTGGCCTGTCTCTCAAACCCATAATCACTGCAGGGAAAATCATAAAAACACATCAATTATTCAGTTTGGTTGAGCTCCTCTTTATGATGCCTTAGCAGTCTATAGAGAGAAGTGGTTTATATTTTCAGTTTTAATTTTAGTTATTGTTTTAAATAATTTAGGTTTTAATTTATTTTTATTTTGGTTTTAGTAATTTTAATACTTCAACTTTAACACCAATTTTTGTTTCAGTAACATTTTAGCAGCACGGAAACCTTAAGTTGTGATTGGTTAGTGCGTTTACAAGATATAAACTGCAGTTGGGGATCAGGGCTAAACTTAGTAACACCTGCTCCTTCAGGCTAATCAGATCACTGCCACATTTAAATAATCATTACTTATTCATTTGGAGATGATTAATCATTTGACATTATGCTACTTTTACGTGCCTCTCATTCATACCTGTAATTTGCCTAAGAGCAGACGACTAATGGAGCCTGTGTGTGGAACAAGGGAGATTTATGTCATCGTTTTGATCAGCGCAGGAGTGTGTCTCCATGTGCATCGGGGTGGGTTTGTCAAATCTCCATCAGTATAGCGATATGATTACGATGTAAAACCAGGTTTTTACCTTGCTGCCTCAAGAGCAGCTGATTTAATTGAGTGCATGAATGGAAAAACCTTGTTTTTTTGTTTTTGTTTTTTTATTCAAATACCACTTGATTGATCTGTATAATTGGTTGGATCCCTGCAGCTTTCGTACTGTGCATGCAACACTGAGTCCTTTGATCTGCAAGAGTTACTGTCACTCATTTCCTCTATTGGAGAAGCAGCTGCTCTGCTTTTCCATGTGTGTGCACGTATGCATATGCTTGCATGTGACTCACCACTCAAAGTCATAGAGGGTGCAGATGCAGGGCTCAGCTGAAACAACTCGAGAATATTCCCGACCCAGAGTGCAACGTGTGCCAGGCTTCCTCTTCATATACACCTGTCTCTCTCCCATCACACACACCTCACCCTGAAATACACATTAATACCTAAATAAATAACTAGCAAAGTCACCAAACTGCTCACGGAACAGTGTTATTTTAGTATTAGTATACTAATAAAATATAAATTAATATTTTACATTGGATTTTTTATATTTTAGGTTTTCATTTAGATTTTAGTTTTGCAATGCCCTTTTTGTGTTTATCTTTTTTTGTAAATTTGTACATTTATATCTAGCTTAAATTTATTGACATTTCAGTTTTAGTTTAACTTATAACTTTAATATTTCAGTAACATTTCTAGCTTCCATAAGTTTTTTTATACGACTTATATTTTATTTTATTGCAGCTATATTTCAATTATCAAAAAATATTTTGCAAAAAATTATTATTATTTTTTTTTTATTAAAGCTATTTTAGGAAATGTAGTTTAGAATATGGCAAAGGAATAGTGACAAAAATGTTTTCTAGTTCCGTCTGCCTAGCTGAGGATGGATACAGTAGTTAGTACGTATTATAGAAAATGTATTGTGCTTTCCAGGAAACAGATTTGACAAGCAATAGATGCTGACTCTGAAACTCTGTAAACCACAAGTGAGAGTCAAGGCTGATGGACAACATGTCACCAATATTATGTGCTGAGATCTGTTGCAAAACTTCATTACGACTCCATTAATTTCCATTTTGCTTGGGCATGTTACCCCTGAGGTGAAAATAATCTCCCTTGCCACCCTAATCACTAACGCATTTAGTGCCAAAAGAAACTCATGTTGAATGCTGAGAGAGTGAATTACTGTTTTGCTGTTGAGACCGAACAGTAAGGCGTGCTGATAAATGTGAGGTGACAACCTTGTTATGCAGGTGCCATGTCTGAAAGTCTCCGTCTGTGCATTTCCGCCCAAACAGGGAGCTGTAGTCAATCTTTATCAGCTGCCAGTCGGAGTGGTAATTAAAGTGCCCAAAGAATCTACGAGGATAAAGATGCTTAAGCACAACAGTATCGCTTTACTTTTACATTCTTTACAATTGCTTAAAGGACACATATTGCTATGAAAAGTAAATTTATGGAAAAAATCCATAAATGACTAACAAGAAGGAAGTGTCAGTGTTATCAGTACAAGAAAGTGTGAGGATCATAGTCCAGGCATGCTGACATGCAAATGAACAGATTTAATCTGATAATAATGATCACAAGTAAGTGAAGGTTCATTACTGACACCTCCTGGGCTATTTGGATGAGTGTGACTTAGAAGACGAGGTGAAATGATTCTTACGTAATGATGTGATTCTCAGTCTCTGGAGTCATCAAAACCCCGTCAACAAATAGGGGTGTAGACGAAAAGCTGAGTTTGTCCCATTGCCGGCCTTCATCCAAACTAATCCTAGACACACATACATTTCACAAATCATTTCACTGGCGAAGCAGATTCGGTTCATATTCTGATTAATATACTGTACAGTGCACATTTGACAAAGACATAAAAATAGAAGATGCATTTGTTCAGTCATCTGAGAATATTTATCGGATCCACAGAAACAAGTCATTGTGGAGTAACTGCATTAACATTCAATGTGGGTTACATCTGCATAATGACATTAAAATCAAATCTAATATATGCTCGATGAAAAATATCAAGACAAAATTATTCACCATACCCCCACTTGTGTTTACATTACCCTCTAATCATTATTAGTCATGTAAAATGCATATTACGTCTCATTACACATTCGGTCTACTTTGCATTTCATTGTTCTTTTATGTTGCATCTCTTTTTTATACTTTTTTTCTGTCCTTTGCATTATTTTTTATTATTTTTCTTTGGGTAAGTGGCATCTCAGCGTGTTTTATTTTCAGATTTTGGTCTTCCTATGAATGCCTTGTATTTTAAAGCACCTGATTGTGTATTTATTGATTGATCTATTGATCTATTGATTGATCTATTATTGTGTATCTACAGACCCCCTGTTTGCTTTGTTCTGTGAGCATGACATTTTTAGCCTAAACTTAGTGGTTATTCATAGTCGTGTTTTTGGGGATCTTAGTTTAGATTAAGTTAATTTCAGCATTTTTTCAATAACCAAAGCAACTCTCACATTGCTGAGTCTGCAGAATGCTGCATAAATCCCATAAAATCAGCACACATTCTTTGTGGAATTGGTATGCTTTTAATACACACAGTTAGTGCACAACATCTATCGCCTTTCTATTCTATACACTTTATTGTGTATAGAAGTTTGGGATTTTTTTTATCCTATTATTAAGCAAATATGCAATAAATTGATCAACAGTGACAGTAAAGTCATTTATGCTACAAATGTCTTTCTTCAAATAAATGTTTTTTCAGCATTCTATTAATCAATTAATCCTGAAAAAAAAAAAGTTAAGCAGCACAGATGTTTTCACCATTAATATATACAGGTAATAAATTAGAATGTTGTGGAAAAGTTAATTTATTTCAGTAATTCAACTAAAATCGTGAATATTAGAATAATTTCTCAATGATCATGTGCGAAGGATCAAATTTTCAATGTAATATATATAAAAACAGAAAACTGTTATTTTACACAGTACTATATTTCACAATATTACTGTTTTTACTGTATTTTGATCAAATAAATGCAGCATTGATGAGCATAAGAGACTTCTTTCAAAAACATTACAATTCTTAAAAACTGCTCCCAAACTATTGAATGGTAGTGTATATCTTTACAATGCTTTTTAAAGTTTACCGTTCTCTTTATTTTTGTGTCTAACAGATGTAACGGTCTTCATGGCATCTTTTCATGAAGAAAGCAGATTTTCAGGTTTGGTGTTCCTGTTGTTGTATATATGGGTCAAAGTCACCCGAGTTGATGGCTAAACACCCGCACACACATCTGACTTCTGTTCTAACAGCAACCCACAGGAGGATACAAATGATCTTCTGCAGCCTAATTGATCCTGACAACATTTCAGAGCTTACCACATCAAAGCTGGGAATGTGATGTGGCAGGAACAATATGAGAATGGAAGCCCACTGAATCCCACCTCTGCTTCAAACCTTAACCCCCCAACATGAGCATAAAAGCCCTGGCAAACACAGCCACCTGCACTACAAAGCCATGACAGACACTTTCGCTGAAAGGATTCCAAATGTTTGATATGATAAGACCTATTGCCTGCTGCTTATATCTACCAGTCCTCATATCAAAGCTGACGTTTAAGCATGAGGGAACTTCAAAAACTTAGTCTGAATAAGAAATATCCCAAAAGTTAGAGCAATAGCCTGCAATGAACCCAAAAATCTTTCTAGTGCTTTGTTTTATATACAAATAATGTGTCAAGTCACTTTTATTTTAATAGCACTTTATACAGCAGAGATTGCTTCAAAGCAGCTTCACAGTATTAAACAGGAAAGTAACCGAATCAGTGATGCAAACTTTAAAAATGAGGCAAATCCAAATTCTGCTTTACAGCTGCTGAAACAAGACAAGTGTCATTATTCAGCTCCAGTCATTTTAGTGTCTATACAGTTCAGTTCAATAACTGTGTAAAAGTTCAATTCAGTGATAAGCAGCTCTGCTGAAGTATAGTGTATAATGTATACAGTATACACTATAGTTTAGTGTAGTTATTCAATTCAAATCAGTAACGGATTAAATACAATTCAATAACAGTGTCAATGTTGCAAAATACGTCAATTATGAACATTTATTTCAGCTATAAAGCAGCTCTACAGAAGAAAATATCTTTGTTATCTTTGTTAGTTCCATCAAATCTATACAGTTTTTGAAATTTATGTGTCTTTTAAACCTCAACTAAGTGAACCAAAGGCAAGAGGTGACATAAATTAAGAAAATATCTTTGGAGAAAGTTAACCAGGCTCAGTCAGGTGACTAGTTATCCTCTGGTCTAAATGCATTAACATGGAGTTAAATAGATTTCAGGCTGCATCACAAATCAGATTTTTGTATTGATGTCATTTAATAAAATTTGCAAGGCACTGCATTTATGTCCATTGTCTTACCATAAATGGCGTGTTGGTACAGCAGATTGTGTAACAGCTAATAAAGCCCCTCCATGGTCCAAAAACCAGACACCGTGCTCCTCCTCAAAAATCTAAAGACAGTGTTTACAGAGTCAAAATCCAGCAAGTTATTTTGTCATTCTGTCTCTTTGTGTTTCTCACATTTCTTTTAGTTTCAGTTAGTTTGAGTGGTGATCAGGGTCTATAATTACAGTAAGGTGATTGTCAGTATGTGACTGGTTTACCTGTCTCCATGTGTTTCCAGCATCAGAGGAAATGAACATTCCTGTATTAGAGGAGGAAAGCTCGGGCCCAATGTTACCTGTGAAAAAAAATACTGCTGTAACTCTGACAGACAGATTATTCACCATGCATATGATGGAGATATGTTAGTGGATGAGATTTGATTCTATTTCACTAGTTTATTAAAATAGAAAATAATCCCTACTGGTAAAAAAAAATAATAATAATAATGAAAAAGATAAAAGCAAATACAATAAAAAATAAACAAAATCAAACAAAACAAATAAACAAAACCAAGCATATCTGGGTTTACACATTTAATCAGTAATTAAACATAGATAATCAAAATATGTCTTTTACAGATCATTTCATGGTCTAAACTCCATGTATTATATGAAGGGTGACAATGTAAAGACCAAAAAAAAAGCTGCTTAAATGATTTTCATTTATATTTTCACTGAACAAAAGCAAATTGTATCTGTAAAAAAAAAAAACAGCATACAAGCAGTCCAACAGCACCCCCAAAGTAGATAAAACGCCTAACAGGATGGGCAATAGACAGGGCCGGCTCCTCACATAATTTAAATGCTATACGCTGTCCATCCATTGTGGCACCCAAATGAGGTAAGTTTTTTGTTTAATTATTATTATTTTAATTAGGGGCACAATATATATTGACATAGAATCAATATCACATTATGGCTTAATACCATAGTCATACTGCGAATGTTGCCATTTAATTAAATAAAAATAACGTGCTGCAGTTTTCAGAGTGAAGTGTTAATGTGTTAAAGTGACACGCATCGCTTCACTCTGAAACATGCAGAATGTTTACTTATTTGATGGCAAATCACCAAAAAAAAACAAGTTTAATATTTAATTTGGGCAGAGATGCACTGATAGACCATCAGCCATAAATTGGAACCGGTTGTTAGCAGACAGAGCAAGATCACTGTTCACGATGCACGAAGTATGAATGTATGTATCTCTGATGGGAACTGACTGTCTTAAGAAACAGTTTAAATGGCATTTTCCTTTCACGTTTCCTCTGTATGTGCTTTTACAGCAGTAATCAAGGAAACAATGCATCACTGCTGTTCCTTAAGCGCCACCTGCTGACAGAGAGTGAATTTGCATTTTCATTCAGCCCATCTGCTGTTTGTTATGTTTTATGTAGCCTAATTTCACAAGGCTAAAGCCAGACCACTCTGTTTTTGCTTCGGGTTTTGAAATTATACAGTCAAATTTAGATCAAAATAATAAATAATAAAGCAACTATCGATATTCTTCATATACTCATATTTTATTTTTTTCTTGTCTTTGGCTTAAATAAAATACATTAAAAATCAGTATTGGATTCTGCCATGAAATATTCATGAAAATATCAGTGCAGCCATAAACTTATGAATGTCTGAAATGAAGATATTAAGATTTAAATGTTAGTATTTTAGCTGCCTTTGGACAATAAAGTTCCCTAATTTAAATAGCTAACTGAGTTAATGTCAGTTTATTTATTTATTTACTGTGCAACGGTCTTATTTTATATGTATTTTGCTTTATATCATAAAGCTATGCAGTTTCTGTGTCAATGATTGGTGGTGGATTTGGCTGTTATACAAGGGGCACCAGTTAAAATCTTGCCTAGGGCTCCAAATTGGTCAGGGCCGGCCCTGGCAATAGGACATGGGGATTCTGCTGCGGCTGCTACTATTGCAGCTACTAGTGACAGCTGACTCTGTTGTATGAAGGATGCATCATTCTGTACTTGCATTCTCAAATTAAATGCAGCGATGCAAAACAATGCATCTAATCATCATTCAGGAAAAACTTTGATTCAAGAATGACCACACTGCTGATGTGATCTTATAGCTAGCACACCCTTAGCATGTGAGTAATTAGTCTTATTGGCAAGCCATAACAGCATAATTTTTCTTATCGGGCCATGCCGATATTTACTTTTTAAGCAATTATCAGCCAATTCCAATAACGTACCTATAATATTGTGCATCCCTAATTAAATTAAAATATTATAAGCTTTGGTGAATACAAAAATTGTGTTTTGCATTAATATTTAAATTAAAAAAATGTTTCCCTAATATTTTGTGCCCCTTTGCAGCCCCCATAGGGTGACCTTGGATTTCTATTAATCAAATAATTAAGTCCAGTTTGAAAACCCCTGGTCGATGAGACCTGAATGAAGTCATTAAGAGTTAACACAATTTTTGCCACTGCACTTAAGTATATTTTTAAATCTATAATCTATGATTTTACAATAAATTCTTGGTGCATATTGTCTGGTGAGTATGAGTACACTCATGGCACCTGATGAATTACGTTTGGTAAAGCTGCTGCCAGTAACAAAACAAAACTAACAAACAAAAAAAAACAACAACATATTTTTCAAATCCCATATTTATATACTCCGAGCATGGGAAAGTGATTGCAGAACAGCTGTTGGACATGACAGGCAATTATGAATGTGGAAGACACTGGTCATATTTTCTGCGTGCTCTGCACGACTTACTTTTTGAGTGAGCATCTATCTAGTCTCATGCAGGAAGCTATTTGGGTTTGAGTTTTGAAGATTTATAATGAGTCTGACAAGCAAAATAACATATGTTTTTTTTCCAATCATGCCAAACTCTGCAGGTGAAAAACACAGAGAGGTAACAACTTGAAAGCCGTGATTTGGCTACTCAAACTCTATCTGCATTTAAAAGCATTTTTCACTCTAATTTGTCAGAAACGCCCGGGGGACTCAAGATGCCACAAGCTTAAAAACAATAAAGGAAGTGGGACAGTTGAACACACACACCTGTGGCTACTATAATCCCTGGAGCGGAGTGTTTGGTGGAGATGGTGTCAGGTGTGTAGGGGTTTTCAGACATCTGCAGGAGAAGGTGCAAGGAGCACGAGGGCTGAAAATTAGAACATTACACAGCATTAAATTATATTTCAATACATTTAAATATATCTACATAATCTCACCTTTATCAACCAACTGGGGCATCAGCTTTCAAAAGCCATGCAAATGAATCTGCTTTGGATCTCTGCTGCTTTTGTCCATATTTGTGGTATCCCTTACAATTAGTGTGACCCATTTCTTTTATTTCAGAGCTTCAGACAAATCTATTATCTATTATGGCAATTAGAATACAGTGTCAAAAATCAGTACATTTAAATGTAAAACCACCTAGTGATTCAAAACTAATTTCATATGCAAATAAGCAACACACTTTTATTCTGTATGTACAAGTGTCTGAATTCTTGTACCAGCAGTTTTTTAAAGTGGGTAATAAGTCCCAAAATACCCTAAGCACAAGGAATGAAAAAAAAAACCTTGTTTCATCTTGTCTTTCTAAAGAATGACAACACGTGTGCAAACACTGAACCCACTGTTTTGGTGCAGCAGAAAAAAAAAGTAATTAAGACTTTCTGAGATCTGCTGATAAATTGACTCCAGCTGTTCAATGTATGTCTTAATTGAAATCACCAATCTTCCAGAACAGTGTAAAACATCAGTGAAAGTCATTACAAAGATACAGAGAAGGTAGTGTGTCTTAATCAAACCATCAGAAAGCACTGAATTCAGAACTATTGTTTGGTAGCTGGTGGTTCACCCTCATTTCACTGTGAAACTCAAGAAGTTCTTCTCTGCAGGGCTCCACTGTAAATACGCATCAAATGAAAAGTGTCAACACTGTAATGTCTTGTTTTCATCTGACCATAGGTTAAGTAGGTGGCTCTGAGTGTAATTTAATGAATATAGTGGGTGTGACTGGCTCTGATGAAGTGCTTGTTTTCTATAAACGTTGGTGTGTCACTATAATAGGATCAACATTAATAATAGCTGTTTTATGATAAATAGTATTTTGCCTACTTTTATGTTGGTGACCTATGCTTTTTTTTGGCAATGTCTTCATGTATGAAGAAATATGTGGATGAATTCACTGGGTCTCACCAGGTTGCAGTTGATGTCATGTCCTGTGGTGTCTTTTGCTGGAGGCTTTAGTAAGCTCCATGTCTGGCCTTTGTTGTAGGTGATGTACGTTCTCATCTGTGTGTCTTCTTTCTTATTGGCTATGATCAGTCCGCTAACACCCGCCACCTACAGGACAGGACAAAAGTGATCTGAACTCAAATATTTGGATTTCCTCTTTGTGATGATGATGATGGTAATAATAATAATAATAATAATAATAAAGTATATTATTGTTATTATTAACAACATAATACTAATTTATTAGTATTATTACTGTTATATAGGTTATTATTATAAAAAATATTTTCAGTACTCTGTTCAGTTACAGACATTAGTTTGTGTTCTACTAAATTATTATGATATAACTTATATATATAATAATAATAAATCAGTACAGTAATCTGTTATTATTATCATTATTAATAGTAGTAGTAGTAATAAAATAATAATATATTCTTATGAATTTTACTGTTAGTAAGATTATTATTATCAGTTCTATTGTTTTCTTTTTTTTTTTTTTTTTTTTTTTACAATTATAGATATTAGTTAGAGTTTTTGCCTAGAAGCGAAGCAAAAGAGAAGAACGGAAAAATATCAGGTTCTACATTATTGCAGATAAGCCAAGTTTCTCTGTGCATTTTTGCTTACACTTCAGTTTCTATATGTTTTGAGTTGTTCTCATTATCAGATTTTCTTCTTCTCTTTGTATTCATTGCGATTAATTGCAGAACTTCAAACACTGCTGCTTTGTGCTGCATTGCACTGTTCCCTGTTCTACTTTCAAAAATTCCTGGCGAAAACCATGTTAATTACTGAGGTTTTCCTAATTGCACACAACCTTCATATGTGAACATTCAAGGTGGTTGACTTCTTTAACTTAATTGAGAAGCACCATCAGGCCATACGATCATATTTGCAGACCTTGTAGACGTCCACAATGAGGTTTCCTGTGAGACTGCGGAAGGTATGGAGGTTTGGGAGCGAGCGAGTGAAGTAGACCCCAGGGGTGTCAGAGATGTACAGACTGTAGGTGTCATTTTCGTTCCACTCCTGCACTGCTGCCAGCACTTGTCCCTCATCTGTACTGACAATGTGCATGTCCTGCATGGAGAACAGCTGTTAGAGCCACATACATTTCATCTTACAACTTATTTGTGACAGCTAGTGCTGTGTCATGTATCTTACTTTGGGTAGACAGTATTTAGGGAGCTGAATGGTCCTGAAGGGCCCTCGCTGATAGGACACAAAGTACGTAGTTCTTCCTGCTGTGGTTAACTGATACACACACACACACAGTCAGAGAAAGCACAGCTACAAGGATTTACAACAGATCAGGAGTTCACACCAGTCAGAACCCATGTTTCTTGTTTATCATAGAAGAGACTTTCCGTTGCTTGTGATTTAATGTTTTCAGCGTCTCGGATCTTGGTATATGCAGTGAACTCTATCACTGCAGGTTACTGCGAGCATTTGGGTCACAGTGGCCATTCACATAATTTCATACATTTTTGTATACAGATAAATACAACATTTCACTAGATTTGTAATGAAACATGTTCGTAAACCTGTTTTCACAAAACGCCAGTTTCCTCCAAAATAAAAGCCAGAGGGTTTAACTTTTGCTTAACTTAAAAAAAATTAAAGTAACAATATACATAAATAATTAAATATTTTTCTGTTCAGTCGACAGAATAAGAATAATAATTTATTTTGGCTGAGGAATCTCATAACCTTTTCTTATCAACTTAAAAGTAAATTATTTTAACTACTAATCAAATTTAGTATTTTTTTGCATGTAATTTAATACAAATATTAAATATAAATAAAGAAATATTAGTAAGCTATTGTTAGATTGTTAGAAATTACAGTATTGTGAAAACACTACCTCACAAATTTTTTAATTGTATTATTATTATTATTATTTTATGTTTTTTTTTTTTACTTTTTTTTTTTGGAGAAAAGGGGGAGATTAGTAGGTATGGAGGTATACAATGCAAGTATAAATACACAGTGTTTAATTAAATATTTTAAGGATTAAATACATAATTGCAAGGCAAATTGTAATCCAATTAACATGTAGACATGTTAAGATACAGTCACATAATCTAATTCTCTTAGTCTGAATTCACAAAAACCTAATAAACATTTTGGTAGCAAACTATTGTCTTGCTCATACTAAAATCGAACTTTTAAAGTGCAGTGTAAATGTACTGAATGTTAGCAAAACCTGACACATGTTGTACACCCTCTTATCAAGTAGATTGTAGCTATTAGGCTATAAATACAGTGCATTAAAGCTCTAATGCTTCGATTGATCCAGTGTCAATAGAGCTTAGATGTCCAAAGAATGAGGTAGTGTGTCTGTGTGTCCACTTTACAGGGTGAGGATGGTGCTACACTGTGTTTTTCCTGCGAGAGGTGTGGGATGTCAGACCGTCTCTTGTTCCTGTGCTTTTTGAATCAATAACCTCATTAATCTCTGTCAGCTCAAATCCAACAGCTTCAAGCAACAAAAGTCAAATGAAAGTTGCTTGTATTGACAGAAGAGGGTCCAGGTTTGGGATTCTCACTCAAAACCATGCCCTGTCCTACCCTGGCCTGCTGTTAAAGATGGAGAGGCTGGTTTCAATGGTTATCACTCACTTACACGGCACTGACAGAGATAAAACGAGGGCTATAAAAAGAGTCAGGCAGAGATTATTGTGACACACACACACACATTTTTGATATCTCCCACGCAAATCTAAATCAGAAAGGCTTATGTACTTAATGTAACGCACACACATCTGTACCTGTAAGAAGATGTATTGGTCCTGCACTACGAGTGAGTTGGTGTCAATTCGGCCGCTGAATGGATACTGCCTACCCTCCTCTGAACACTTTTGTGCTCGGCAGGTGATATACTGCATTTCTGTGAGACACACACACAGATTTATCAACGCAGGATACGCTCGTGCACAAGAACGCCTTGATCTACACCAAACACAAAACAGATGATCAATATCTCCCTCACTCTCGCTGGCACACACACACCAACACAACAAACACAATCAAGAACCTACACACATCTCTGTGTCTAGCCAAATTAATCAGTGCTCTCCATTATCAGTCTCTCTACTAGCTATCCATCCTCACTCAGAAGGGAGAGAAAGAGGGGGTGCGAGTAAAAGTACAGAGAAAGACTGAAGGGAGAGAGCAAAGACAGAAAGAAAATAAGAGCCAAACAAAGAAACAACAGATTAGGCATAATTTTTTTATCTGTTCAAGGTATCTCTGGAAAACAAATGAAGAGTAGGAGATATTATGTCTTTCATAACAATTTTAGATATTTTTTGTTACACGTTTTGAGATCAAATTTAAGGAAGGAGATATTTTTACATGGATTAAAGGGTTAGTTCATCCGAAAAAGAAAACTACACACACACACACAAACACACACACACACACACACACACACCGGAGCAGTGGGCAGCCATTTATGCTGAACCCACAACCCTAGGGTTAGGCGTCAAACTCTCTAACCACTAGGCCACGACTTCCCCCATTCCTAACACGTAAGACCTCCATTCATCTTCGGAACACAGTTTAAGATATTTTAGATTTAGTCCGAGAGCTTTCTCTGTGCTCGCAACAGACCCGGAAGAGAAGACAATGCTGAATAAAGTCGTAATTTTTGTTATTTTCGGACCAGAATGTATTTAGGATGCTAAATTCTAATTGACCCTCTGATGTCACATGGACTAATTTGATTATGTTTTTTTTACCTTTCTGGACATGGACAGTAGACTGTACAAACAGTTTCAATGGAGGGACGGAGAGCTCTCGGACTAAATCTAAAATATCTTAAACTGTGTTCCGAAGATAAACGGAGGTCTTAAGGGGTTGCAACGACATGAAAGTGAGTCATTAATGACAATTTTCATTTTTGGATGAACTAACCCTTTAATGTAGCTTTATATATATACCCTTTGACTTTGCAATACTAGTTAATCATGTTTCTATTGCAGTGATCCTCAAAATTGGCTCGCGATGTTCACTTTCCTGCAGATTTTAGCTCCAACCCTTTAACACCCGTTATCAGTTTTATTTGTTTTAGCTGTTGCACATCATGCCAATATTTTTAACTTTCAATGATTTTAACTCTAACAGTAGCAAACCCACAAGAGAGGTCAGGTGTTAATTTGCACTTTAACATTCAAGGTCTTACAGTACTAAGTGGCCTTCTCAATGTGGTGTACTGAAAAATAGCTAAATAAACCAGCAGACAATGCATGTACAGAACAGAATGTTATTTGAACAACAAATGATTACACACAGCAGCAGGCCATCTGTACAAAACAACTCTCAATCTTTAACTAGTTAATTGAGGCATAATGAAATTGGAATAGAATAGCAAAGACCTCAAAGCTAGGCTAAGGTTGGCTAAATAATGTTAAGCGGTCATAAGTACCAAGTTTATGAAACATAATTGTTTTATTACAAAAATACTCTACCCAGGAAAGTTATTTTTACACAGAAGACTTGAAAAACTTCAGTCTAAAACTAGCTAAGTAAAATATAATATAGTAATATATCAGGGTTGCCAACATTGGTTGCCTGGCTGGAGTGAGATACATGAATATTACCCTTTACCCACTTTCCATCTATAGTGTACATTTTTTAAACACTTTAAATATTTTAAAGCCTATATTATTTTTTAATACAGTCATTCCTGAAACAGCATATGTGAACGGAGAAAACTTTTCTTCAAATTTTAAATGGATTATGTGAGAAACCTTTTTTTTTTTTTTTTTTTTTTTTTTTAATAATGGGAAGATCTGTGAGTGCGAAGAACTCCGTAAACTTGTTAAAAAACAATAAGTTGTTAGGCAAATTAATTGTAGGTAAATGTCAACCTCATCCAGCATTCTTTTTGTTTTATTATGAAATTTACCATTATTTTTCAGTATGAAATTTTCTATTGAACGAACTGAAAGGACTGGTTCAAATCCTTATTTTAGAAGAGGTTTATTACCACCTAAAAAATTAAAGAAGCTTTTGCCACTGTCTCCATTTCCCTGTGCTTCAAATTTAGTTTGGTGTAAGCACTGCATCACTCATAACACATTTAAATGTTGTTTTTAGACTGTCCATAGCTTAGGGCCTGTTGTGTTGTGTCAGGCTCAATAGACTTTAATGCACAACACTGTCCCACAAGGATAAAACACAAGCACAACAGTCTGCCAGAACCAAGCCAGAACCATTTACTATTGAATTTACTCTTGTCCACAATTCATCTATTCATTTTTCACTGCGAACAAAAAGCATAGGCGACTGAGAAAGTAAGAAAGACATGGTGAGAGCACTAGGAGGGGAGGAAGAGAGAAACTGAAAAAGCAGGTGAAAGGAAGACAAAATTTGAAAGGGAATGGAGAGAAAAGAAGGAAAAGAAAGAGACTAACGTCCACTGTCAGTTCGAGCCTCAATGTGCACCAGGTCTGCCTCTTTATCCAGACCACTCAGCGCCCTAAAAATGAAAAAAGAAAAAGTCAGAAAACAAAAAAGAACAGAAGAGAGGAAAACTATCAGGAAGGGCTCCAGTGGAGAGGAGATGAAGAAGGAAGGAAAGAGAAGGAGGTGCCAGCAGGGGATGGACGGATGAGTACAGTAATAACACGAGAGTGATGGAATGATGGAAGAGGAGAGAGGAGGGATGAAGGGGCAGTGATAGACAGCATAATTCCACTGCTCCAGTAGACAGTCTGTCTCCAGTGAATCCTTATTGTTGCTCTGATAGCAATTAATCATACAAACACACAGTGAGAGTTCACTCCCACAAACCATTCTCTATCATACACACTTTCATTTCTTACCTATTTTCACCTGTGATGCACACACACACACACACTCACCATCATATCCTCTTTCTCAGGTTTTTAATCATCTTAATGTCTTGCCTTTTGTCATCCATATTTTCTTCTGAGACAGTTTGAACACAGTCACAATCTGATATTAAGTCATTCTTACAATCCAAAATTAAACCTTTCAGTAAAAAGCTGATATTCCACCTCTACAGAGCCCTAGTTTAATATAAAATCCTATTTATAGTCTCAATCTCAGATTAATATTAATCTCGGTGTGAATTAGCATCTCTCTCATTACATCAAACCCCTTCTAAACTTCTTTATCAGTTCAAGTCAAGACATTAAACCCCCTTAACATGTTGTTTTCTTGAGATCACAATGTAATTTTCTTGCCATCTCAACTTTACAAAAGTTTTCATGTCTTGACTTGATCTTGACTTGAAAATGATCTTGACTTGAAAATGGCATGTTCTTCACCATATGGTCAGCCACAAATTGCTGAAGTCCCGGTCCCTTGAGTTGGCAGGCAATGAAATTAAATATAAGTTGTAGCCTCAATCTCAAGTGTCAGACTGTGATTTGGAAGTGGTCCATCACTGACAGACATTGAAATATGAGTTCCTGATGAAAGTAAAACCAGTTTGCTCATATATGTTGCAGCATTACTCTATATGTGCACTACCACTTAAAGAAATTAAAACATTTATTTTAATGCAAGGATGCAATAACAAAAGTGACAGTAAATATATTTATAATATTTTAAAAGATGTATATTCCGAATAAAAATTTTATTCGTCAAAGAATCCTATAAACATTTTACCAAATATTTTTCAAAATGAGTAATTAAAAGAAAAAAAGCTTTGAGACAAGATAATTAAGAAAAAAAAAAGTTTTACAATGTTGAATTCATTAACATTAATTAATGCATTAAGTATAATGAAGTAACAGCCTTTTTTAGAGCATTTCTTAATCCAGATTATTATTAATTTATAATTGATTTGAACCTTAAATGTCACAAATGTATTAGTATGTGTAGAAATGCACATTTTTCAAGATTAATAAATGCTGTAAATATTGTTCATTGTTAGTTTATGCCACCTAATGCATAAGATGCACATCTGATGTTAACAAACTAAACCTTATTGAGAGTTTTACCAAAATAATATTACATTTAAACACCTTCAATAATCTCAGTTGGAGTTTAAATATCTCTTTCAGTCCCAGTCTAAGATTAAAGCACTTCTCAAAATTTCTCTCTCTCTTTCAATTATCTGTCTGAGATTCAACATCTCGCTCAATCCCATCTAGACGATAACTGAACGGGGGTTAAACATTCCTCTCAAACCCAGTCTGATACCGAGACCCATTATAGTCTGAGGCTAAACTTCTTCATTTTCCATTTTTGTAGTCACCAAACCTGACACAGCAGGGCTTCAGTGACACAAACACAATCAGAACAGTCTTCAGTGTGTGTGTGTGTGTGCTGCAGTACGAAGCAGCAAAGAAAAGATGTATTATATATTTTTAAAAGGATGTAGAGAAATGTGTGTGTGCATATGGATGTTAAACCCAGGGTTGAAGAAATGTTGTTGGCTGTCTCCACAGCTCATCAAGCATGTGACAGGCAACCAGTTATTTTTACTACACCCCACACAAGCACACACTGATGGGATTAAAATATAAAACCTGATCAAAAGTCTACACTTATGCTAATGTGACGCACAGGGGAGAGAGAAGTGACATGACAGTGAGATGGAGATAGATAGAGAAAGAGAGAAGGGAAAGAGACATTGAAAGTGTGTGTATGTAAGTTTATTAGTGTCAGAGTATTGGATGTAGAGAGTGGGTTTAATGTTGGATTAATTTCCAATGTGTGATTGTGTGTGTGCATGCAGGTATATTCTTGCAGTCAGATACATTTTCAGTGTGAAATTGCACTGTAGGCAAACTATATGAATATGAGCCACAGTGTTATATGAGATTGATGATCAGTAAAAAAAAATTACTCCATCTGTGTGTATGTGTGAGTGAGTCGTACCAGTAGAATCGCCCCGGAGTTACTCTCTCATGAACAAGAATCCACTTTTTACCGAAGTCCACCGAGCTATAAAGCTACAGCCAAAAGAGAAACAGACACATTCACTGTAAGATCCCTAACTGCAGCCAACAAATGTAATTATCTTGCTCACACTTAATTATCCACATTATCTGCTTTTAATTGTGCAGTATAAGTAGAACCTCTTGAGGCAGTGTGTGTGTGTGTGTTTGTGTATACCCTCTGATCATGGCTATATGCCAGTATCCAATTCTCCTGAGTAGGGTGAAACAGAAGACTCATGATGTAGAAGTTAATATTGAACTTTTGAAAAGTGGCTCCTTCATCAGAACTGATAAGTAAACTACTCTCCACCTCCGGATCAGATAAAATCAGGATCTGAGGAAGAGGAAGAATTATATTAGCTTGATATTTTCTTTCTGACAATTTTTGTACGTCTGTATCTCTGATGCATTTCAACACACTCACCTTCCTCTTATTGGTCGGACAGACGTACAGATAGCTCAGCATCGTTCTGATCATCACTTTATCCGTCAGCTTCTCATATGTTGTCCCGAAATCTACTGACCTACAAATATATACAAAGCCCACTGATGTGATGTTCATATTTTTTTAAACTTTTATTAATACATTATTAAAAGTTGTATCTGTTAATATAATTTAATGGAACTGTAAGTATTTTTCATTGCTAGTTCATGTTAATTAATATAGTTAACAAGTAATGGAACCTTATTAAAACATTAAAATCCAATGTAAATATGCCAAAATAATGATTTTTCATGTACACTGACACAAGGAACATGCACAAGAAAAATGTTATATGATCATTACACCACGAGTCATTAAACTGAAACTTTTCTTAAATGGGGTAGAAGTTTTTCCAAACTGGAAAAGCAATAAAAATAGAATATTAGATTTTCCTTATTTTAAAGATGTTTCCTTTTCTTTATAGTTGAAACATGTGTGTCATTGACCCACACAGACATTTGATTTCAAACAAAGCATAAACCAAAGTAAAAATACAAAAGAAGAGCTGAGGATTTTTTTTAAAGCATTCAGCTTGTTCTAATCAGGAGGGACACAATAGGTTTTCTGCATCATGTAATTTTTCTGTCCTGACTGAAAATGCAAAAGCAACAAAAAGAGCCATTAAGAACGTATGTGATGTTGAATATACTGCTATGTGGATCAAGAAGTTCAATTTGACAAACTGTTACCTAGAAGGACAGAGACAGAAACCACATGACCAAAACCTTTCTTTATGCTTCCCTTGTTGCCATCACAGCTGGTTAGTACAAAAACTCAAAATAACATGGACATATGGACACAGTTTGTTGGCTTTTTATAAGACAGGCAAAATAAAGGGTGAACGGGAAACATCATGGGCCACGTTAGAACCAGCGTATCCCACACAAGCACTGTAACTCGTCGTGTCAGGAGCACGGTGCGCCACATCTGCAGCGAAACTTAGAGAAATTAAATTAGAGAAATTTAGAAGTCATTGGCGTAATTGACTGAAACTGTTGTGTGTGTGCACGTCTCCGTTCCATCAGGACTCATTAACACCATCTCTTCTCCAGCATGAACGACAGCAGTCAGGAGATACCGCTGAACTCATAGAAGTATTACATTGCTAATGGTTTTAAGCCAGATAATTACACGTTGCTGTGCCGGAGAAGCGCATGTGTATGTGTCGTCTGAAGCATTATCTCCTCGAGTGCTCATCTCTGAATGCCCTAAGAGTGCTCATATTCTGACACTTTTACCGTTGGATACAATTACACTGCCGTTCTGAGCTGTTGAGGTTATTTGGGTTGTGTAAGCTGTAGCGGCACAGGTGAAGAGGAAGATTGTTCTCTGAGCGCCCTCGAACAGTGCTGAGTGCCTGCTCTAAAAAGCTCCTCTGACATTTCTGGTCTGGTCAAGCTCCCCCCCACCCCTCTCTCTCTCTCTCATCCAGCAGATCTGCACTGTACTCAAGGGGATATTACTCCTCCTCTCAGGACAAATACACCTGGGTACGTGTGTGTGTGATTTTAACAATTGCATGGGCATGCTGGATACTTTAAGAGCATGCATCTTTATTTAAAACACAGGAGAGTGTGATTAACTAGCTCCTCTGAATGAGCCGTGATTTGTCTTCTTCTTCTTTTTTTTTTTTTGCTCCTTTTATGCTGCCAACAGCAACATTCATTAATCATTCATACTGTTATTACCGACATCATTTACTACAGCCTGCAAGCTGAGCTTTACCATTCACCTCTTTTAATAACATGATGCCACATCCCTCCCCCCACTACTGTCTATCTCTCTCTCTCTTTCTTCCATTCGCTCTTACTTTGTTCCACTTTCTTCTTCCTCATTTCCTGTTTATGCCATTTCTGTTTGTGGAAGTTTGATGATGGCTCTCTGTTTTTTCTCTCAGTAAACCCCCCAGCTCACTTCCCTCTGTGTGACACACACCAGGAGAGGAAATCTCATCAGGGCTTGCAGCCAAAAAGAAATTAAACAAAGCCTTCCTTCAAGGTGATTGCAGTGGGTATGTGTGTGGGAGCGTGTGAATTTGTGTCTATGCACATGTTTGAAGTGATGGCTTGTTGATAAAGTATGATGTCATATTGCATATCTCCCAAAACATATCAAGTAGTCTGTTTAATTAATGCAACATTGTCTGCATTATTCTTTTAATTAAAATGGACAAAGGTCCATCCAACTATCAGTTGTACTGATGATGATGATCACGCTGTGCTTGTGGCTACAATTACGCTTTCGTTCAGTTCCATTTACATTCATGTGTTATTCATAGAGTCATTTTTGTGTAAATCACAACTTTAATAAGTGGATGAATATCAAGCACATAACTATAATGAACAGAGTAAATGAAAACAAATTTAAGATGCAGAGAGGTGGTTATAAAACTGATAATAACATGTTGAATTACTATTTAGGTTGACTTATATAAAGCACTTATCATTTTAGTTTTGTTCCAAAAACTATTTAAATTCAATTAAGATCAAAAGAATTGTCATCTTTGAAACCCCAATTCCACTGCAATCTTAACAGGTCTGAGCAGTACAGAAGCATATAAGTAAAGGGACTATACTAGTTCACACAGAACCAGTTAGCCATTAAATAATTGAGGGTCTAGGGTTTTTACATTTAATTAAAGGTACTTTAATCGCAGTGAACTGCAGATTTCACTGGGAGCCATTTTAATGGATAAAATAGCTTGGAAATGCTCAAGTGAGAAACGCCTCAGTTAAGCAGGGAATTTTAAACAGACCCTTTCAGACAGCCAGAGAGAAATATACCACAGCAGTCTAATCTGAAACTTAAAAAAGCATACTAAAGTGCAACGAGCTTCTCAGCAGCTTGTAAAGAGCCAGAAAAAAAGGTGTTTTGTGAATAGTGAGGGTTTATAAATGAGTAAATGATTGTTCTCTGTGATGTGAAGTCGAAATTAATGGGGGAAAATTTTCAAAAAGTAAGGTTACAGAATGTACAGTCAGTGCTTTCTTTCTCTATGTACAAGCCTGGCTTACACAGCTACCTTGCAGTTCTTTTCTTTCCATTGTCTATGCACTATGACAGGAAGAGAGAGAGAGTTGGGTCATGGTACAGAGCGTCCCAGGAGAAGACAGGGATTAAGTACTTCACCCAGGGGCATATCAGCAGTAGTCAGTGAAAGTGTTTCCGAGCAGAATTTCATCCCAGATCTTTGCCATTCATATAGTTTGGTGTACTTGCCACTAACGCACTTGTGGCTAATGTAAGAATGTGTGTTGATTTGTAATGGGCTAGAAGCGTAATACTAAAACCACAGTTTTTTCTGATCATTTCATTCAGACTGGTTCAGCAGTGCTGTAGCGGTTAAAAGGTTCATCCCAGATAATATTGGAAGAATGCACGCTTAATGTTCCTGCCCTTTTCCTAGTACTGTTGCAAAATGGTCCCTGTGCTCTCAATATAAAATACTGAGTCCTAAGCACACACCCATGAGGAACAGTAAATTTTACTTACAGAAGGTTTACAACAGAGGATTCTGTATTTGCATGAATTTACGATGAAAAAGAGGTGCGCTTAATTCTACTGAATGTGCTTCAAAACTTAAAAGTATATTTAAAAAAACAGTTTCTTAACAAATCTATGTATACTTTTAAAACCAGCTCTGTAATAGTGTCAAATTAAATGTTTTAAGTAAATTTTAATAATTGATTAAACTATAATTTGTCATGCTTTAAAGTTCATTCCATTTGAAGTGTTACTGACGTACTAAAGCACATGTAACATATTTTATTATAATACAGTTTTATTGTAATATTATTGGTTAAAACTTTAGGTGCCTTTTTTGATATTATGTTTAATATTTAATTTAAAGTTATTATATTGTAATATAAAATTGCAACTTCACATCACAACAAAGCGTTCGAGAGTATGACGCATGAATAGCGGAAGGCGCAACATTTTTAAATATAACTGCGATTGTGTTCATCTGAAAGAGGAATGTCAGATACACCTAGCATGCCCTGAGGGTGAGTAAATCATGGGCTAATTTTCATTTTTGGGTGAACTATCCCTTTAAGTCATGAGCCAAGATGGGCAAATTAACATAATTGTGTGTGTATTTGACCATTGGCTGTGTCAATAATAAATCTATTACTTATTAACTCCTTCACTTAAAACTTATTAAGTCCTGTGCCGCGTGGATATATAAAGTTTGGCGCTGCCAGTGTGCATGCAAGGAAAGGAAGCAGAGCGCTCCACACACACTGCCCTACTGTTGTACATCAATGCAACTCAGGAAACATGGATCTTATTAAAACAATGCCATTTTTAGTAAAGGTATATTGTGTAACACTAATTTGAAAATGTATTTCCATAGCTTTGACTCTTCTCTGGAGATCTCAACTTCTCGCATGACATGATTGGTCAGCACACTATTGGTCGAAATGCTTTTCCATCATTACCTTCAGCAAGTATGAAAACAACAGGAAAACCAAGCTAAAACCCAGACAATTTAGGCAATTTAGAAATCCCGACATGTCTGGGAAAAAGAGGACATTTGGCCACCCAATAATTACATCCAAAAAGTTTATTTTTAATAAGTGAAATATGCTAAAACGTAATTTGTTTTGACAAGGGGTACCAGAGCACTGATGCTTAAAAGGCTTTGAATAAACTCCATGGTGTTTCCATTCAAAGAAGTGGGTTTACCTCCAGAGCGAACTCTCCGTCACAGTTCCCAGGTTAAAGTCGAACAGTTTTGTCAAAATCAAGATCACCTGAAAGAAAAACATGCAGACAGTTAACAAATCACCCAGTAATCTCCATTTACACATTTCCCCAGATACAGCGCTCTTAATGTGCTAAGCTAAATGATAAAATGTCTGTCAGGCAGCCTTGCAGTGATGGATGAGAGTAAATATCAGGTGTGAATTTTATTATCTTGAGATGACAGCAAAATAAGAGGCAATGCACTCAGAGCCAGGACAGCCTGATGGAGGTAATGATGGTCATTGGAGAAGAAGAGAGAGAGAGAGAGAGAGAGAGAGAGAGAGAGCAAGAGAGCGAGAGAGAGAGACAGAACAAAAAAACATGATGCTATACACACATACGCTGTCAAATGTCACACTGAAACGTGGCAGGTAAAACACTTTGCTCTTCTCACGACAAAACATTCTGAGCACACACTCATAAACAACAGACACAAAAAACACACAAAAAAGAAAGGGATAGAGAGAGACTTTGAATCAAAAGCAGACAGTAAGTGGTCCCTTTGCGACCGTGTCTGTGTGAGAACACAGTATTCAGTATCGCCTCTACACACTAATGAAATATTAGTCTAAAAGGTCCAATATTTCATTTCACACTCCATGATTGTTCCCTAATGAGAGTTCAGTCAACAGGAGTATTGTCATTAACCTGAAAGAAAATCGAGTAATGATTTACGAAACGGATGCAGATACAAACACAGCCTTTATAGCAAAACCTATTCCAGCATAGTCTGTGACTTTACTAACGCTGATGTACCGGGTCCTGTGTTTGCATATGCATGTGTGCGCAACCTTCACTCCTCATTCACTCCTCACAGTGATGGGACATTTTCATCTGAGGTTAATTAACCAATCAGAAGAGGACAAACTATTAGCATATCCAAATACAGCATATCTAAAAGACCAGGACCCCAGTCAAACTCACTCAGCTTCCTGAACCAGCAAAACCACCGTGATACTGGAACTAATTACATTTCCTGAAAGAGGGAAAGAGCGACAGAGAGATGGGAGTCCATGGGGCTGAAAATGAATATTAATGTCAAAGTCGAGGTTTCTATTGTACGTTTCTATGAGGTCAATAATATGTGCAGGGATGTTATGCAGATTTAATCACATTTGCATATGAATGGTGGCTTTGATCAGTTCATGTTCTAGCGAAGATCAGATTCAGTTTAAACATGAATGACTTACTGTCATTTTACAGTCAATATGCTGAGGTCTGTTCAGTCGCTTTATTCTTCTTACCTCAAATACATGAAAAAGCTTCACCATTTCATTCATATTTTTATTCCTCTACCTTTTGTTCTCTCTGAAATAAATGTTTTATTACAGTACATGCAAAACATGTCAACATTGTTTAAGACTCAACATTCCTGTCTTTTTCAGCTGGAGCCAGTATATCATAAAATACCTATTATCTGAATCCTACAACTGAACATTTCCATTTCCATAATTCCCATATCTATTTCATATACTTTATTGCATTTGCCTATGAAATATGATTATCTAAATTGCAGCTTATAGTGCTGTGTGTTTTTACTGTCTATGTGTGCATGACCATTTTGTTGAGCTCTGTGATACCATGGAAACAACTCCTGCTAAGACCAATCAGTATCTACTGAAGGCTGCTAACTTGACAGTGATAACAAGTAGCAGTAAAATCAAAAACGATAACGGGAGTAAGAACAGATGGCATAGTACTACCAACATAGCTAATGTTTCTTCCAAAGGAAGCTGACAACACTTTATAAAGCTTTTGCAACTGAATCGGAAAGACATATAACTTTAGGATCTGTTTAAAACTGGACATTTACTCTGATGCCTATGAGCATAAAAAAACAACAACAGCAGGAATGACTACTACAGTACATGGATGTATATTTCATATTGCACAAAAAGACATCAGGTTTACATAGTAAAAAAAAGCACATGCAACATGAACAGCGTTAACTAGCTTATTATTTTGAACTGAATATAAACCAGTTTTTGCCTTTAAGTTACCTGCAAATGCATGTAGTCACATTTGTTACATTAAAATTACATAAACAGTGCCTACTGAACATTTATTCTGGGGCCCAGTACTTAAAAATGTTGGAATGTAATTAAATATATGATTATATTAAACTATAATTTAATAATTCACAATATTAATATAAATGAAGGTACATTATGTGTTTTAGCCCTATTCAATAAGATCAGAAATCACTTCTGTTTAAGTCATTTGCATTTAACCAAAATAATGTGTACCCAGTGGCTTGAATAAAACTGCTTGAATTAATTAGTCTTTTTAATCATAACTGAATCAGTGCAGAATCTGTGCCTGCAAAATTCCATAGAAACATTAACGGAATTACAACATACAGGTGCATCTAAAAAAAAAATTTATATCATGGAAAAGTGTTTTTTTTTTTTTTGTAACTAAATTCAAAAAAGCTTTTTATATTCTAGATTCATTGCACACAAACTGAAATATTTCAAGAGTTTTTTGTTTTAATTCTGATAGTTATGACTTACAGCTTAGGAAAATTTAAAATTCAGTATCTCGGAAAATTTTAATATTTTCTCAAAGAATTTACAAAACAGAAATGTTCAAGATCTCCAAAGCAGGTTTAATTATGTTTCAATACTTGGGTTGGGGCTCCTTTTGTATGAATTACTGCTTCAATGCAGCGTGGCATGGAGACGATCAGCCTGTGTGGCACTGCTGAGGTGTTATTGAAGCCCAGGTTGCTTTGATAGCGGCCTTCAGCTCCTCTGTATTGTTTGTCAGATGTTACTTATCTTCCTCTTCATGATACCCCATAGATTCTCTGTGAGGTTCAGGTCAGGTGAGTTGGCTGGCCAATCAAGCACAGTAATATCATGGTCATCAAACCACTTGGAAGTGGTTTTGGCACTGTGGGCAGGTGCTAAAGTCCTGCTGCGAAATTAAATCAGCATCTCCATAAAGCTTGTAGATGGCTGCATTGACTTTGGACTTGATAAAACACAATGGACCAGCACCAGCAGATGTCATGGCTCACCAAATCATCACTGACTTCAGAAACTTCACACTGGACTTTTGGATTATGTGCCTCTCCAGTCTTCCTCCAGACTCCAGACCTTGATTTACAAATGAAATGCTAAATTTACTTTCATGTGAAAACAGGACTTTGTACCACTGGGCAACAGCTTCTGACATTTTTTCTGGTTCAGGAGTGGCTTGGTTTTAGGAATGTGACAGCTGTAGCCCTTTTCTTGAAGATGTCTGAGTGTGGTGACTCTTGATGTGCTAACTCTTTTGTCCACTCCTTGTGAAGCTCTTCCAAGTTCTTAAATCAGCTTTTCCTGACAATCTTCCCAAGAATGTGGTCAACCCTTTCCTACCACACTTTTTCCTTTCAGTCAACTTTCTATGAATATATTTTGATACAGCACTCTGTGAACAGCCAGCCCTTTCAGCAATGACTTTCTGTGACTTACCCTCCTTGTGGAGTGTGTTGATGGACAACTGTCAAGTCAGTAGTCTTTCCCATAATTGTGTTGCATGTTCTAAACTAGCCCAAGAGCTACCCAGTATTGCTCTCAAAATTAATCAAACTCAATAAAGCTCAATTAAAACAAGCTCAATAAAGCTCAAAATGGAATATTATCAGTTTTTGAGATAATATTTTTAAAATTTTCCTAAACTGTAAATCGTAACTATCAGAATAATAACAAAATATTTGAGTTTGTTTGCTATAAATCCACAATAAAAGAAGTTTGTTTTTTAATTAAATTACAAAAAATAAATATCTTTTCCATGAAATTCCATTTTTTTTTTTTAAAAAAAGAACCTGTACACATTGCATGCTCATTTATTAAAGGGATAGTTCACCCAAAAATGAAAGTTTTATGTTTATCTGCTTGCCCAAAGGGCATCCAAGATGTAGGTGACTTTGTTTCTTCATTAGAATACAAACCAAGATTTTTAACTCACACCGTTGTAGTCTATCACTTTTATAATGTAAATGGATGGGAATCATGGCTAAAACATACAATAAAACAATAAAACATACACAAATAAAAGCCAAAGTAAACACTACAGCTCATGACAATACATTGATGTGTAAAGACACAAAACGATTGGACTGTGCAAGAAACTGAACAGTATTTATAGTTTTTTACCTCTGATTCATGCAATGTCTGAACTGTTAGAACTCTCCTGAGTGCGTTGTCAAGTAGGTGCATGAGGCGTTGTCTTCTTCTTGCTTTATGGTGGATCGCAGACTTATAAGTGAATTACTGCCACCTATCTCTCAAGTGGACCATTGACACTCCTAATTGAGATTGTAGATTGAGTAGGTAGGTGGCGGTTATGAACTTATAAGTCTGCGATCCGCCATAATGCAAGAATAAGATGCCTCAGTACCTGCTTGAGAACCAGGGGGGCAGGGTTTCATATTTTACTGAAGCACCCCTGGACGCCACCATTGGCTAGCGGACCCTCATCTGCTGTTAGCATTCCATTGACTCCCATTCATTTTGGCGTCACTTTGACAGCAAATAACTTTACATCTGAGGCATTTAAAGACTCCATTTGTCCATTCATTATTTCTAAAGAAATACAAAAATGTATAAGGCCCCATTACCTTGTATCTTACATTGTGGCCCCGTAGAAGCAGTTTTCGTAAAAATAGGCTAACAATTGCGTCATAACCTGTGACTCTCTGTCGCATAGTAGAGAAATTACCGTATGGACAGGAGGAGAAGCTCGCAGACAATCTTTTACTGTCTATGAGGCAATCAGGGGGCGTGGAGGCATGAAGTCAAGGGAGAAGCTCATAGAGAGTCCATAAAAGCAATGGGACAAAATTATTCAACAACGTCTGCAAGATTCGGTGGGTGATTCAGATTTCTCTTGGCACAGCGATTAGAAGACTTACAATTGTCAGACAGGTTGCTCACATGACAATCTACATCATCTAGCTCAGTTTGAGTCTGCGAAAGTGAGTGCTTCTAATTGACTTCATTTGTCTCCATTGAATCCAATGGGGTCGCTGTGTCCATTTCTTTTACTGTCTATGTTGAGAACGCACCTAGGAGGGCATGCTCAGGAAGCGCTTTTAACAGTTTGGACATTGCGTGAATCAGAGGTTAAAAAAAACCTATATAAATACTTTTCAGTTTCTTACACAGATCGATCGTTTTGTGTCTTTACACATCGTATATAATCACGAGCAGCAGGGTTACATTTTTTGTTTTGTTTTATTGAATGTTTTAGACGTGATTCCCATTAAATATATTTTGCCATATTTATATCAATTCAATAGAGGTGTACAATCTGCAAGTTTACCCACTAAATAAGTACAGAAAACATGAAAAAATGAGCAGATTTCTAAGTTTGTCCAATTCACAATAATATTCAAACTATTCGTAGTAAGTGCCTTTTGGCAAAAATAAGCATAACAAATGTTTTGATAATTTTATCCCCATTGATCTCTATTTTACATTTACATTTATGCATTTAGCAGATGCTTTTATCCAAAGGATTCAGGCCATACATTTTTTTTTTTTAAGTGACAGCCCTACTAAAATTATTCTGTTTTATTTATGTTGCTGTGGACCTTGACATTTTGAAGAAGACTCAAGGCTATTCTCAAAGTGAACCATAAGCCTTTTAAAATCCACTCATGGGAAAACATGATACACTTGTAAACTTCAGCTTTTAAGCTATAAGTTTTTAAAAGTGAAATAATATATAGAGTGGGACAGGTTGACATTTTAAATCAATTTGTTGACTGAAAGTCTTACTTTCTTCATTTTTCTTTTGAACCCATTATAGAATGTTGTTGCCTAATATATATTTTTTTTTTTCTAAGGCAAGAATAAGACCTGTGAGGTTTTCTAGTTTACTAGCCACAGAACATAAATGACACCACTCTTGGCTTAACTCCATGCAACTTGAACTGGGGAGTATTGTTGCATCAATAACAACATTTTGGTATCAGTACAATACCAGCCTCTGGCACCTCAACTAAATCAACATCTTAAACAACAAATAAAAAGCCTCAGGCAAAATGAAATGAAACTGCTGTTGGACTGTCAAATAGGCCCAGTGTGAATTGTTCATGATAAATCTCATCACATTTTGCAGTACACATTAACGCATTCAGTTCTTTAATAATGTGTAAATGTTGGATACAACTCTACAATTTGTCAAAATGCACAGGAAATGCAAATTCTGAACCAATGCAAAGGTGCAGTGAGTAATTAATTTTAATACATTTTATAAAAAGTAATATATTTTTTTTACATACATTTACAAATGAAAAAGATGTTTTGCTGATTGTCTTCAGTAATGTTTCTAAAATAGTACAACATTTCATTTTTTTAGCTTTGAAGAAAAAAAAAGATATATGCATATGATTTCACTTTTGTTAATCCCATCTAGATTTGATTTATATATTTTTGTAAAGTACAGAACAACAGCTATAACATCAAATATGTCAAAAGGTAAAAGTGTTAAAAAACATTTAATGAATCTCCCAAATAAACACATGCACTTTTATGCTTCAAGTCACAATGCCTGAAATGCCAAACTATGCTAAAGACTGGAACATTATTGACTAGGCCAAGTAACGATATTTGCCAAATTACTTTTTTAGTGCCAGTATAACAATCAACCTTATCGGGGAGTAAAACAGATGCTTATGATTCCCCAGCAGGTTGTTTGAGGCAAAGATAACCTAGCAAAACTATGGATGTATCTGAGAGCATACAGCGGCAATCTGGGACCGCAAGCACAAACAATCAAGAAAACATGAAGACCCATTTGGTAATTTTACTGCAAATGACGAAGCCCATAATTAAAACTGTTTCCGAAACTCTACACAACAAAATCACATTAACATGGGTAGGTGATTAAAAAAGTCTATATGTTCTGAGTCAGTTTTCGGTCAGAGACTTTGTTTTCAAACACTCAGATGAATTCAATTAAAATGGTGAAATAAAATGGAACTACCTGCTCATTGTTCCAGAGGCATTCCTACAGCAATGTTCTACAGAACCCAAAGAACAACATTGAATTCTCCATTGCAATACTTTTTCTATGAGAGCAGAGAAACGTTCATTGCAGTTCTGCTCTCAAAGGAGACATGCAGCACATTGTGACTTTTGTTTCTCCCTGGTGGACTTTGAAGCTCATATCTCAGTGTTTTTGGCACAATTTTTTGTTCTGTGTACTGTAATACACCCCCTGAGTTAGCAGCAAACTGAAATTTGTGCTCACAATTTGAATAAAAATACAAAGAACGGAGGAATCCTTATTCTCTCAATCCAGCGATCATAAACAGAATGGGCATAATATATCAGTTTAACTCTAGTGGAATTAAAACAATCCGTTTCAGTGTGTGCATGGAGTGTGTGGAATATTAATCCAACATTTCTTTCTTTTTAATTCCCTTTTATATTGTTTCCCTCTCAATCTGTCTTTTAGAGCTCTCTGAGTATCATGTTTAGATGCTGCCGTATGAATAAATAAACCTCAAACCATTAAAATATGGAACAAAACGGAGGGAGGGGTCAGGATGAAAAAGTAGTTTATATATATATATATATATATCATATGCTATGCATGTCTGAATATAGTATAACAAGGTAAGGCAAAAATGAATGTTGAATGGAAGGGCTGCTTTCATCGTATCAGATTGGAAGCAGTAATCAAATCTTTTGTACTACTGTATGTTTGTGACCGGTGGTTTATTTGGGGCTGTAGGGTATCTCACCGCTTTCACTGTAATGATAAACCATCAAGGTAAATGAAAGACTTTCTGTGTTATGTGTTTGCATGTATATCAGAGCTCTCACAGCATGATTTGAAATGCAAACACTCCTAGCATGAAATAGAGTTTATGGGGATAATACACACAATAGATGAATTTCAAGAACGAGTTTGTGCTTTGGGGCGAGAGACGTTTTCTCATCAGTCAAAAAAGCAAAAGATGTGCGCTGTCACACACATACACACACCTAGAAAAGGAGAATACTTATTCATATTTATGTTTTATTAATGCTCACTGCTTTGCCTTAGGAAAATCCACAAATCATCGCATTGCTCGATTCTGCCTTGCTGAAAATTTCAATCATTTTCACACACTTCTGGATCTTATTTTGTGTTTATTCACCAGAAAGCCTGGGGGCCACACAGGGCCATAATAAAAACTCTGTACATTTTCCAGCTCCTTAAACATAATCCTCAAGGACACATATCTGTATATTAATATACATGCGTGAATATAAATGACCTTAATATGCATCGCTCTAAGATGATCCCCAGTTAGAGCGTGAGCAGGTGAACATATACGGTCATACACAACACACATACACACGCAGTGCATAAAGTTTCTACAGAAAGCAGCAGCCTTCATAACACTACCAACAGCTGAGAGGTTTATTTTACTGAGAGGTTACTATTTTACTTTAACTGGCTACTTAAAGGATGAGCTAAGATTTTCATGTTTTAAAAGCCTAAGTTGAACAATATAGCTTATCCTTATACACTCACCTAAAGGATCATTAGGAACACCATTCTAATACTGTGTTTGACCCCCTTTCACCTTCAGAACTGCCTTAATTCTATGTGGCATTGATTCAACAAGTTGCTGAAAGCATTCTTAAAAAATGTTGGCCCATATTGATAGGATAGCATCTTGCAGTTGATGGAGATTTGTGGGATGCACATCCAGGGCACGAAGCTCCCGTTCCACCACATCCCAATGATGCTCTATTGGGTTGAGATCTGGTGACTTTGGGGGCCATTTCAGTACAGTGAACTCATTGTCATGTTCCAAGAAACCAATTTGAAATTATTCAAGCTTTGTGACATGGTGCATTATCCTGCTGGAAGTAGCCATCAGAGGATGGGTACATGGTGGTCATAAAGGAATGGACATGGTCAGATACAATGCTCAAGTAGGCCGTGGCATTTAAATGATGCCCAATTGGCACTAAGGGGTCTAAAATGTGCCAAGAAAACATCCCCCACACCATTACACCACCACCAGCAGCCTGCACAGTGGTAACAAGGCATGATGGATCCATGTTCTCATTTGGTTTACGCCAAATTCTGACTCTACCATCTGAATGTCTTGACTCATCAGACCAGGCAACATTTTTCCAGTCTTCAACTGTCCAATTTTGGTGAGCTTGTGCAAATTGTAGCCTATTTTTCCTATTTGTAGTGGAGATGAGTGGTACCCGGTGGGGTCTTCTGCTGTTGTAGCCCATCCGCCTCAAGGTTGTGCGTGTTGTGGCTTCAAAAATGCTTTGCTGCATACCACGGTTGTAACGAGTGGTTATTTCAGTCAAAGTTGCTCTTCTATCAGCATGAATCAGTCGGCCCATTCTCCTCTGACCTCCAGCATCAACAAGGCATAGTCGCCCACAGGACTGCTGCGTACTGGATGTTTTTCCCTTTTCACACCATTCTTTGTAAACCCTAGAAATGGTTGTGCGTGAAAATCTCAGTAACTGAGCAGATTGTGAAATACTCAGACCGGCCCGTCTGGCACCAACAACCATGCCACACTCAAGATTTCTTAAATCACCTTTCTTTCCCTTTATGACATTCAATTTGGAGTTCCAGGACCACAGTTTTTGACCAGGACCACAGCCCTAAATGCATTGGAGCTACTGCCATGTGATTGGTTGATTATTGCATTAATGAGAAATTGAACAGGTGTTCCTGATAATCCTTTAGGTGAGTGTAATTCTCCTAACTGTGGATCACTGGCATTTTTTTTTATTAACTGAAATAATTTATTTGATGGAAAATCAAAGGAAACTGCACCCCCTGGCTGTGTAAACTAGTTTAACAGAGCCTCAAAATAATGTTTATCTATGGCAATTTATTTAACTGAAACAACAACAACAACAACAACAAAGCAAAGAGAAAGACAGACCTTTTATTTTATAATTCCCATTGAGGAGAAATTGAAAGATGCTGGAGCACATCATGTGAAGAATGAGTGAAAACAAATGTGAAGAAAAAAATTGTTTTTTGCCCTTGAAATAATAATAATAAAAATTGTTAAAAGTGTTAGATGAACAATGAACTGTTTACCACCGTGAAAAACCTTCTGTGAGATTATTTGCCCATATAAAGCGGTAAATATTCATGGCCCTTCTCCACACAATGTTAAACAGAGGTGTTAGTCATTTTTTAAAAGGATGTAGCCTTTTAGAGGAGATTTATTTTTCAGACCTGCCACAGAACATTAGTGCAAGCTGTCACTGGGGTTAAAGGGCTAGAAATATGAGTGAAAGTTATGCCATTGAGGTAAAAATAGATTGAACTGAGCTGTCATCTGAACAAAGTCAAAATAAAGAGAGTCAGACTAAAACAAAAAGGTTGCATCATTAACATTAAAGACACACAAGGGTTTTAACTTTGACTCGAACGTATCTTTGCTCCCTCTAAACACAGATTCTGTGATGTCACTTCCTTTCTGTGTCAGAACTGGGTTATAATAGCTTGCTTTCTAAATTTTGAGTGACCTCTTATGTTATGCTATTTTAATTTGATCTGACTTCCTTTGTTTCTTGTTCCCTGGCTTCCTTTGCTCTTCTCTTTCACCACGGTTCTCTAGAGTCTGGATACCCACTCGACCTCTGCTGCCTCTGCCTTTAATTAAAAAGACATAGAGACAAGCTGACTCTCTACAGACCAATAATTAGACACACACATAGGTTTCAAAGACATTCACAGGCATACACACACACATCAGTGCACACACACACAATTATGCACACACACTCTCTAAAGACCACTGACAAATACTCTCTCCAGGTCACATCTGACACTTGCTCCCTACATCCCTGGAAAGTGTACAATAACCACAATTAATCTGCATGCTCATTATTATTCAGTACTGTTACAAAGCATGGATAGCAGCTCATAATGAATAAATCTGTCACCACAAATCCCATTGGAAGGAAAATCAGGTCACTGGTCTGCATACATTTGAATGTGAAAGGGTGCATGGGCGCTCTCACATATTTTGTTATTACTGAGCACAATTTATTATTGAGTAATATTTGGACAATTTATCCTATATAATATTTATAAATTATATATTTATTTTTTCTCGAATTTAATTTGTTACTTTGATTTTTTTTGCATTTATTTTAATGAAATACAGCCCAGCTTTAGGCAAAAGTTAAACATTCCACAAACAGAAGTTTGTTACATTTCACATTTAAAACAATAAATATAAAATTATATTACCTTTGGTGGAACATGACATACGGGTGCATCTCAATAAATTTGAATGTCGTGGAAAAGTTAATTTATTTCAGTAATACAACTCAAATAGTGAAACTCATGTATTAAATAAATGTAATGCACACAGAGTTTATGTCTTTGGTTTTTTACTTCATAAGACCAATAATAATAATAATAATAATAAAAACATTTTTAGTGAATTGTTGGCCTTCTGGGAAGCATGTTCATTTACTGTACATGTACTCAATACTTGGTAGGGGCTCCTTTTGCTTTAATTTGGATAAGCGAGGAGGATTTTTCATGAAACCCTCCCAAACAACTTGTGGTGATATAGGGGCTGTTTCTTAAGACATACTGACCCCAAGGCTCAACAAATCTCTGCCGTTCTCCAGCTGTGAGTCTTTGGCCACTCAAACTCTCCTCCTCACTGTGCATTAGGACAATATAGGCACGCCTCTTTCAGGCAGATTTGTAACATCTTTAGTTAATTGGAATCTCTTAATTATTTCCCTGATGGTGGAACTGGGGATTTTCAATGCTTTAGCTATTTTATTACAGCCACTTTCTATTTTGTGAAGCTCTACAATCTTGTTCCGCACATCAGATTTATATTTGGTTTTGCTCTTTGTGATGGATGATTATGGGAATTTGGCCTTTGTGTTCCTTATATTTATAATGCTGTGGAAAAGAAAGATATAGCTGGACAATTTCATGTTCCAAGTCACCCTGGTGTGCTAAATGTTTATATATATTATATATATATATATATAAACGTGTGTGTGTGAATGGGAATATACTTATATAATTATTTTACTCATAAGAATTTTTAGGGATGCTAATAATCGTGGCCAACATGCATTAAAGAGTTTATTTCATAATGTGAGTTTACCCCACTTTCAGTTGTTTTACTTCAGTGAAAGGTAGAAGTTTGTGATTTGTGAAAGATCAAAAAGATAAATGATGCAGATTTATTTTCAATTCAATTCAATTCATCTTTTATTGTCATTGTAAATTAGACATACAACGAAATTAAAGACTTCCCAACGTATACAGCAAAAGAAAAATAGAAATAAGTGATAAATATAAAGTAAAGTGCACAGATGTTATTGTCATTAATGCATGCTCTTGAATATCAAGAATGTGTTGTAGTGTGTTTTTTTTCATTTCAGAGTTTAGTAGGGTAACAGCTTTTGGATAAAAACTGTTCATGAATCTTGTGGTGCGTGTTTTAATGGACCTATAGCGTTTTCCAGAGGGTAGCAGTTCAAACAGAAGAAGCTGCTCCGTTTGCTCATATTTACCAAGGGTGCCATATTAGTGGAGGGTACTTTGAATCTATCATCATTAACTATATATTCTTATTTTTACTTTTACTTTAATGCATATTTTGGTATTTTGATTATATAATCATCCGGTGTTTAAATTAAACCCAGTGCATGCCAGAGAAGTGCAAGTATGTGGAAATGTGCCCTGCCAGCACATACTACTTTATCTGGGAAAAAGAAATCATAAATCTCCATCAGTCTTTATAGTCTAATATTATTAGCATTGCAGAATTATTTATATAAAAGACATGATGCATGGACATTTGTATTATATTACCATCGGGTTGCTCATGTTCACGTTGACAGATGAAAAAAGGTAAGAAAATGAAGCAAAAACAGCTTAAATGACATCTAGTAGTAGTACAATGTAAATTATTGGATGCCATTTAAGCGGTCTATGCTTAATTTTTTAACACATGAGCTTTTTTCACACCTTGGTATTACTGATATCTATTACTGGTCAACCTTTTAATTAAAATGAGCAACATTTACTGATGTACAAAAAAAATAAATACTGTATACACATTTAAACGACTGAATTGACACAAAGTTGTTCTGCATTTCCCTTTACAGAAGAGACAGTCGGAAATATGAACTTTACTGAACTAACCATCTCTACCACATTTCTGTCAGCAAATATTTGAGTAATGGAGCTTGGGAAATGTGCACATATATCTGGATAAACTGAAAAGGTCAGGATTATAAAAAGAAATCAAATTTTTAGGTTCGACTCTAAGGAACCACTACTAGATTTGTATCCATGTAATTCTCTAATTTAAGATTGCTAAGCTTTACAACCACATTTTTTACAATGACAAGAGAAATATTTTTTTATTCCAGATATTTATTATCCTCGGCTGAAGAAACGCTGAGAGCAGGGCTGTTTGTTTCATTTTCCTTTCAAATTGTACATAAATCTCTGCTGAGCAAATGACAAATTATTTCAGTTTCAAACTTTTATTGGTACTGGATATTCTTATATTTTAAGAATGGCTGTGTCTCATAAATCATGTGATTTTAAAATTAGTTAGTGGCACAAAACATGAATCTGTAAAACACGGAGTTTAACTAAATATATTCACATTGCTCTGGTAGATTCTAATAATGAATATGAGATTTCAGGGTTTGAGAGAATAAATCCTGAGGTTATGCAAGCAGCTCTGCACATTAATGTTAGTGATAAATTATAGAAGACAGAATTTGCACAGATTCAGTTTTTAAGGGTAATGCAGGTAAACGGGTATGACTTGCTGTCCATAACAGAGGGAATGGAGCTCTAAAATGCCCCACTACACGAAGTTAGTTTTTGTATAGCTAATATCAGAAGGTTGATTTTTGTATTAAAGCATAGTTTGCTGAAACTTTTTACATCTTTCATCATCTTTGTGCAAACTACAGAAAAGTGAAGAAAGGAACAAAAAATTCTTATAAATGCTGTTCCTTTGAACCTTCTATTAATCAAAGAATTCTGAAAAAAATATTTCACAGTTTCTTGACCACCAAATGAGCATATTTAAATGATTTCTTAAGGACCACGTGACACTCAAGACTGGAGTAATTAATAAAGAATTTTCAGCTGACATCACAAGAATAAATTACATTTAAAAAAATACTATCATAGAAAAATTATTTAAAATTATATCAATATTATTGGTTGGTCCTTATCTTTTTCAAGCATTTACATAATTGTTTATCCTTTTTAATTCCTATAGATGGGCTGTTAACCTTTGATTTATTGTAATGTTCTCCAAATTTTTGAAATGTAAAAAAAATATAAAAAATAAAAAGATTTCAAGATGCATGTTCTTTGAATAAAACTCACTTTCTTTTAAGAAACTTTTTTTTAAGTGTTATGGTGCAAAACTACATAGAACACTGGCATCCTCTCAAACTGCCCTGATATCGAAAGGTCCTTTAAAACTAACAAGGCTTGATGTTTGCCCAACTCAAGAGTGTTTACTGCTAGAAGCTCTGCCACTCTGCTGCCCTGAGATAGAGAGGACACGCACACATACACACACACACACACGAGTGAACATACACTCACTCACTCACTCACACACACACACACACACACACAATCACTTTGGCTGTCACTCCAGAGTGAAACTGCTGGAGGATGTGTAGACATTTGGATGGACAGCCAAACTCTTCAAGGACATCCCTCATGCTCTCCGCAGGCCATGAATACCCACACGAACACATGCGCACACACCCTTGAAAGTTTCATATGAACGCACGCACAAGCCCACACTTGGATGTACTTGGCTGCCATCTTCCTGTAGGGCATCAACAGAGCATCAACATGAAACTTGAGCGCGACAAAATAAACCCTGCGCAAACTATGATTGTACAGCCATAATCTGTGATTCTCTCACAGCAGGTCGCAGAGTTTTTTAGAACGCTAAAATCACTGCTCGATCACAATCAAACTCCTGCGGAGTGACTTCCCATTGGGAATGTGCTTCCTTAGCCACATTTGCATAAGATCTGTTTTGTCTAGACAGCAAAATATACAAACCCCACCTTCACAATGAGTTCTCCATGGGGGCTCCTCTCAGAGAAAATGTCATCGTGGACTTTGGAGGGCAAACTATGGATCAGGACCCAAGGGCAAACGCAGCAGGGGCCGCAAAATGATTCTCTTGCATTTCCATCATCTTTATGGATTTTCATTGATTGTTTTTACAATTGAAAAAGCGGCCAAACAGCCTCTCCATTGCCGTGAATCAAAAGTGAAAGCTTTCAGCTTTCAGAAACATTAGGCCAAAGAGAGTATGCTTTCAGCAGAACACACAGTTTCTTGCTCTCTCTCTCTCTCTCTCACACACACACACACACACACACACACACACACACTCACTCTGCTTCAGGAAAACTGCTGAACGTGACGGATCAATTTGGTCACTAAAGCCACTAACACCAAAATATAGCAAATGCTTCAAACATGCAAATGTTATTCTAGTTGAAAGCCGTACAGCATAAGACAAATGAATATCATCATATAAATGTAAACTGTACAGTAGCTGCGTCCAATTGGTAGGGTCCCTATGCAGTGTTCACTTCTCTTTACTTAACTACTATTGAAGTTCACTTAACTTGACAAAATGCGTTAATTCGGAACACTTTGCAACATCATCACAGATTAACAAAACTTGAGTCGCTCAGACTAGATCCATGTATATTTATTTAAATATAAATGTATTATTCATTTAATCAATATACATTTTAATATTTAAAGCACTAAACTGAGTGACAAAAATCTGTTACTTTGTTTAATATGACAATTTGGCAACACATTTTGATTATATTGACATTTAATTAAATTTGTTCATCGTACACTAATTAAAAAGACTACATAATTTACAGTTTATGAAACCTTTTGAATCTTACATTTTAAGAAATTTAATTTTCTACATGAACTACATGAAAACTAATGTCAGACCAACAGAGTTCCCCCAAGTGTTTCCCCAGGGAATGTGATATTGATGAAATGTTAAAGGTTTGTGAGTTCCCAGCATGCATTGCAGCAAGAACAAATTGTTTCTATAAAATGGTTGTTTTGCTGTTGGCTGACTGTATTTAAACATTTGTTTTTATATCGTCGATTTATATATTTTTTTTACTAATTGAAAAATTGCTGAACATGGAATCTGTTGTCTTGACAAACTTATTGGATAAATGAGGCATTTTGCATTTAATGAACAAACAAATTCAAAGTAATGTTACATAGTATAATTATTAAGACAATCATTGGGACAACTTATCTGAATGCATCTTGTTGCCTTGGAGTTTTTCAACAATTTATTTACTCTTCATAAGACTTGGATTAAACAACTTGATTAATATGGATTAATTTGACAATGACTTTATGATTTTATAACATTTTTGAATGTTTTGGTTGCATGAACTTTCAATGGTTTAACCAAATTTTTGTGGATTGACATGACAGAATATTAATTTTTAGGTGAACTATCCCCTTAAGATGGTGAAATAACATGTGAAGTCCACTTCTCAGTGCTCTTACAATAGAATGGAACACCTTGTATCTAATTCTTCCGTGATGTCATCACACACACATGCATGGCCTTTGAGTGTAGCTGTATCCTGGTACTATACTCTACAGGTATCTGTCCATCTGCTCTCACCTTCTGGAGCAAAGAAGTGTATTTAAGATAGGCTGCACTATAATAACAGTCAAATTAGCAAAATTATAATTGCCTTTGCATCTAAGTGTGTAAATAGCACTTGTATTTTTGCATGTCAGTGATTGAGCAAGGAACAACAGAGGTGTGAAAGGCCAGACAATAGCTTTATCAATTGTGTGGTAATAAGACAGGAGTGTCTACAGGAAGCAATGGGAAAGGTTTCACGTTATATGAAAACTGGCATGACATAGGGCTTCATTTGTTGCTTGCCGCTGAGGCTACTGGTGTCATCTCTTCTCGTGCTAACATCCTAAACGGATCTTTTGAAAATACCATATGGGTCTCATTTTTCATTTAATGTCATGATTGTGTATGATGCTTTTTAAATATATTACTAAGTGTTATACTTTAAACAATTTGGTGCTTCATTATGTATAGCAGTGTTAAATGTGTCAAATCAATACAGTGAATGTCTGTGAGCCATAAAATAAATGTGAGTATGCCAAGGTGAGATAGAGACAGAAAGAGTTTGTGGGGATGCTATCTGTTCTCTGATGTTCAGTGTGCATCTGTGGCATCGCAAAACATCACTCATGCGGTTTGGTGAAAGATACACCAATGGCATCAGCAGTACTGCAGAAACACGCACGCACACATCAATTCTGCAGGTATTACTCTGCCAATCTAAAAGTCTGCTGACAGAGTCAGTCATTTATATTTCAGATGAGGCACAGAAATTGTGAAGGAAAAGGAATGAGCTTTGATTTAAAAAAAAAATGTGTCATTCACACTCAAAACAAAGCAGCATATGGAGAAATACAAGCTGAGCACCTTGGGCACTAGAGATGTAGATATCTAACAGATGCAGCAAGTGGATTACTGATTAAAGAAATTAATTGTTTGTAAAGTAAAGTGGTGCAGGCAAGTAACTGACAAGGAACTGTGCACTGAACCATGTTCTTATTGGCAGATTCTTCTGACACATTCTGCATTCCTCAAACAGATGCCCCAATGAAGTATGCATCAAACCACAGCTGATGGAAAATTAGACAAAAGCTGTGTCCAAAATCCTGTAAGTTCTTAGCATGTGCTGGATTCGAACAAACTGCTTCTCCACACTTTATCCACCATGCTGACACTTACAACTACTGACAACAACAGCAAAATAATGTACTAAATATTTAGTCACAAGAAATTACTTTTTTACCAAAAGCACTTGGCTCACAATTCTTTTCTTTTTTCCTACTTCTCTTAGCAACCATGGCCTTATGGGCCAGAAAAGTGTCCACTAGCTGCACACTTCATTATCTCAGAAGATGCAGTACTGTAGGTCATTGGGGTATTGTTAGCCTACAGTTTCATAAATACTACATATTCGGACATTCTACTCTTTTTGCATAGTGTGTAGCAAGGAAGTACACTAGAATCAAGAAGCCTTGTATGAAATATGATGCTCAGAAAATAAATACAAATAAAGGCACAGTAACAAAAAATCTTTCATACAATCATTCTTTATAAGTAAACAGTTGAAGAGAAATTTCAGAGAAAGTTACAAAATGAGACAAAAAAAAGAGAAAAAATATTATTCTCACACATACTTAGAAATCGTCAGAATAAGAGAGACATTGTTATATGGGTATTATGAAAACTGGTGGCTTTCAATAATCAATATAATCCTTTAAGGAAAGTACACATTTATTAAAGAAATGTTAATATTTAGGGGAAACAGATTTACTTTGAATTGTTCTCATTTATGGATTATGTTCTCAATGCCTATTAATTAGGTGTCTGCCAAATGCTTTACCGATGCTTTATATTATACGCTTTTATTGCTGTCTCTGTTAAAAAAAAAAAAATAGTTTTTGCTATACAGAAACAAAAAGGTGACGCACGCGTGCGCGCTCTGGTGTTGCAGCTGCCGCGCGCCAGCCCTGCTTGTGAACTACTCCAGAATATCAAAGTCATCACAATACAAAATTACCAATAAGATGACCCACTTGTTCCATTTTAACTTTACAAGTATATCTGATTAAAAATTACTAAAGTAGGGCTTTTCAAGCGAAATACGTTGGATAAAGTTTACACTCACGCTGCTGTTGGGTCCGGACCACAGCACCATGGCCTGATTATGAGCCGAATCTGCGGACAGAGCGAAGGTGGACGTGATCAGGTGTGGCACATTCTGCCTGGGGCTCTTCCCGGTACCATCAACCCCTCCGGTACGCCTGAACTCCAACCGAGAACCGGCCGCGCTGTCAGACGGAAACAGACTGCGCTTTTCTCTCCTGTTTACTTTGGTTTCCTCTGGAGACGATGTTGGATAAACTTTTCCGTCTTTTTCTTCAGCTGGGCTCGTCCGTTCCGCTCTGGAGATGTGCGCATTCTGCAGTTTCTCTCTCCAGGACACGGGAGGAGATTTTTCGTGCGCTTCAGGGTAAAGTTGAGCTCCATCAAGTCTCCATGTCCAGTTTTTATCAGTACTGCCATCCGGTGCACTTCCAAAGTCACGGCTCACAAAAGCTGTCCGACGTATTGGTGCGAAGCACGAGGCGCAAGTGATTTCTGCGCGCACTGGGAGCGGCACGAGAGCGCAGAGAAAAAATAGCTTCCAGAACGTACAGCTCGACTCGAACCACAAGACATCCTTCGTCTTAATTATCCTCCCTCTCATTTTTACCTTTTAGACCCTACCAAGCCCACGTAAGTTCCCCTAAAACCCCAGCATAAACAACTAAAATAACTTTTCGCCACGGTAGTGACGTTGGGGGGATACCTGTATAACGGTGAACGTGTCTCATGTGCAGGTTCGTTCGGTTCTGAGCAGGGTGTAGTTACCGGAGGGGTGGAGCCGCTGAGTGACACGCTCTCACTCACTCACTCCGGCTTGGATCGAGCTCGGGAGCAGAATGTATGACAGGTGCGCGCGCGGGGTATAGCGGTGGCCCCGAGGGCATCCGCGAGCAGAGACATCTGGAGCAGTCGAGACTGCATCTTTTCATATTAATATCTAAGCAGGGAAACAGATAACCTCGTCTGGCGTCACATCAGTGAGAGACAGATTTTAAATACGGAAACAAAATGAAAACCAGTGATAAGTCTAAAGGGAAGGGAAGGAGGGAATTTTTAGCAGCTTACATTTTAGTTTGTTCCTCACACAAAGATACAAAAGTTTAAAAGAATCTCAGAAATAAACATTTACACAATATACCAAAATACAAACTTTTCTTTTTAATCAAATTTAGTAACTTTAAAATAATAATAAAGTCACATTTTGGTAATTAAATTTGCAGTTGTGCACCATAATGTCAGAACTTTGATAAATAAGGTTGCTATTGTGAGATCTTATTTGTTTTCAGAGTGGAAGAATCTGGCTTCTGTACACTGGAAGAAACAAAAAGGTGAAAAAAAAATAAAAAAAATGGCAAGTTTCTGCCAGGACATTATCTGTTAAGTTTACAGACATTTCATTAAACCTAAAACTTGACACAATGCACTGTTTGATCCAAAATACAGTTTAAACACAACAAACACTAATCTATATACAAGTTTAAAGATTATCTGTATAAACATCCTAATCAATTTGGGAAAGATTAAAAAAGGGGAAAGCAAGCATGAAGAAGATTTGCATTAATTATTAATTTAAAACAAACTTTTGATTGCATGATTAGAGACAGAAACAGACACTGAGAAAGAGAAAGAGAGGGAGAGATGGAGAGAGGGCAATATATATCTTTCCTCTCTTTTGGGAAGGGAATGGCATGTGTTTAAAGCAGGAGGGGGTAAAGAAAATACTTAATGCAGCAGTGTTAAAATATGCACAATTAAAACTGTCTCTCTGTATGAGCTGGAAAACTTTGACACATGGACACACACATAAAAACATGCATGTTCAGTCTGACATGATAAAAGACAGAAACATCTGGTTCCCTTTTTTCACCACAGTTAATGTGAGCTGGAAATTTCCTAGCTCTGTCCATCATAGAAAATCCCAGAGGATTTACAAAATATATCTTTATTTTCCAGCACTCAGCTGAACTCTAACCCTTGCTAACAGCTAGAATGATTTATTGAACTGTTCAGTCACTGTCTTAACTCAACAAATGACCTACCTGTTAAGTTGATCTGATTTAATTTATTAGCACATTGAAGTTAAATAGTGTTACTGAGTGTGTGAGACAAACATTTTTTGAATTAAACTTTTTTTCTATCTGTCTATCTCTCTCTCTGTCTGCCTGCCTGCCTGTCTGTCTGTCTGTCTGTTTGTCAGTGTCGAAAAACAAAACAAAAAAATGGAACCTTTACAGTAAAATGCACTAAAGTTGTGTCATTTTACATGAATAATTGTAGCATCATTTTTTTTCAGTGGGATTCCTTCCCCTTGTTCAGTTCATAAATCATTTGTGGAATACCTGGTGTAGTCACAATGGGAAAGTGACTGAGGGGAATGGTTTGCATGTAATGGATTATTGGCATTTCACTAATCACTTATTGCTTTGTCAGATTTTCTGACTGTTTCAAAAGTAATAAATCAATAACCTCTTCCTCTGTGACACTTTTACTTTAGGGCAGACTCTGTCAGGTTTTCCCTATGATTCCAGCCTTGAATACTCCACTGGTTTGCCGGAAGCAATGGTATGACTACTGTATATACATGCAGCTGATGGCTCTTAGTCCACTCACATCCCCTAGAATATATCAGACTTCTGTCATGCTCAGACACAAACGGACTCTCTGCAGTTTTCGATATACTGCTGCAAAATATAGACATTTACTGTCACATTCTTCAGACTGACATATGTTCATGCACATTCAAACACATGCGTGTGCAAAGACTCGTTGCCTCCAGGATGTGTCCCATTTGAAGCGTTCTCAGTCCATGCAGGAGCTTGTTAGCTCTGACACTCCGGTATGAGATCTGACAGACACTGAAATGGCCTCCTCCTGCACACACACACACACACACACACACACACACACTTATGCAGACATGTGAAAGAGACTGCTGCAGAGCTTTTATCACTGCAGTTGCCATTGTGCATAGCGAAAAAACATTCATTGGTCCTAGTGGATGGTTTCTCTGTTGCACAGAAAAAGTCAGCTGAAAGAAAGAGAGAAAGACCAGAAACTGACATAATGAAGCAGCTATACAGTATTTTCACACTGGTTGGATTTATTAAAAAAGTAACAAAGGAAATGGAGAGAAGAGCAATGAAATTCCTAAAACTGAATAATCCATATTAGATTAATTGTTTTTACAAAGACAATGCTCCTCTGTTTATTACGGCTCATTATCTCTGCAGTTTTTTTCTCATCATTATTGCTAATTATCTGGGCAATGTTCACAGTCAGAATAAATCTCTGGATTTCAAAAACAATTCAAATTCAGTCTCCAACTACTGACGTGATGCATTCTTAAACTGCAGAGTCTGGATCTTTTTGGTAAACACATGGGTATGAGTCTCCAGCAAGGTCAGCAAAGGTCTATCCTGATAAACAAAAGCCTTTGTTGCTGCAGAACTGAAAATAGCATGTCAGTGGCAACATTACAGACTGAACTTTTAAAAGCATTTTCTCTTTGCTGTTATAGGGCTCAAGTGAAAGTCTGAAGCCTAAAGTGTTAGTTCACCCACCTGTCATTATTTACTCATCCTCATGTCATTCCAAACGTATGACTTTTTTTCTTCTGTGGTGCACAAAGTTTTGAAACGTTCATGCAATTTTTTTTCTTACAAAGGGGATTAATGCTATCAAGTCCTAAAATGCATGGTAAAAGTTTCATAAATTCCATCCAACTCTAGTACTATATTTCAAATCATCTGGAGCCATATGATATTTGTGTGATGAAAGTACAGAAATGAACAATGCTTAAAATATTCCACCCTGATGTGCTTAAATCTAATTCATGTGTCAGTTTGACATCAGTGATGCTCACGTGTCTTGTAACTAGTTGTTGTGTGACAAGATTTAATATGCGGTGAGAGATATTTCAGTGAATAATGATTTAAATAATAAATCAAAAAGCCATTCACAAAGCTTCAGAACATTTAGCTAGAGTCAATTTGAAAATGCTCCCTAACATCTTGCTTTTTTCTGTTTCACAGAAGAAAAAAATGCATGTTGGATTGTAATTACATGAGGGTGAGTAAATGAAGACAGAATTTTTATTTTTGGGTGAGCTATTCTTTTAACTATTCTTTTAATGAGTTAAAGATGCTCCATTTACACATTGTTTTGATGGCTTATCGATCTGTCATCATGGCAATTATGTGATTGATGAATATAATTTTGTTTATGTAACAAAATTATAGTCAACAGGATTAGGAATATGAGTAACTCATTGGTACCTCTTACAATAAATCTCTTGTTAAACTTGCTAAATATGAAAACATTGACAAACGTCTTGAGGGCAATAAACACAATCAGTTTGAGACCAGACTATCAGTTACAATTACGCTGGCAAATGAGCTATTAATGAATAATGAAGACCACTGCACATGAGATGTGGTTTGTCTTTCATGGGTCTTGGAATCATTCTCTCTGTGTTTTAATGTTGACTCTCTTTCTCTCTCTCACTCCTTTTCCTCACTCTCCAATTACGCTGCAGCTTCACCATTCAAAATCTTAATCAGAAAGCAGCCTATTCATTTATATATGGGCATCCATGCATATTAGCAATACAAACACATGCAGGCTCACATATATTCTCAGGTCTTTATGGCTATGCTGAGTGCATTTGTTTATTGCCACTGGAAATCAAACATCATCAGTTAATGAACAAACTCTCTGACCCACTTAGCTTTATTTATTTAGTCTCTCTTAGCTCCCGACAGACAGAAGTTCATACGTGTGTCATTTGAGACTAAATAAGAATACTATTCTTCAGATACATAGAATAAACTGAATCAGTTTGTGCCATGTAATGTTTTTCCAAGGCACTGCATGAATCAATACTATCAGATTGACTTTGGCTCCCTGGGAAAACAAATCAATAAATAAGTTGTTTTCTATATGAGTTCCTTAATAGACGTAAATCAAAAGAAGAGCCTATAAGATGTGCAATGGATTAAAAGAGATCCAGAGAGAGACAGAGAGAGTTATGTATGCCTCTCTTTTATTGAAAAGTTGGAAAAATAATATGTGTAAGATCCATAAGTGTATAAAAAACACATAAGTGTATATTCACACCATAACCATACATTCAAATGATGACAAGTAGACTAAAAATGGGGTTTATAAGATGCATTTTGTATTGTATTTACTCAACAGTGTTGGGTTGGGTGTTCTGGGCGGGATTTCTAAATTGCTTAAAATGTCCAGGTTATTACTTTGTTTGTTTTCATACTTAATGCCTGAAGGTAATGACTGAAAAGTAAAAAAAAAGATCAAAAAAAGACCTAATAAATCTAACTAATGGACTAACTCCATCAGAAAACTGTCCAACACCATCAGATAAAGAGGTAACATTTTATTTTAATGGTCCCTTTTGAACAATCTGTTGACAATGAATAATGTTGCACCTAAAGTCTACCAACTCATCAACTCGACTTTATGTTTAATATCTGCAAACTCTTTATTGTGATGGTCTAGACATTCTAATGACTATAAATAATTTTGCAAGTACATATCAACTTATTCTAACCCTAACCCTACCAGTCTACTAATAATCTACTAACACTCTAATGAGAGTTAGTAGACATATAGGTGCAACGTTAACTATAGTCAAAAGAATGTGTAGCTACGACGTAAGGATGCTACGACAACAGCCAGACACCTAGAGGGAAAGAACAGGACCTCTGGTACCAAACAGTTTCTGCCCTTCACCCATACAGAAACTGATTCTAAAAGGAACACTCCGACTTTTTGGGACTTTAGCTTTTTCACAGTATCCCCAGAGTTAGATAAGTCCATACATACCTTTTTCATTTCTGTGCGTTCTGTAAGTGTTATTTGACGCACCCACCGCTAGCCTAGCTTAGCACAAAGACTGGATGTAAATGGATAATGGTAGCATAGTAATCTCAATAAGTGACAAAATAATGTAAACATTTTCCTATTTACATGTTGTGATCTGTATAGTCACAGTGTGTACAAATAACAAGGCTATATGAGATAGAGACCATTTTTAATCATATAAATACTAGGAACTATATTCTCACTAGGCGTAGGAGCACAGTTAACCTTACTTGGGCGGAGTGATTAGCGCAGCCCCCGAGACGCGCAGTGGTGATGAGCAGAGTGTTCGCTTAGAGTTGGAGTAATAGAGTCAGCAATTACTAGATAGTAAATTTATAGTGTACAATCATGGGTGGTTGCTGTAATGTAAAGAGCTGCGACAATAAACAGGGGAGACCAGGTAATAGTATGATGTTTCATAGAATTCCAACCAAAAACGCTGACCTGATTAATCGATGGCTAATCCAAACACACCTGTAAACACCATTACGAAGTATTTCGTTTGCTCTGAACATTTTACTCTAGACGACTATTTTGAAAAAATGCAAGTTGCCACACGGACCATGAAACGTGTGCTAAAGGATACAGCCATCCCATCAATAATAAAGACAGGACAAATTGGATCACCTTGTTGCTGCGTGTAAGTGTTCCGTTATGTTTTGAGATGACTAACATTAGCCATACTGTACAGTGTACTGTAACAGTGACGCAAATATTTTGATTGTCATCAAGCCTTGACATTGATGGCAATACCCGGTCCCATTCATTACAACAAAGGCACTTGGTTTCTGTCGGCATAGGACAAATTAATGCATGCATGACAGTTCAAACTTTTTCCATCATGTTTGGACTTAATGCGTTCGAAACATTGCCAAAGGTATTCCAGTTGTTTTTGGAAAGTGAGAAATTTACTGGTAAATCTTTAGTGGCACTTTTCTAACTTTGTGTTTGGACTATGCTAGTAAGTTCCACATGAGGAAAGAAGGGTGAGCCCCGCTCTGATGGAAACGGAAATGGAAGCACCAAATTGCGATCTCCTCCTCATCAGAAAAGGATAAAGGTACCTTTCCAAAACAACTCCTCAGGTTGTGAGTCTCTGGCCAGTTAGTGTGAGACGTCAACAGACCACGTTCTGAGTCTCCAGCATTTGAGGCAGTAACAGATACAACCACATTCTGAGCCTCCAGCCTGTGTGGAAAAAGATACCTCGATAAAGAAAAAAAATACCCTATGTATCTATGTAAGATAATGAAGATAATGCTGGATGTGCTGCATCTGTTGTTTAGGTTGGTGAAAGCAAATTCAATACAATATTCATAAGCACATTGAATTGTAACACAAGTATTATTATTATTATTTTTTTATTGGTTGGTTGAAATATGTTTTTACTTGTAGTGCAGAGTAACTCTTCACAAGGCGCACATGCAGGTGTTGAACCTAAATTAAGACAATCTTAATCTCTGCCAAAGGATAGGATGCATTTGCAGGTTTAAAAGGATTGTGGGTAAATATCCACTTCATGCAGTGTTCATTTTGTTCTCTCTCTCTCTGTGTGTGTGTGTGTGTGTGTGTGTGTTTAAGTATCCCATTACTTTGAGTGTGAGCTGTCGGAATGATTCACATTTGTTAGTTCTGATTCAAAACAGCTGACAGAAAATACTGGACAAGCAACTTCACTGCTGAAATATTGTCAGTGAAAATGTGATGTTATAGTGTTTGTCAGCAGTACACAGCTGCTTCATCAATAAAGTAAAGCTCCCTGCTCAGAAATGTAGTCAAACTAATTGTACTGATGCTATTGCGCAACACTGATTCCCTTAAATCTGAATCGTTGATGTGTAAAAAATTTAATTTTGCCCAATGTATGTGATAGTAAGTCCGTAGCGAAAATGTTGTTTTAGCACAAAGCAAAGCACTGCTCAAGATCTTTTGAAGAGCTCCTGTCCATGTAATGTGTCCTGGTAAAAGTCCTCATTCTGCCTGCCCTGAAAAAAAAAATCGATACATTCTGGCCCTTGAGTCCAAATCATTTTAAACCAGTGCATGGAGGGAGAGATAGCACAGAGCAAATGTCTGGCTTTTAGTAGCTATTTTCCACTCTAGATTTTGGAGCAAAATGAATAGAAGAGTGTCTTTTGACTTCACAGGGCCTGGAGACTGATAAAAACCCTAATGATTTTTAAAACAACAGGGTGCTGAAAAGACAGACTCGTCTGTGTTGCATCAGTCTTTAATCAGTGTAATCCAGTCTTGAAATAAGTTTAATCATGTTTTAAAACTTGAGATTGAGTTGAAAAACAGCTTTAAAGGAAAACGCCACTGTTTTGATTCCACTTTGTTCTTCCCTCAATTAAGACGAGTTGATGTGTACCTCTCCCGTCAATTGCTGGAGTGGGCGGCGCCACTATACTAGCAAGGGATACATTTAGAAGCTACCAAACACTTCCATGTTTTTCTTATTTAAAGCTGGTTGCATGAGTAGTTACATGAGTAAGTATGGTGACACAAAATAAACAGTGGTGATTTCCTAAGCGTATAAAAGTGATGACTATGTAGGTTCTATAGAACCAACATGAGCAGTTTTCTGATGATATTACTGTGCCGAGGTCGAAGGGCTGCGAAGTGCTCTTAAACTTAGGAAAAGTTATTGCAGGCCATAAACTAAGTTGCATAGAACACTGGATTAATTTGTCTTGTACTAGACAGAAAACCTTCTCACAGAGCTTTGTTGTTGAGAATCAGTGGTGCTTCCATATGTTCAATAATGAGTTTACTTTATTGCTATATTTTCCAAAAATCGCTATCCTTAAAGAGATGCAACGGCCAGGTGAGCTGCCAGATTATAAGTAGCAATATTCTGTGCAAATCACAACAAAGTATTTAATTTCGAAATCCCATATGGTTCTTTAGGAAGTTGTACTGTATACCTTAGGCTTAGCAAAAAATAAAAATAAAAATAAACACTGAAGTAATGTTTTTTTCCCCCAACATTAGTCTGTTATACATAGGTTTCCTTCAGAAAATGTTGATTTTCACCCTGAGAACAAAATATTATATGTGTGTTATATTTTCTATGTATTTTAGAGGTTTGTTGGTTTTTTGGGACATGTTTTACAGTTAAACCGTGAAGTATATTTATATTAAAGAAAAATATTCTAGAATGTGTACACTCAAAAAAATGAAATGTTGGGTTTAATTAAAAATATTATGTCAACAGGTTCCACACAATTGTTTAAGTAATCTCAACAAACAATAATTTAGTTCATTTTACAAAAGAAGTTTAAGTAAACGTAACTTAACAAACCTTAGTAGAGTCAACAAACAACAATTGAGTTAATTGTACATAAAAAATATAATTTATGATAGCAAAGTTTTTATAATAATGCCACTTCAGAAACACCACCCCCTTTAATTAGGATTTAATAAGTCCATAACACTGAATCGATAAATAAGAGTGCAGCTGTTCATTACAACTCAATATATAAATCATCTCTTAATTATAGCTCATCAAACAGATCAGAAAAATTATTGAAACGCAATGTTTCATTTCCAACCATTTGTTTGTATGTTTTGTTCTAAAATAAATCAGAACAAGTTAATCAAACATGATTTTTTTTATTATTACTCACGTACCTATCTAATGGTGCTACACTTCTGCAAGAGGGTGACAGAACAACAATTACCCATAATACACTGCAAAATCCTCAGCCAATGAGATTCAAGTCTGTAAAGATTTTATTAATCTGTTACTTTAAAGCAACAATGTTATGTTGGCTGAACAAATAATTTTTAAGTAAAGCTGACAATACACACTTTTTTGTTGAATGAACTAAACTAAATTAAGTTCACATTGTTAAATTAATTTTTTTAAGTAATCACAACATGAACGGATTAAGTAAAATTGGCAAAAGTGAAAGTACATTTTTTTGAGTGTAACAGAGTTTCTGTGTAAAGGAGATCTGAGATCTCTCGAGGATGTCTGAGGTCTTACAACAGCTATATGAGAGAATGTTTTGTATAGAAATATTTCTCTTTTCATTTTCCTTTTCAAATTTGTCTCTTCTTCTCTCTCCTGTGAATATGTGAATATTAAGTTAATACGAGAGCGTCTCATATATATGTGCGTGCTGTGGGGGAGATCATTTATTTTGCACAGACCATATAACATGTGGGTCAAGATCTGTTGATTTAAAATCCCACAATATTTCCCCGTTGGGTTTTTATCTCCTGATGCTGTTGTTGTAATGTTAACCGTGACCCCATGCCATGTTCTGCAGGGCTATTGCTCAGTCAGGATTTAATATTCCTGGGATAACAGACACTACACTTACTAGTGTCTATGTATGCAGGTGTGTGTGCAGTATTTGTATGTGTTCATGTTAGTGAAAGTGTGTTTTGATCCTGTAGAGTAATTATTGATGTGAAGATGCTTTTAGAGAGCAGATGAGTGGGTAACTAGATTGCAGATTTATCTTAAATTGATATGTCACTAAATAGGAGCTAGATAGCTTGGTACTAAAATGTTCGTTTTAATTACTGGTAAAGATATTTTTTCCCCATACATTACATTATATATTTGTCTGATAATTGTTTTAAGAATAATTTTATGATGAGGTTGAATGCATTCTACACTAAAATTTGTGTAAAAATCGAGGAAAATAAATAATATTAGTGCTTGAGAAAGGGTCTTAAATAATGATAATCCTTACTGAGTGTCAACATTTTAAGGAAAAATGTTTATTGGGGAGAAATACCTAAACTTATTTTATTGTAATGAAATGAGTTTAATTTCAGGAGATTACGGAAAAATATGACATGACATTAAATTATTGTATATTTTTAGATTCAGTCGAGAAGGTAAATATATTTTTATATATACTGTATATATACATGTTGCAGCATCAGTTCCACCTTTGCAGTTTAAACATGGCATTTGTTGATGCTGATAAAATTCTATTGGTAATTAAATTCCAATTTAAATATTTGGCACCAAAGATGACACAGATACATTAATTACAAACATAAATTAGTAAATGCTGTAATTAAGATATTTTTTCAACTAAACAAAACAATGCTACAGTGCAATACACTACCTGTATACAACCTGTAGATGAGGTTAAGTGCTTTAAAAAAGGTCTCAGTGTTGATTGAACCGGACTCCAACAGTCGCTGCTCATTTCTAAGGTCAGCCACACTTGAGTTTGCACCTGCACTGCTTGTTTCTGAGCCACATTATATCAGCCCATTATAGCCTTTGCCCTATCCTAACTTTAACCCTTCACGTGTACATGAAGAGTAATAGTTGTTGACCAAGAAACAAGTCATGTCGAGCACTCTTGGTGCATATAGACTCGGATCCCCACTCCCTTTTCACTAGAGTTCATCCTTGAAACTCTTGTAAAAGTCACTCGGTGCAGCGCTGCAGGTGCCACATTAGAGCCAAGAAAAAGCCCCATCCTGCAGATGGCCACGTCCCAGTATCTTAATTTAGACAGTTCTTCTTAAATTCTCCGCTGTGGATGTACGGCATTATATAAGGAGACTGCTGGCAAGATGCAACTTTAGTTCAGGGCATGTGTAATAGAAGCCTCAGACAGACAACATTAGACAGTTACATGAATAACAGATGGAGCAGAGTGCTGTTATGTTCTCTTGTCTAAATTCCCAAAACACCTTATACTATTCTCTATCTCTCTCTCTCTCCCTCTGCTTTTCTCTTTCCTTTACTTTCACTTTCTCTCCACATAAAGGAGATTGTCACGTTGCTGCTTGAGGATTTCTGAAATATTACAACAGCTATATGAGAGAATGTTGTGCAGAAATAATTCTCTTTCATTTTACCCCCAGACTTTGTCTCTTTCTTTCACTCCTGTGAATATGTGAATGATAACAAGTGAATATGAGAGCGACTCGTGTACAGTATGTGTGTGCTGTGGAGGAGATCGTTATTTTGCACACCGTACTGTATTATATGTGGGTCAAGATCTGTTGATTTCAAATCTTTTATTTTTGTGCATGACTTTATTGTAATGTTTACTGTGACCCCGGGTGCAGGGGTCACAGTAGGGCTATTAGCTAGTCAGGATTTAATATGTTTTTTATAACAGACTCTATACATTGTGGAAAGATAGATCTACTGAATAGTGTATATGAATACGTGTGTATGACTGTGAACATGAATAAGTGTGTCTTGGGACCCTTAGAGGAATTATTGATGTGTAGATGCTTTTAGGAGGCAGATGAGACCAATCATGCATAATTACACGCTGTCGCATACACACAAACACCATTATAAGTCGCCCTTATACAGAGGCTCTTGAGTCAGTTCATATATAATTACCCTCATTTAAATGACCAAATGTTCAAGTGCAGCCTGACACTCATCTGACGTGACGTGTCCACACACACACACACACACACACACACACGCACACACGCACACACACACACACACACTTAGATCTCTCAAGGGATTTCAGAGTACCTTTGCCTCATCTGAACTCTTTGAACAGATGAGTCAGGACATTCAGCAATATATGCTCATTAAACACTACCATAGATCCAGGAGATCCATGATTTGTTTTAATTTAAAGTATCAAAATATAAGTATTATTTATATTCTATTCAAATTTATTAATACATTGAATGAACTCTTATTTTTACATTTTATTTTAAGCAGTAATTTTGTTAAAGAGATACTCCACACCAAAATTAACGTTTTGTCATTAATCACTCACCCCTATCTCATTCCAAACCCTTAAAATGTTTGTTTGTCTTCAGAACAAAATTAAGATATTTTGGATGAAAACCGGGAGGCTTGTGACTGTCCTATTAACTGCCTAGTAAATTACACTGTCAAGGTCCAGGAAAGTATGAAAAACATCGTCAGAATAGTCCATCTGCGATCAGCGGTTCAACCGTAACATTATGAAGCGACAAGAATACTTTTTTGTAAGCAAAGAAAACAAAAATAACGAATTTATTCAACAATTTGTCTCCTCTGTGTCTCTCTGCATCACCATAGTGCCATTTTGGAGAATATCCACTACATAATATCCACTATATCCACTACATTTTTAATGAGTCTCAGAACTGGGCGATAGAAGGGATGTGTTTGAAGGCTTATCTGTTGTCTTGAAAATGCATTAGACTGAATTATGTGGGTCTGAATGTGAAGTTATACTATTATCCAAAGAGAATCACACTGTCAGAAAGTTTTTCTCTAATAAATGTGATTTTAGTTCTTATTCTCTGTTTTTGCTCTGTTATTTTTTCTTAGACTATCTTCCTGGTATGTTCCAATAATATTGTCTCAGTGTTTGAGACAAAGATGCAAATTGAACGATGTGTAGTATTTTAATATCTAAAGACCGTTAGGTGATTTGTGTAATTTTTACTTACACCATATATCTCATCTTAAATATGTAATCAACTATAAATTAGCCCTCAGTAGATTGATGTCCTGAAAAGCGCTTGCTCTGAGGTGATTTCATAACATCTTGACCAGCCTATTGGAATCAATTGTGAGCCATATTTCCCATGCACTGCTTTGGTTGCATCACAGACTCACTGGAAAAATGTGCTTCTTAGCTCCAATTCATGAGTTCGCCTGCCCATCCAGTCCTGATGGTTAATGGAAAACAAACTTGGCTTGCTGTCCTCAATGGCGTCTCAAACCCGAGGCTCGGCTTGAGCTCTGAGTTCAAAACTCATAGTATTTTCTTATAAAATATAATTTTTTTCTTTTTCTTTTTTTACAGTGTATTCATACAATTCACTGCCGTTTCCAACTAAAATTAAAACTTGTGGCTCTAAAACACCAACAACTTTTCAGAACTTTTATTACTTTTCACACAAATTATAATTAAGACAGCTGATTGTTGGTTAATAAAGAATTATTTCCTTGCACAGTACTATTTTATGACCTCAAATCACTACCATAGTGCATGATTTATAGACAAACAAATATTCAAGTTTCCAAAATGTGCTAAGTAGCTTACCTATGTATTAATGATACATAATAAATAATAATAATAAATACAATAATAAATGATCACATTCACATTTATCTGTCTCTCATTCCCATCACCTAGCTGTCTGTGACAGCTCATTCAAGTTTCAAAGATTATTAAAAGTATTTCATCCCTTAGTATTCTATCATATTCCACATATATGTTGTACACCTGATAAGATGCTAATCCAGTCCAAGGCAATAAAATAAAGAGCAGACTTTGATCTTCTTTCTCCCCCATATCTCTTTTCTTCTCTTTCTTATGCAACTTTTGACAACAATTTTAACCTGCGGTGTGCTGCTGGACATGAGAAATATCAGACACTATGGCACAGGAAACACAGAAAATCAGAGAGGAAGTAGCTCTGATGGAATGTCACAGCCCTGGAGGAGAGAATGAAAGTATGGAGAGGTTGTGTGAGCCTGTGAGAGACAGAGAGGAAACGAGTGTGCATGCATGTGAGAGAGAGAGAGCTTGAGTGTGTTGGTCAGCTCCTGTCGTTTATTCTCTGAGTGGATCTGGGAGATCAAACACTGGTGAAAATGAATCTCTTTATGTGTCTCTGAGGGCAGTGAGAAAGATGCTCTGATCTAAGAATGTGAGGCATCTGTAGGTTGGATCAATAACAAATTCATTATGGTGCCAATTTTATAAAAATTCCACAGAATCAAAGGTAGATTCTTAGAATGCGCTATAATTGTTACATCATAATATTTATTATTATTATTATTATCTAGATTTATGCTAAATATTATTGTGAAGTTTTGCTGAATGTTGAAAATAATAAATTAATATTCTGGCATTATTCCAAATCATCATTATCCTTTTTTTTCAGAAAAAATAAAATAAAATAAATGGAAATTTGGGTTTCCATGTTATTTTCCACACTGTAAAAAATGACTGTGATTTTAACGGTAAAAAACTGTGAAAATGCTACAATACCTGTTTACTGGTTAACGGTAATTTCCTGTAAACTTTACAGGGAAAAACCGTAAACTTACGTTCCCAGAATTCTCTGCGTTGCATTTCAAATTTTGTTTGAATTTGATGTTTTTTCTTTGAAATAACTATGTTTCTTCTTAATTTTTTCTCATCTGTTATGTTTATTAGGTTTGTATGTAACATAAAATGTTGTTAAATTAATGTTTATTGCATATTTCAGTTTAATGAGTCTCACCATGATGGTGTTTAGTGCTTGTGTGCACCTTCTATGTATCTTATTATTTAAAAGCTGCTTGTGATGGGCTTTGTTTCACCACGTGACTGTCTCATCACCACCTGCTTTTGGTGGTTACCAGTATATTTTTACTGTAAAAGTGCATATAATTACAACAAACATGGACTAAAGCTTTTTAAAATTAAAAACAAACATGAAAGAATCATAAGGTGCACATAATGCTTACTCTATAAAAGGCATAAAATAAAATTGTGCTAGTATGAAAAATTTGGAACATGGTAAACAGTATCAACATCAGTGAAAAAATTCAAAAATTTCATTTTGGGGTAAACTGTGTCTTTAAAATTATAAACATACTCAATGATTTCTGAAACACCATCGTTAATACATCCACAGCACATTTCTCCTGTGAATGACATCTAATGAGCGAGAAGTCTGGCCTTTAGCTCACAAGCTAACACTCATGGTTCCCCTTCCTGAAAATGTCACATGCTCAAATCTGGCACAAAACAAATTGAGGTCTGTCATTTAGTTGAGGTCTGCGCTGAAAGATCCAGAAAGAAATGAAAGCAAGTGGGTTCCATTGATCTTTCGCGGTCTGAATGAGAAGGAATGATATTATGATGGTCTATCCTGCAGGCTGGACGAAAAAGAAAGAAATCTTTCACTATTACCCATACACTGTCAAGACATAGACATGTGCAGCTCCGTAATTTTAGGATTCTTCTATTTTTCCATCAAGAATGAATTCCACGGGTTTATGCGTAAATCACAGTTCTTCGCCTTTTTTTTTTCTTCAAAAAACATTAAAGTCTTGATCTCTCAGAGCCTGAGGGGATGGAGAAGCTTATCTCATTAAACACCCATCTGCAGAATATCACCAGTCATTAGGATTGCTTAACTAATTTCATGATAATTTAACAAATTAAGTTATAGATTAAATATGTATTAGATATTAATATAAGATAACGCCTGGAGCTGCTCAGAGTAATTTGGAAGCACCGTTTTAATGAACAGTTTCTTTCTTTCTTTCTTTGAATGTGTGTAGATGTGTAAAACCTGTAAAACACTCCTGTGATGAACAGGAGGCTCAGAAAGCTACAGTTCTTTTAGGCTGGAGGTCTTTGTAGCTTTAGGAGGCTCATAGTGTCTTTGAACTGCACTTCATATGTTAATGAGGGAACTTTAATCAAGGTTCCTCGTTAAGGTCTCGTTTAGAGCCCTTGCAGGAGCTCCTTAAGGTAAACCTGCCCCAGGATTACACCTAATCAACAAACTCTAAACCAAGCGGGAAAATGACCAGCACTGAGAACTAGAACTAGCTTAATATGTCTCCTGAATATTAAGCTCCATCCCCTGGGTGTTAAAATGCTTCCGCAGTTGTATCTCCACAATGACTCTATCAAATTACCTTAGCTCAGTGTTACAATTTCTCAGCTCCCTATAATCATCTGGTTCAGGTGAGTTCGAGGGCAGTAAAGCCTTCTAATGTTTATTTGTTTTTCCCTTGTTATCTTTATGCATCGCGAACGCGTGTCCAAATGCGTTCGCCACTTGGTGGGTTATCGCTGGGTGTTTAAGCATCTCACACTGTGGCTAATTCTGACTGATGTTCTTCGGCAGTACTGAAAAATATGTAATTAATTCAACGGAGCCAATTAAACTCTCATCTCTAAGTGTGTGCGCATGAGAGAGACTCATTTGTGCAATAGACTCTTGGTCGGCATTACTGGAGCCTTTGATTTTCTAGGACTCCATGATCACAGGTTTAATATATCCTAGGAATTTCGACTTTCTCCGGTCGACTGGCTTTGCACCGATTGTATACTGATGGATCTGCAGTGTAACTGAAGCATAAATTAGAGGCGGCAGATCGCCTCAGGCTGACCTGTGGTGAGCCCGATAAGATGGCTTACAAATAGTGAATCTTAATATCTCTCTAATATACATGCTCAAAAACATATATCAGTTGGCTCACATCTCATAAACGCTTGTTTTAGATTGCTGTCATGTACTGTATAAAGCACACCTTTGATTTTGAGTCTGCCTGTGTACCTGCGAATGTGAAGCTTAGTACCTGTGTATCTGTCTGTCTGCCTGTGCGCCTACGTGTGTATGTTATTGATGTAAGAAAAGAGTTTTGCTGATCGATTCTGGGTCTGTATCGGCACTAACGAATTTCAGTATTGTCAAGTTGAGCCTTTGTGCTTTCTGCCATTAGAAACTCAAATAGCAATGATGTAAATAAACAACAGATCAGAATGACTGTAAAAAAAAAAAAAAAAAAAAAACAAGTCTGATTTCTGGGATGCCAATATTCCTCACACCTCTCCATTCCCTCTCTCTCTGTATCACTCTGTTCCCTCATCCCTGAATCACTTCATCACCTCATTCTTAGAATTCATCTCACACATCATTCATCACCGGTAAGGAGAAAATAACAATACACAAATATATCTATGTGGGCAATTCTCACCCTGACAGCAGTGGACCAAAAGCATACACCAAAAACCAGTGACAGCGGCTAAAAAGCATGAATATCTAATGGGCTTATTCTGACATATACATAGTGGTGTAGTCACACCAAATAGCATTCCATTTAGTTAATTGTGTGTCATTGTGAACAACTGGCTCTCAGATACTTTTTTGTGCATCAGTTGTATGTATAGTCAGTCATTTCCGAATTGTGGACACCAAATCTTTGGATCTTCTGCCATTAGAGCTGTGCTTAGTTTTCTTTAAATTAATGATTTATAATATGGGAACCAATTTAAACTAATGTTTCATCCAGCTGCCCTGCTATAAATGTTTGAAGTTAACGGCATCATTTCTTATTGATCTCTCCCTGTCTGTCTCTCACATGCAGTGAGCCGTCTCTGTAGGCATCATAGGTGCACTCCTGTCGCGAAGACTGTTTCCAAAGGAAGGAAGTTTAATTATGCATCTTCTGAAAATACCTCATTTGTCCAAATTCAAAAAGAGGGTTCACACTAACGAAAAATTAAGCGATCATCACTTATTTTGAATTAAATAGAAATGCTGATTGGCAACAGTGTTTGATTTTTCAAGTGTTGTTTTCTGTGTTTGCGTGTTCCAAACAGAAGTAGGTGGCGACAAGTGACTGGACTGATTCATTTGAACATATGGATTCATTCAGTGACAAAACAATTAATATTCATAGTCATTAATAGTCATAATATCATTCACTCAACCAATTCATTCAAAAACACAGATATTTATGATTTTTACAGATTCTTTATCATTGACTCACTGATTCAATAACCAATTCATTCAAAACTTTTAATTGTTCATATATATATATATATAGAATGATTTTGTTACTCTTTTGAAACACATGACACTGAAGTCAGAAATAATGGTTGCTTTGCTATCACATTAATAAATTATTTATATATATATATATATTAAAATAGAAAACAGATATCAAAATTGTTACAGCAATTCACAATGTTACTGTATATACTGTACTTTTTTTATTTTAATGCAGGCTTGGTGAGCATAAGATACTTCTTTTAAAAACATAATAAAATATTACCATCCCCCAAATTTTGAATGTATTAGTATTAACTTCATGTTTATTGAACTGCTATAAAAGCAATATTTCAAGCAATATTGCTCTCTTTCTTCCTGAAGAGAGCAATATTTCTTCCTGATTCTGCCTTTAACAAACAGAGAGAAACAGAGTTGTTTTTAAAGACTTCCTAAGTTTTTGGTTCTAAAACAGGAGGCTTCTTGTGGCCTCAGCCATAATACACTGTGTTCTCCTGAGCTTTCTGAGGTGGTGCTGTGAATGAAAATATGTTTTTCAGTGTTTGAGTGTTTATGTTTTTTTGAGTCAGGCTGTATGTGTATTTTCCATTTGGCAAGTGATGTTTAAATGGATGTCAAAAGAGAAAGAAGATGAAATGATGCACTCTCGCAGTGCGTCATGAACGAACAACACTAAGTGCGTGTACACATACACAAGTTTGTAAGGAAAAGACAGCAGGGGATGGAGATTATCACTCTTTGAGAGTATACACAGAATCAAATCTTTGCTATCCTTTACTATCATTATGTCATTAACAGCAGTCAGAGCTGCAGAGACACGAGAAATACAGCTTTATATTAGAGACCAACAAGCCTGAAGTTTATAATACATTTAGGCTGTTTGGACGTGAATACCAGCATATTGCAAGTCATGATGCATACTACCTGTCTATCTATCTGTCTGTCTGTCCTCAAAAACCTCTTGTTTTCCTCTTGTTAAATTTGCTTAATTAAAATGAGCCAATGCAACAAAATGTCACTAAATTTCACTGCAGTCAATCAATTTTAGTTTGTAAAATGAAAATGGACTCATTAATTTGTGTTGGGGCAACATGAATAATTGTTGACTGTAACCGGATGTTTTAGATTCATACCAACAGAGATAATTTGGTGTTTGATTTAAGCATTACTTTTTCATCTACCATCACCCATTCATGCAGTTTATTTTATATAGTACTAAAGTAAAATAAGGTTATGTTGTATCCAGAAAGCCACTGTTTAAAATGATAAAAAATGTACTATTTAATGTTTTTTTTTTTTAAATAATGTAATGTTATTTTTTTTAAATATGGTTCTGGAGTAGAGTAACTTCATCAGATGACCGTAGTCTCATATACTGCTTGAAAGGCATACAACAAATACATAAAATGTTATATTAAATGATATAAATTAAACTATGAACAAATCCTTTTGATCATTTTTATGTTTAACAAAAATGAATAAGTTAATAGATCTTTGAATGTATCTATCCATCCGTCCATCAAAAACAAAAACAAAAAACCCTATTGTTTTCATATTAATTTGCTTAATTAAATTAAGCAAATCAAACAAACGATTCTTGCATATTTTTTTTCCCAGACTGCATTTTTTTGTATTGATTTTGTATTGAAGTAACAATGTCATTTTAATTTTAATATTTTGAAATGATATGTTGTTGAGTGGCTTCATCAGTTGACTGTAGTCTGATATATTACTGGCATGAAACTAATAAAAAAAAATGGTCAAATGCTTGTCTATCTGTCTGTCTATAATCTATCTATGGCTTCAGGGAGTTAGGGACGTCCAGCAGTATTATAGGATTAGATTCCCTTAGGTGTGAGTGTGTGATTGTGTTTAAGCCCAGCTTTATCCATTACAAAACTCATCGCGGTGGAGGCCAAAGGTTCCTCCTGCAGAGAGAGGATGTAACCTGTTAAAAGCAGAGAGAGAGACAAGAGAGGGAGAGAGATGGGAGCTGGTGGAAGGGGCTCTGTTTGTAATGAGCTTGGCTTGTGTCCAGTCTCAGAGCTGTGAGCTTAAAACTTTCTGTCTGTTTGAGTGAGGTTATGAGGTATGTGTGTGTCCATGTGTGTGCCTTAGGTCCAGGGGTCTGATCTAATCTCTGAATTACAGAAACGCTTTCTCCTTCCATTCTATTCCACCTTCTCACGGTTCCCCTCGCTCTTTACTCTCTTTTTCCAAGACAATTTCTCTCTCTTTTCAGAGCAGGACCTCAAATTTCTGCCCTTTCTTAAACAGTGCATTTCACTACTTGACTGTCCATATGTCCATACTGACAGCTCACTGCCGGATCGCTCACTGTGTGTAATGGTTTCTAGCCTCCTTGTTTTTCCTTCCCGGGTGTCTGTGTTTATGCTCATGTCTGTCCTGTCATCTCTCAGTCGAGCTCATTCTCATTTCCTCCACCAGTGAAACCACTGAGCCGCAAACAAGCTGATCTTAACAGGAAAATCTAAATTCACTCCCGTCCTCCTTCGCTTATGAGAGAGAGAAGAGGGGAGAGAGAGAGAGTACAAAAATAAAAGAACGGGGAAAAAAATGACACAAAGATTTTATGTCATGTAAAATGAGAGATTTATCCCATATTAAAAGAGTTTGCAGGAATTTCCAGTCATGCTTTGAACTCAGATCTGACTTGTCTGTTCTGTAAACTCAGTTTAGAGAAGCATTGTGTACTTTGAGATAAAAGAACTGACAGAGATAATCTCTCTCTCTCTCACACACACACACACACACACACACACCAGAGACACACTCATTCTTTCCAAAAGCCCTGACAACATGAATAAAAAAAATATATTTCATTGACGTGTTGACTCATGTACAAATCCGACATGTTTATTTTTCCTAATGGGACATTTCTCTGCTCTGTATTTTCAGATAAGCTGTGTGTGTGTGTGTGTGTGTGTGTGTGTGTGTGTGTGTGTGTGTGTGTGTGTGTGTGTGAACTCAACACTTAAAGCCTTTAAAGTTGCATTACTTTATATCCACTCAAATTTCCTGCTAGCTTTTGACGATGCCTTGAAGTGAAGAGTGTAAATAAAAGACTGATGTCCCAATGCATAAATGCACCAGTAAAATTTCTGTTTTATGGAGAACAAAATATAAAGGAATCACAGTTGCTCACCGTCCACAACTATGAAGACCTGTATTTTATGAGCCAACCTTGGCTGTACAGTTAAGACAGTTAATGGTTGATTATAGTTTATCATGTATCTTTCTGACAGCTTTCTCTCTTTATTATTCTTTCTGTCTTTCCTACTTATTGTTATTTAATTTTACCTTGAAACTTTAAGACAGGGTGAGAAAAGGCTTACAGCTAAAATGCCAACATTTCATACACCACGACATCAAACATCCTCTTCAGGAGGAATCCCTAAAGGGTACGTCACCTGTCAGAAACAGTTCAAGCTTGCATAAATGAGACATGACATTCTGAGTTGCCTAAACTACTTTGAAAGGATTAAAGCATTGAACATACTCTAATAAGAGAACACACAGGACTACGGTAAAGGGGTAATTGAATTGCTTACTGTATTTTCAGTACAAGATTTTTATGTAAAACATAAAAAAATACATTAATACTTTTCAAGTACACTTTATTTCAATAGCCCGTTATACCACAGAGATTGTTTCAAAGCAGCTTCATCCTTTTTAAACAGGTGAATAAGAGAATCAATGATGCAAACATTTAATATGAGGCAAATCTAAATTCTGCTGTAAAGCAGCTCATATTAGTTTATTTTTAACAGGTCTGTTATCATTTGTGTCAGACTTTAAAAGAATAGAAAAAAAGTAGTCATCTACTTACTATCATTTAAAATTGTATGAAAAAAAAGAAAATATATTTCGAGTATACAATTCTTTTAAAGTAAATGTGAATTGCAGCATCAATATCATCTTCTTCTTTTTTTGAACTAAAATAATACTTTAATTTAGCAATGATTAATTCAATTCAACTAAAAGTGATAGTTCTGCATAATTTAAAACTGATTTTTTTTCTTTTTTTTTGGACTTACCTTATGAACTTTTATCACCAAATTGGCATATTAGAATGATTTCTGAAGGACAATTTGACAATTAGACAGAATTTGTTTTCAAATAAATGCAGGTCAGCATAAGTCACTTATTTAAAAAAAGTAAAAATCTTACTGACCCCACATTTTTTAACAGTTGTTTATATATGACCCCTTCAATCTGTCATTTAGTCACTGAATCAGTTGCTTGAAGGATTTTAATTGCGTTAGACACAGCTGACCTTCCTGTCGCTCATATGATCAGTATCATGCTGCTGCAGTTTGTCTGGATCTTTGAAGATGACTTTAAATGTTTTTAATTTTTGATCCCTGTTAAACAGTTCTGTCTGTCATTTTAGTATTGGCAAAAATAATATTGAACTCAAAACATTTCATGCAAAACAAGATATAAAAAAACAATCCAAATGTTAGTCATGTCATGGTTTGACTCCTAACCCTAGGGTTATGTGTGTGTGTGTGTGTGTGTGTGTGTTCACTGCTCTGTGTGTGTGCACTTTGGATGGGTTAAACACAGAGCATGAATTCGGAGTATGGGTCACCATCACGTCACTTTAAAGTAAACAGGAAGTGTTTGTCTGAGCTCAACTGATTTTGCAAGAGAGCCCAAAAGTTTTGAAATGTCCTGCTATCTTGTATTTTTCTCACCACCATGTCCCTTAAGGGTCTCTGTAATATTCTGCACATTTTGACAAATGTCCTTCTGAGCATATTTTTGCATACTTCAAAAAAGTATGTACACTAGAAAAACACTGGAAAAAACGGATGGCACCCTTTTAAAAGGTACTAATATTTACACTTTAGGAATACATATGTACATCAGCGCAAATATGTATATTTAATCTAGTATTTAAGAGTAAAATAGAAAGAATTTGAAGGTTTTGTACCCTAGGGTTCCATCCCAGTGAAAGCTTTTACCGTTTTTCTGTAAAAGTAGTATAGTAGTGTATAATTCTGAACCATTTATTACGTGTGTGTGTGGGTGTGTGTGTGTGTGTGCGTGCGTGTGTGTGTGTGTTTGTGTTTTACTTCTCCTGATCCCGCTAGAGAGAACGTTGTGAGTGTGTCCAATGGGCAATGAAGGAACTGATAACTCTCTAATTGGCCTAGCCACACTCCGCCACCTTCACCAATGAGAGAGCTTCTGTCATTACAGCTGCCAATAACTAACAGTTGTTTTGGCATGGAAGCAAGGCTTTAAAACACCAGTTGGACAGCCAGTTTAGGGAGAGAGGGAATATGCAGTTTCATAGTTTTTTTTTTGTCTGGTCCTAGTCTTGTATTCCTGTTGTGCATCACGTTTGTTTGTTTCTGTTTGCCTTTGTGCCTGTATTGTAGTATTACAGTGAGTTAAAATATGAAAATCATGTAATTGCACAGAGCTTTTTCTTTGTTTATTGATGGATGGTAATGATTCTGTAGAACACTGTTAGATCATTATCAGTAGAAGAAATGTCCATTGTATTTCAATATGCATTAATTATTATTGAACCTGTAGCTCAATTGGTAAAGCATGACTTTAGCACCAGCGAGGTCATGTGATTGATTACCACAGAACAGGCTTATTGATGTATGAACACTGAATACAACATGAACCTTGAATGAAAGTTTATTTGAATACAAGCTTCTGGAAAAAGATTGAATAAATAGGAAATGGACCTTTGCATCAAGTAACCTGTGCAAAAGATGAAAATGGAGGTTTCTCTCTTTGTTGTTATGAGACATTTCATTCAAACAGTGGAGGCAGCTCACTATTGTGTTAAAATGTTGGAATGCAAATGAACATTATAAAGGCATTAATTGTAAATGAATATCTATGGATTAGGGTTTTTTATGTTTGCATATAATTTATTTATTTATTTATTTATTTATTTATTTATTTATTTATTTATTTATTTATTTATTTATTTATTTTATTATTTTTTGCATCAAGTTAAAATAAAAATGACATGTCATCTTGGTAAATTCATTATTTATTTATTTTTACCATTTATTTTAAGTCAAGAACATATTTTTATGGTTCTAGTTTTGCTTAACTATAATATCCCTGGCTCCTCATCTAATAGGTATGTGTGATATTACATTTTCCATCATTCTCTGTGGTCGATGGTAAAAGGATGATAAAATACATTCAATTGCACATCTAATGTGGATTGTTTGTTCTTTATTTCGTAATTACCCATTTATTCTGACCAAAATTACAGACGACTCAGTGTATCTGTGATTTCTGAACTTCTTGAGAAAGACTCGAGCATTTCACACAGCCTGTCTGTTGTGAGATCACCTTTAAAACCTTTCTCATTAAACCTCTATCATTGCCTCTGATGTAAGACACTGAGCATGCACTGCAGGCCCTGAGAGTGAAAGATCTTCCCATGAGAGTAAACACTTTGACCCCAGAGAGGCACTTAACATTAACAAAACATAACTTAACAACATTGCACTGCAAGATTATGAGACCAGACAATGTGACACTAATGTGCATTTGGAAGCATCACTTCTCTGATGTTAAGGCTGGGTGTTAATTCATCAAGCCCATGAACACAGCAAAAATGACTGATGTTGTTTATGTATGATGTTTATGAACAGAATGTACACTGGGGCAGAAGAATGTGGCTCGGGCACACTCAGAGGGGCATTTAGTGAATATGGTGGTGAGAAAGAGTGAGGTGAGGATGGAGAGTAGAGATACTTTTGTGGTTTCAGGTTCATGGGTTTAGAAAGTCAGCTGAAGAACTTAGTTTCTTGTACAATGCAACGTTTTACAGGAATTGGATACACACATTACGGTACATAAATTAATATGTTTCCTTAAAGATATATACACAAATATTATAAAACACTGGGTAAAACTTTATTTAATGAAAATATACTATTCTTGTCACTCCACTTAGCATGTATTTACTTTTTAAAACGATTTTAATTTCATTGTTTTCTTTATTTAAGGTAAGCCTTATACTTTCAATGGATTGTACTGTGGTATACAAACATGCTCAGCTAATGAAATGTCTCCAAAAATAATGAAAAAAGAAATTTTAATTAACAAAAAATTTTAATAAAATGTGAAAAATTGTGATCTAGGACTTTTGTGCCATTATAAAAACTTTAAGTCTATTCCTCACAGGCTTGTCATCATCAGTGTTAAATTGGAGTCTAACCTGACTAAAGTCTATGTCAAGTTAAAGCATTACTATAATATTATTTTAAAGAATAATCAACAGTATTTTTATCTGAAAGGTTTGCCAAGATACGGTAGCCCATACTTGGATTTGGTGCTCTGCATTTAATCCGTCCAAGTGCACACACAGAACAATGAGAAGTGAACACCATGAACACACACCCAGAGCAGTGGGCTTATCTGTAAGTTCTGTGCTATATAAATAGTTTACTTACTGTTTAATACAGTCATGCAGTGGCCAATAGAGGAAAAAGTTGGTTGATATATTAAGGCCATTATTTATTTGATTGTTCATTTTTATTAAATTTTTGGATAAAAGTATCATTTGGGTTGTTTGAACAAGTGAAACATCTTAATTTTTTTAGAAATGAGCACAAATTTGTGCACAAAGTTTTGAACAGTGCACCAAAAGTGCAAATTGTGTGAAGGCAATAAGATTTTTTTTTCAGCACATTAGCATGAGCAATGATGACTTATTAGTGCATGGCTACAGTCAAAATACTGTAAGCACATACATGTTTTCCAGTCACTTTGCGTTTATATCAAAGCTTATGAAAGCATTTTGTTTTCCAGTGGTTTTGCTTCAGGGTCCAGATTTGGCACTTTAACCTGCTGTTTGTGAACCATTGACTTAAAAATTGCAATTATAGTTTATAAATAGGAGATAGGAGAAATCTATTTAAAGGTCTTGATGGCATGGTCTCCATCTCACTGTTAAAGTGGCAGTGTGGGTGCTTGCATGTGATACTGTCATACCGGTTGAGACTGACAGCTTTGATATTTATGACGTGATGAAAGCTCTGCATGAGGGCTTTTTGTCTAAGTGTGTGTGTGTACTGATTGCTGGCCTATGATGGGTTCACTGTTGGTAGTCTTCTAAGACTGTGCACACATCTCTCTAAACCGCTAATAAGGTCATACTTGCCACACAAGCATTTACACACACACACACACACACACACACACAAAGAGAGTCCTTTTTAATATACAGCCTCACACAATAACACAAATTATATATAATTTAGCTATTTCTAAAAGAAACAAGATAATTTGCTTTTGTCTGCTAAACAGCACAAAATGCTCTATTCAGTATTCAAACCAAATACTCTTCCCCACATCAAATGTTACGTTCTAAAAGATTCAGGGAGTATGTATTGTGGTATATTCATGACAGACACAATGCAACAGACTTAATATTCTTGAAACATTTTTATATTATCAATGGATCCTGGAGTTCTGCTCATTCACGTTACAGCTTGTCACGTGGAGCTTGTTGATGGTGACATTTAGACATGTAAAATCAAACTCTGGCTTTTTAGCATGAGTTTTTGACCCATGCTCTTTTCACTTTCCTTACTTTTAGACAATTAAACAGTTATTTGCTGAGAGTGAGACAGAGACAGAGATGTTCCTAAATTGTCTGAAAAAGATCACATGCAAGAATGGGGGAGAACAGTTATTCATCCACAAAATGTATACTTTATATTATGTCCTATTTAACTTAACAACTTTAAACCGTGATTTTCTTTGATACATCCATACAATATAATTTTCTTAAAACTGCATTAATAATAATTATTAAATAAAATAAACACATCAGTAATTTAACATACATTTAGTATTGTAATTTTTCCTTGATTTAAAAAGTTTACACATAAAGAAATTAATAGTACTCTATTATTAATGGTATTTCTATAATATAAGTTTCTTTAAAATGCATTAATAATAATAAACATAATCAAATCAAATCAAATAAGCATTTAAAAAAGTAAAAATATATTTTTGTAATTTTTCTTTCATTTAGACAAAAGTTTAAAACATAAAGCATGTTAGAATAAACATTTATATTAGCCTACTTTAAATTATTATTATTATCATTATCATTATCATTATCATTATCATTATCATTATCATTATCATTATTATTATTAATAATAATAATAATAATAATGAATTTTTAAGAAAATTCTATCTTTATTTGTCCTGCAGTGCCTAGAAGTAGCTACTTCAACATCCTTAAACTTTTTTTTTATATTCTGAACAAAAGTTGGTTCATTCCACATTCACTCAGGTCAGCCACGAGACTCTCCAACTTTTTACTTCTGTCTTCATTTACCTTCTCTTACTCTTAAGCTTCTGATAGGGCCTCAGTGGGCTTAATCAGTGTCACAACAGCCTTCACCAGAGCCTCCAGCTGTTGACATATTAGTTTACACACACACACCCACACACATATATAGTTATATATCTTTTATTTCCCTGCAGAGGAAATTGTTCAAACTGCTGGAACACAGAATTAGACTGTCTAAGAGGGTGCTGAGGGGAAACATAGGGGCAGAACATCACCAGAGGACACACACACACACCATCTGCAGCTGCATGAATAAAATTAAGATTTTTTTGCCAAAGTTTGTCCTTGGTAGAACAACCATCTACCATTGTATATGTTGAAAAATATGCATAAAATGCATAGAATGTTGACGAATATTCTAAACGTGAGGACCGGTGAGATTGAAACGTGAACGCTGTACTGGAAATGTTTGGTGAGCGCAGGGCACCCTTCAGTGGACGACAGAGAAACTGCACTGCCTTATCGGATTAAAAATGATACCCGTGCTTCTTTGTGCTCTCATATAAATTGCTTTACTGTAGCGCTTGAATCTATAGCGACACGGCAAAATAAATAATATTTCACTGGAATATTGAATATGAATTTTCACCGTGTATAAAATGTGATTCGCGAAATAATGGCAAGTAACGTCTTTCTATTGAGATGAACTGCGCTCACAAACAACATATCACGCAAACAAAGTAGTCCGATCAGGTCTCCCCCGCTGCCAAAACATAATTCAGTAGGAAACACTGGGTTTGTGTACTTTGTTCATTCAATCATGATGAGCTTAGGAAAGAAAATGATGATGGATGTCTTGTCTTCTGTTCGTTTTGACCTTTGTGGGCAGTGTCTGCAGGTATGATTGTGTACACACACACACACACACACAGAGAGAGAGAGAGAGAGAGAGAGAGAGAGAATAATAGGCCTATGTGTCTACTGAATTCAGTGATTATCAATGACATAATCATCTGAAGTGAAGCTGATTTGATCAAGACACAGTGTGAATCTGACCACACAGTGACTGCTTTTAACGAGATGCTGTTATTTAATCAGTCTTTAGCCTATTTTGTAATGCTAGAAAGTGGTCAGGTCAATCATAACATAAAAGAGTTTGTCAGCTTCCTCTTATTATTTTCAATCTGCTAAAACGACGGGGATAGTTATGGATTATTACATTGCGGATTATTTTTGTCTCTGTCATTTTATTGGCAGCGCGGGGAAATATACGGATCAGCCAGAAGTGCAAAAACTGAATATTAGCCTACTGTCCCTACTAAATATTAATCGAGTCATTCAGACGTTCCGTTTCCGAGAGGGTCCAGTCACGTAAGCTAATTCATCTACATGAGCCAATCAATGACCAGTAGACCTCACAAGCCCCGCCCCCTATGCTAATATGAATCGTCGCTGAAGTGTCTCGTTGAATGGGAGCGCGTTTGCTCGTGGTGTACTGTGTACAGCCACTGTACTATCACACACCAGAGGAGAGGAACATACTATGACTTACTTTATTTGAAATGCAAAGCTACTGAAGACCAGAATCAAGATATTTTTGCAGGATTTCACTGTGTGAACATCGCTGTGCTGAAATGGGTGGCCAGGTAACCCGTACCTCTTTAGGTGAGAGACAGAAGAAATATTGCGTCTTTTTTCATTAGAATTTCGAAGAACTTGTTTGATCTGATATTTGAATATAAGTTATCTGAATTATTCTTTGAAAATTATATGAAGAATTGTGTCTGCATTTTCCTAAAATTATCAGAATAAAAATTAGTTTTTGTTTCTTCATTACTATAAAAACGTTGTAACTTAAACATAGCCTACTTGTCGCTCAGAGTCTTCTCATCAAACAAATCACTTTATTCTCTTCTATTTCTCCAACATGAATGCATTTCAGATGGTTTGGGTTTTTGTCTGTGACAATGGTTTGTAATGATCAATAGGCTACTGATCAACAGTTTGTCTTTCAGGGATCCATTGTTTTTATATAAAGCTAAATAAAATTACTATAAAATAACTCTAACCTTAAAGAAAATGTGTAATTCTTTATAATTAAATAATAATAAAAAAAAACATAATTTGCTTTATTTAGCATGACTTTTGAGTAATTTTTATTGTTGGGTAGGCTATGCCCTCAAATTGATTTTTTTTTTTTTTTTTTTTTTTTTTTTTTTGCCTGTAATAGTATATCCCCATACACATAGTTTAAGATTTGCAAGTTAAATAGGTTTTGCTCTTTCTTGCTGAAGACAAGAAAAGTAGGCATAATAGAGTATTTCAGATTTAGCTGACACTGAGTTAAACTGACACTTAGGCCTGCTATTGCCTGCAGCACTGAGAGAGAGAGAGAGAGTCCACACATATAATGGGACATGACATTAGTACCAAGAGAACATCCCTAACATCTCTTTAAACCAAGAGGAAAAACAAGATATATTGAAATATGTGATTAGTGATTACATCTGGGGCAATTTTTGTCAAGACCAGCAACCGCCTCCACAAAATAATGTTATAATGAAAATATTAAAATGAGAAAGGTTTTCTTTGAGGATTTTGGTTTTGTGTGATTAGTAAATGTATTTTGATCCGTCAAACAAAATGTATAGTGAAAAACAACACAATGAAAACTCAAACACATTTACTGGTTTTCATGTATTTGTCATGACATACAGTGAACATATTTATTTGATCCCCTGCTGATTTTGTAAGTTTGCCCACAAATGAAGGGTCTGTAATTTTTATGGTAGGTTTATTTTAATGTATAGAGACAGAATAGCAACCAGTGGGTCTGTACATGTACTTTCTTGAGCAGGGGGACCTTGCAGGCGCTGCAGGATTTCAGTCCATTGCGGCGTAGTGTGTTAATGTTTTTGCTTGGTGGCTGTGGTCCCAACTTCCTTAAGATCATTAACAAGCTCCTCCTGTGTAGTTCGGGGCTGATCCCTCACCTTTCTCATGATTGTCCTTACCCCATGAGGCAAGATCTTGCACGGAGCTCATACCAAGGCCGATTGATGGTTGTTTTGTATTTCTTCCATTTTCTGAATAATCACACCAACAGTTGTCTCTTTCTCTCTAAGCTTCTTGCTGATGGGCTTGTAGCCCATTCCAGCCTTGTGCAGATCTATAATCTTGTCTCTGACATCCTTTGACCACTCTTTGGTCTTGCCCATGCTTGCCCAAATCAGCAGGGGATCAAATCAATATTTTCCCTACTGTAGAGGTCAGGGGGTTGTGGTTGAAGTATCATTTTTATTTATGTGTGTGTGTGTGTGTGTGTGTGTGTGTGTGTGTGTGCGTGTGTATAAACTGTCTCATGATTCCCATATAAACACTTACAAAAAAAAAACAGTCACACCTGCTACTGCATGTCCTCATTTGCCCACACAGAGATTGAGAGATCATAAAGTGTGAGAAGAATGCAGAATCAGTCTCTCGCTTGTGCAACTAAAAGCTAAAGTTTCAATTGTTGACTCACACCCGGTGAAATGTCAGCAGCAGTTAATTAAAAAGAGAAAGTCTCTGAAATAAGACCGTGTCCTTGACTTAAAAAATATACAAATATGAAATGTCGAGGAGTGAGTGTTTGATCTGTCTGTGAGAATCAGTGCGCATCAGATTTGATCCTTATTAACGGCTGTTTATATTTTTAATTCTATATAATCTAATTCATCATTATAGAATTGTGTGCTATATATGTTATGTACTATACAATATTATATATTGAATATATCAAAACTGTTTAACACTGCATTTTTTTTTCTTTTTTACTCATCTACAGTACCTGTCACTGTATTTCAATGTTATGCTACAACATCCGAGAATGCTTGATACTTGATGGAAAATTTTGAGGTGTTCAATAACTGCATAGCCATGGAGTAGTTCCAGAAATGGACCATGTTGCAGTTCCAAATAACAGCAAATTATTTCAGTAGTTTAAAATAGTAATGCAGCCACCTAATAAGGTTGATTTTGTTTATTTGCTAATCTATTTGTTTATTTCTTTGCTTGTTTTTGTTCTGGTCAGTCCGATAAATCAGGTTTGTACCAGCTCCACTACAACAAATACTTCAGCAGTGAAAAATTATTTTAGAAACATTTTTGTTATATCAAAAATAAGTATATTCATATTTTTCAGTAAATGTTTTCCTAAACAAAAATATGTATCTTACAGCAATGACAATAAATGATATACTAAATTAGATTGAAAATGATAATGTAGGCCTACATACTGTGGGGTGACATGGTTTATTTTTAACACGTTCAAACTGATGCTTTCAAAACTATTGTGAAACATTCTCATACATCACAGGTGTGACCTAACCCTACTTAGCAAGCTAGACAACTTTACTCTGGTAAAATATTTAAATAATGACAATTCATAACAACAGTGTTCAGTAAATCAATGTTTGCATGGCATAAAACATGTAGAAATCATCAACAAAAGTAGTAGGCTGATGTTGAGTAGAGATGTTGACTTTATAGTTTGTGTGTATTTGTGTGTGTGTTGAGACATAACCTCAATTTTGGCACCCCATTTTTTTTGTCCATCTCTCAGACGGAGGAACCATTCGCTGCCACCCCTTGAAGGTGAACACGTGCCCACAGCTGCCAGCTCCCCCGCCGCTCTGCTTCCATGCCACCACGAAAGGCTCTCAAATCGTGATGGACAAGATGCAGCGCAGTGTGCGCCGAATTGCCAGCTTCTGTAATGCCATCACCTTCACCAACCGGCCAGTCAGAATCTATGAACAGGTTCGGCTCAAGGTATGGTTACTTAACTCTCACCATTTCCACATGCCATCCTGTAAAGCGCTTTGTGTGGTCCCAAAATTGCCCTCTTTCATATCACTCCATCTCAGACTTTCCTGAGAAGGGGAAAACAGAAAGAGAATGCTAGAAATGCTAACATGTGAGGTATCATGCCGTTATCTTGTTTTGGTGACTGAGGTTGTCTGGAAATGAAAAAAACAAGAATCTGTGTCTGATTAAAAACGTCTGCTGGTCTCAATTTATTGCATCAGACTTGTCACACAGTAACTTTGGCATTTATTTCTTGAAATATTTACAATTTTAGCTAACCCTCTCAGTTTCTCTCATTTTTGGTCACTTCTGTTAGATCACAAAGAGACAGGGATCTTGGAATGGCGCCCTCCGAGTGGGTTTCAGTATGGTGGATCCATCATATTTAAGTTCAGCATGGCTGCCACGGTTCTCCTGCCCAGATCTAGTTAGCAAAAAGGGATTTTGGGCCAGAGCGCTTCCTGAGGATCATTGTGAAGAAGGAACCATTCTGTCTTTCTGGTTGGATAATACAGGGCGAGTGTTTTACCGGGTTAATTGCAGCCCTCCAATCTTCTTCTTCGGTGGTGTACCAGCCAGAGAGCCAGTTTGGGCGATCATTGACATTTACGGGCTGACACGTGGAGTACAGCTACTTGGTAAGCTCACATTTCTCTCACATGAAATATCAGATCTTACAAATGTATAATGTCTGTTTACGTTCTAAACCAAGCAGTCATCAACCTGCCTGAAGCTGGTTAGCTGGACGTCTCTGTGAAGTAACTCTCTACACAGATCAGATGATGTGCCATTCAGAGTTTGCTCCGAGTGGAATTGCTGAGCAATGGTTGGCATGTAATGTGGGCCAGTATCTGAGCTGCGCTTCAGTGAGCACTTGTTGATCACTTGATGAGTTGAAAAGTTCACAGAGGCCAGTGCGCTTTTGCTGTGCCGAGCATGTTTAAGCGATTTAAATTCACAACATTTAAAAATAGAATTCTAGATTTATACCCTCTTATCCTAATTACAAAAACTGCCCAATGGAAAATGATGGGAGAGATAGGAACGGTCGCCTAGCAACACGTTCACTTTTAAAATGAAAAACATATGCCGGGGAATTCCAGAATGCTGGCAAAGTGAGAAAAACTATTTGTGATGAACAAAATCGATAAACCGAGCTGAATGGAAAATGATTATTCAATTCATAATTTAGTTTTAGTGAGAGAAAAAAATGTCTGCTGTAAAATGGTCAAAAGTTGACAATATTTAGGAAACTTTTGACATTTTTCCTTGTCAAGTGACTGTACCGATACATTTTTCCTTCTATCCTGACGACTGCTCCAGTCCCTGCTGCAGAGAAACACCTCATAACAAGACATCACCACCTCCATGCTTTACTGGAGGAATGCTGTTATTTGGATGGTGAGCTGTATTGGATTTTCACCAGACATATCGTTTGGTGTTGAGGCCAAATAATTCAATTTTATTCTCATCTGCCTCAGAATCTTCAAGATGTGTTTTGGCAAAGCTCATTCGTCATTGCATGTGGGTTTTCTTGAGGAATGTCTTTTTTCTTGCAACACTGACATACCAAGCCACATTTGTGGAGAATTTGTGATGTTGTCACATACACATTGACCACTCTTTGTTATAAATTCCTGCTGTCGTCCTCTTGGTAGCATCTCTGGTTTCCTTCTGGCTCTTTCATCTAGTTTGGAGTGACGTCCTGATCCAGGGAGGCTCTGTGTTTGTGCCAAATACCATCACTGTGCTTCTAGGCAATGATAAAGCCTGATTTGATGCTCAATACAAATTTTTTACTTTTTCTTTTTGCTTAATATTTTTTGTGGAAACTCCTTGATCGAACTGATTCAATAAAATAAATCAAACTTCCCAGTATGTTTGATTAAGACCTCATTTATCTCAGCTACTGTATCTCAGCCACAGCTACTCAGCAACCTGTGTGTGCAAAAAATAGCAATCTAGCATTTTGTCACATTACACTACTGCTTGTTGGAAAAAGTAGATTTTTACTGATGAAGCTACATTGTTTTGAAAAGAGCTGAGCTGTCACACTACAAAAAAACTAACCTAATTTAGTAGCATTGCTACTTTAAGTTAATTGCTCCCTTACACTTGTGTTGTACACACGTATGAAAAACAAAGCTACAGTAATAATTAAAAATATGTTTAATAATAAAAAGTATAGACAGCATGTATGTGTATTGATATCACGGCTCAGTGTTGGTGCAACATCACTTAACAATGAGACAACTAGACTAATTTAACCTTCATTATATAACCTGATCTCAGCTTTCAAACCTACAAGAGACGCAAGTACACATCTATGCACCCAGTTATATATTGCTTCTTATCTAGCTACAACCACTATGTGTATTTTCAGTTGCACTTTCCTCCGTTTAAATACACGTACATATTCGGTCTAGAGATGACCACTAATCATTAATCATCACGAGCCATCCGCACATGCTGTAGTCTCTCACATTACCTCTGCTTCCAAACTGTGTTTATAGTCAGATGGCCAGATGCCGTGACTAAAATCACCTCCTGTTCACACTAATGTAGATCACACCACGTCTGGCATTTAGTCAAAGTGGCTCAGTGATGGGTGGGTGGTCCCTTGTACTGTAGGTCAGCGCACATTAACTACATGTGCATTGTTTTTGTAAAAACAAAATGCATGCTTTATAGAGTATTTTTATACTTTAAAAATCAGTATGACAAATATTTTACAATTTTGTATGCATGTTTCCTTCCTTTTCCGTCCCCAGTGTCACAGACGCTTCTATGTCTCAATAATTCCTGTTCAGACTCGTCAGTGTCAGCTAAAGGCACTTCAGTGGCCTTCAGAGACGTCAAACCCAGAAACTAAAAACCGAGAGAGGAACATCTACCGCGTATGAGAACGTTTCTGCTGATGTAGCCGCAGTGAAAGTTATAACACACCAGTAATTTCCATCACTGAAGCTCTGGTGTTCTCTTTAGCGGCTGTCCACTGTGGATGGCCAGTGGCAACGTTTTTACTGACTGAGGTCTAAATGAAAAACCATCCAGTACAATTTTCTTGATGCTGCTGATTGCAGGCTACATGAGCAATAGATTTTTAAGAAGAAAATATGAAAAGTGCTTCTGCATGCAAAACTCACTGCCATGATATGCTAGTGTTGTGGATGGTTGCCAGGGGGTTGCTATGCAGTTGCTGTTTTAGTTTATTTTTTATCGATATCAGAAAATTCTGAATAAATGAATATTAAAATAATATAATTTCATACAGTACTGTTCAAAAGTTTGAGGTTGGTAATATTTATTTATTTATTTAAGTCTTATGCTCGCCAAGGCAGCATAAATATAAAAATACAGCAAAACAGTAAAGTTGTGAAATAGGATTTCATTTGAATTATATTATATTATATTATATTATATTATATTATATTATATTATATTATATTATATTATATTTAAGTAGTGTAAATGTAAAAATAGGGGAAAGGATAATGCAAAAATACATTTTATGTGGTTGCCAGTGTTTTCTGGTTGGTTTCTAGGAATTTGATTTCCCTTTTGAAATAATTATTACCCACCGAGCAGAAAAATGTAAGTTCAACTACCTGGAAAAATAATAGCATGATCCTGATTAATGCAGTGTGTATGTGTCTCTTCCAGATAGTACGATGGTGCCAGCTGAATATCTCTGTCCTGCTGTGACTCATGGAGGCATGGATGAGTGGCATCTGTCAAGCAGCTGCTCTGAGCTTGACCTCCAGGAAGATCCGGCATCCTTCTCAAATTCTCCAAATGCTCTAAACTCAGTGCTGTCACGTCAGCTCAATGATGACTTGCATTTCCACTGTGTGCATGGCAACGGTCTGCGTCTGCTGACTGAACACATAGTGGTCCATAGGTATAACAAACGTGAGGATAGTACTCTGGCGTTCACTCATCGGCCGTTGCGCTGTGGAGAGTGTGTGTTCCTAAAGGTCTCGTTGAGGTCTTCTGCTCTGAATGGATTTTTGTCTTATGGATTCACTTCCTGTAACCCAACCCATATTAACCCAAAGCACCTGCCGGTCAATCCAGATGACCTGATAGATCGCACAGAATACTGGGCTTTTAGCTGCCTGACTTCACCGCTTGTGGGCGGGGATGTCATCGGGTTCCGGGCTACTGCGGAAGGGGAAGTGCTTGTGAGTCAGAATGGAGGCAGGGCCTGGAGAGAGATATGTGTGGATAACTCTGCTCCTCTGTGGATGATCTTTCATTTACAGCCACACATCAAGCAAATCAGCATACTGGGTAAAAAAATACCAATTATTGCTATTATTGAATAAGGTGATGATGATGTTTATTATTATTTATCCAACTTTTCATAAGTGACTTTAATTGATTATTGATTATATTTCAGTTATAATATAATAAAATTGTGATTAATATTTATTCACCTTTTAAAATTATTTCTCTGGCGTGAGGTGAAGGTGTTAAGATTTGTTTTATTTTTTTCCTATAATCAATTTTACATAAGTAACTTTGGTAACACTCTATTTTAAGGTGTCCTTGTTACACATGTTAGATGTACTTACTGTTATAATAACAATTAATTATGCATAATTACATGCAAATCCTAACCCTAAACATATACTGTAGTAAGTACATGTAGTTAATTAATATTACTCAGTACTTATATGTGTAATTACACTTTAACAAGGGCCTCTTAAAATAAAGTGTAACGGTAACTTTAATTGATTTTGATAATAATTAATTAATAATATAATATAGAACTTATTTGCTTGTTTTTTGTACTGAACAGTTTTCTTTATGACATAATAAAAGGTATGATTGACAATTGTATTTGATATTAACGTATTTTTCGGACTATAAGTCGCACCTAAGTATAAGTCGCATCAGTCCAAAAATACCTCATGACGAATAAAGAAAAAAAAAAGTCGCACTGGACTATAAGGTGCATTTATTTAGAACCAAGAACCAATAAAAAAACATTACCGTCTACAGCCGCGAGAGGGCGCTCTATTTTTTCAGCGGTAGACCAAAGGAGCTCTCAGCAGCATTGAGCGCCATCTCGCGGTTGTAAACGGTAATGTTTTCTCTTGGTTCATGTCAAATTAATTTTGATAAGTCCCACCTGACTATAAGTTGCAGGACCAGCCACAATATGAAAAAAAGTGCGACTTATAGTCTGGAAAATACGGTAGTTGTGGAAGGTTCATGCATTTTTATTTATTGCTCGTGACGTGAAGATGTTTAGTTTTTTTTTTGTCTTTTTTGTCTTATATCCAGTTTTACATAAGTAACTTAAATTGTGTTTTATTGAAATGAAATTATAATGCAATATCGTTTTAATTATTTATTATTATTTGTGCAGGGTTAATGGATTTTTTCTTGCTTTATTTATTTATTTTTTCAAGGCACTTCCAGTGGTTACTCTCCACCCCGTTCAGAAGTACAGAGGTGCATCTTTAGCGATGCCAGTCACCTTTCAGCCAATCAGATTACCAGAACAACAGTCAGGGGCTTTACAGACAGCTTTCAGTCCCACCCACAGTGCCTCAGTTCTGCAGGTTTGTTCCTGTATTTCATTCTTTTATTTTCTATTACTTTGTTTATTTATTAAATTCCTCAACTAAAAATGTAATTCCTCATTGCTGTTTTCTCTGTGATTGCTGTGGTCACCAGGGACATTCAGTTCGCTGTCCTCAGAATCTCCCAGTAGCCCATCATGCTGTGTGATTACTGGTGAGGAGTGTTTGATTTGCTGTGAGAGGGCAGTGGACTCAGTGCTGTATGCATGTGGACACATGTGCACGTGCTCCGTCTGTGGTGGGAAGTTAATGGAGATGTCAAGCCCATCTTGTCCGATGTGTCGCAGCCCAATCAAAGACGTTATCAAAATATTCGGCAACATGTAACCTGGAAACCACCTTTCTGACAAATAGGATCACAGTACATGGATCAAGCTGAAGAGGCTCCCTTACAGGTCACTGTCTCGTTCCCACAATTCCATTTAAAAGACTGCATGAGCTCAGCAAGGAAGAGGTACTAAATGACTGCTTAATGAACTAAATGTCTGACCAAAATTTCTGAGAAACCCAGAAGTAACTGCTTAAGTGAATGGCACATCCCAGATACTATAAATCTAGTAACTACATGCAAAACTGTTCACTTGTGTTTTAAATGTTTGTTCCCACACTTCTTTTCTTTTCATATTTACTTGTATGAACTTGTATATGTTCAATCAGTCCAGAATCAGAAAACTACACTGCGGATTTGATGTGTTGGTAAATGAATTTTTATGCAAAACATTAAACAGAAAAACTAAAAAATGTTTTACATACCAAAGTAGGCATTCACAAAATTGTAAGTGCCAATAACTTTTATTTATGTTCGATGTGGAATTAAACAAACTGTCATGCTACCAAACAGAAAAGCCTGTATTTATTGTTGTAAATATAAATATATAGATATTTTGTAAGGCTTTTATATTAAGCATTTATCATCCATATGTATAAACAATTGTCTTAAGGGTTACCTTATCTCTTGTGAATAATGCAGTGATTGACCACTTACTGAATTATTTAACCTACGTTTGCCCTATATTAATGCATGAACACAAACAGCATCAAGCTATTGTGATTAAGATACAAAATAGCACTTGGACATATATTATAAGCTTTGGTTTGAAAATGAAGTGATTTAATAGGAATAGCACCATGTTTAATTACACATTTACAGATAGATAGATAGATAGATAGATAGATAGATAGATAGATAGATAGATAGATAGATAGATAGATAGATAGATAGATAGATAGATAGATAGATAGATAGATAGATAGATAGATAGATAGATAGATAGATAGATAGATAGATATTTGAAAGTGCATTTAGTCTGTAAACAGAACCTGATATTTATTTAGTAAAAAGAAAAGAAAAAACAGCTAAGAGCAATAACTAAAAATCTGTTCAGTGACAATAAGATCACATCATCCGGCACAAGCAGGAGTATACAGCATATAAACAAGGTGTCAGTCAAGAGAATTCACTTGTGACTGACTCTCTTAGTGTTCCCCTTGATTTTGTGAACAGAGATAGCCATGTCTCTTATGAATTAAAAAGGGAACATGTTTTTTTTTAATCATGGGCAAAATCGAGAGTATGGGACATAAGGGCATTTGGTAATTAATTTTGGCAACCCATTAGCTCCTCCTCTCCAGGAAATTGGAGGGCACCCATCCTTTTTGTGTTTTAGTTGTGTCAAGCACACGGCAGTACCACCATCCATTAGGGTTTTTCTCCAGGACCTCCAGCCTCGTGCCAGCAGGTAAGCTCATGCTCTCTGCATCACCGTGATAGTCGGCGACAGAAACGTACTCCTCGCGAAGGTTGTTGTGGATCAGATGTGGTTTAGGCTTCACCATTGACACCGGTACTTTTCGTCTCATGCTCTCAGTATTAACTGCACAGGAAGAGGTGCTTTGATCATTGTAGCTGTGACTAGGCAGTGCATCGTTCCTCTGTCCTACTGGAGTTGTGTGCGTATTAGTGTTGTCCTTGAGGACATTCTGAGGTCTGACAGCGAGCTGCTTCACGCCAACCCGGCAGTTCTGGTGGTTAGATCGGTGTCCGCTCTTCAGGCTTTGGTTAACACGCTGCTCGTTCTTCTCCAAACTTACGCATTTACCCATATTTCCAACATCTCCCTGCAATGATATTTCCAACTCGGGAGACGCAGACCAAAATGTCTCAGAATTAACCATCTCTATGGTTTTAGCTTCTGTACCACTTGTTTCTGAGCTTTTGGTTTCCTGTAAGTAGTAAGTGGGCGCCCAACCCTCTTCGTTCCCCCAGCGGATGAACCACCAGCCGCTCTCCTGCTTCTCCAGAACCTCTACTTGCACTCCCGCGGGAAAGCTGAGCTCACTCGGCTCTTCCCGCTGGTATGCCGCAGTAGTGTGGTACAAAAAGGAAGGCGGATGAGAGAACGTCTGGAAGTTCTCCGAGTCATTCTCCGAGTCCTCAGATGTGCAGGAGGTCCTGAAATGTATCTGGCCTGGTTCCTCTTGGTTTTGGGGTCTTCTGATGGAACTACAGTCTTGGTTTGCAGGTTTTGGACGCACCGATGGTTTGGATTTCAACTCGTCAGCCTGCTGTTTGAGTTTAGATTGCTTTGTGTGTGCGTAGAGTGTTGTATTGGTCTCAATGTTGGACTCGATTGTTGGGGCGTCATATTCCGGTGGATCCCACATAGATGTCCGGTGAGCCACAGAGGACGAGTATGTGTCCGAGTGACTGTCCTTACACTGTGGTACAGCTCTGAAGCCACCGTTTGCATAAACACCCTCATCATCCTCTTCATCCCCTTCACCCAATGTAAAAGAAACGGTACGCTGACTCAAAGGAGGAGGGGCTTTAGTTGGTGCATCTCCTGGAAGAAACTCCTTCTCAAGGTCGAATTCAAGGCCCACTGTTGGAACATCATATTCTGGTTCCTCGTACACCCTTGGACTCACAGCCTCATACTCAACACATGGAAGCGAGTTCTGCTTTTTGATTGGTGGAGCAGGAGGTGGGACCTTTGGCCGGGTCAGTGTACTGGTTTGGCGGTTCAAGGTGGGTTTCTTGCGTTTGTCGATGTAAGAACATGGGGCCCAACCCTCCTTCTCTCCAATCTGGACATACCACCAGCCTCCGGAGTTCTTGTCAATGACCTGTAAACATACACAGTTTCCAGAACATCTGTAGAAATACTTATAATGTTATCTGCAGCAACAGAGTGAGTCGTCACATTTTTTACGCAATATTTTAGATCAGTTTCTTTTAATTGTAGATACAAACCTTGAAGTTCTATACAGTTTTGACCAACGATATAGTTGTTATATAGGCTAAGCCGTCACAATGGAAACCACTTTTTTTGTCACTGATTTAGAAACAGTACCTTTTGTAAACCTATACAACTATTTTACGAAAAGAAATCTTTTCAGGGTGTTTTATGCTAATTAAGATGTATGCTTCAAAATGTAATTAAAAAATAAAATACAATTCTAAATTTTCATGAGCCATTAATTCCATCTTCATTGGCACACAGTCTTTCAGAAATCATTTTATATATGCTTATTTGCTGCTCAATAAACATTAAAACTATCAATACTAAAAACAATCACTTATATTTGTGGAAACTGTGACAATTTTTCTTTCAGGATTCTTTGATAAACAGGAAGTTGAAAAGAAAAACAGCATTTATTGGAAACAGAAATCATTTGCAACTTCTAAAAGTCTTTAATGTCAGTTTTGTTCAATTTAATGCATCCTTGCTGAATAGCAGTACTTTTTTATTTATTAAAATAAATAAAATAAAATAAAATCCCCAAAACTGATTAAACAGTGAAACTGAAAAGTGTCTTACCTCAGCTTTCTGTCCTCCACTGAAACTGATGCCATCTGTCAAGCAGGATCTGAACTCAGCGATGGTGTAATACTCAGCTTCAACAGTAGGGGGATCCGGGGGCTGCGGTAACTGAAATCCCTGAGAGCGAAGTGAAAAATATGCTGTTCAGTATATTATAAACCACAAAATGACCGACTTATGTGTGTGTGTGTGTGTGTGTGTGTGTGTGTGTGTGTGTGTGTGTGTGTGTACTGGAGAGAAAGAGGAAAAAAGAAACCGAGAATGGAAAAATGAGAACACACACACTGACCAGGCTGTTTTCTCGACGGGGAGGTGGTTTTTGATTGTTTGATGGTGATCCTAGGAAAAAACGAATCAGAAATCAAAATGTGTTTACTATCACATAACATGGCTCAAAAAAATTATGAATAATGCATAAAAAAATAAAGAAAAAAGACAAAAGGAAATGAACAGAATGAAAATTTTATAATAGTGAAAATTAAAGAAAAAGAAAGTAAAAAAAGAAAGAACCTCACTGGTCTCAACACTGTGGAATCTCTGAGGTGCGACTCGAGCAATGGCAGGAGATGTAGGGACGGTTTTGGTCTTTATTGTGGATAATGTAGAAGATACACTTGCTTCAGAAACAGACGCAGTTCCACAAGCATCCGACACTGACACAGACACACTGCTGTCTGAGACTGAGAGACGCACACTGATGTCTGTGTGCTGGCTGACCGGATCATCAGAGACTCTCTCTAAACCACTACTGCTTGTATTAGCTGCTGTGCTAATACTGCTGCTGCTGCTGTTTCTATCGGCGTGTGTATTGTTACCGTAAGCATCGGTCTGCTCCGCATCGCCATTGTACTGTGTATATGTGTCAGTCTGTGAGTGCCTGTATGTGTTTGTGTTGCTGTTACGGTGTGCACTGGTGTCAGTTTGTGTGTGTGAGTGTCGTTCGTTGGCAGGTTTCTTGTTCAGGAGGTTGCTGATATCCATAAGGTTTCCGATGATTTCCACCTGACCCTGCACAGCTGGCTTATTGGTCTCAGTTGCCTGGTTATCAGCTATGACACCATCTTGCATTTTCCTCAGGTAGGCAGCTGGAGCCCATCCCTCCTTTCCACCATAACTGAGAAGAGAACAGAGAGAGGGATAATTCACATACTCTCAATACAAAAAACAACAACAACCAAGGACATTTTTCAAATAAAACTATATAACTATATACAATAGCATTCATAAGCTTGGGGTTAGTGAGATTTGTTTTTCTATTTTTGTAATAAATTATTCCTTTTATTCAGCAAATATGCATTAAATTGCTCAAAAGTGTCAGTAAAAATGTTTAAAAAACATAATTAAAATAAATACTGTTCCTTTGAACTTTTTATTCATCAAAGAATACTGGAAAAAAAATTATTAAGCAGCACAATGTTTTCAATATTGATAGTAATAAGATTCTTGAGCACCAAATCAGCATAGTGGAATGATTTTAAATTAGAAGCATATTAGAAGTATCTTGTGACACTGAACCTTTTAGGTTCTAGCACCGTAGGCTACCATCCAGTGACAACTTTGTACCTTTATTTCTGAGTGAGTGAGTGAGTGAGAGCGTAAGTTTAGGAGTAACTGGAGGATTGCCTGTTTGTCATCAATTGTTTAAAAAGCATACTTTACAATTACATTTGTTTTTTGCAAAAACCCATTAAAAAGCAAAGGATTCTCGAAGCATACTGAAGTAGTATAAAGAAAAGAATAAACAGGTGAAGATGAGTTTACCGTATGAACCACCAGCCCTCCAGATTCCTCTGGATGACCTCAACAATGACGCCACTCTCAAAGCCCAGCTCATCCTGACTTGAGCTGCTGAAGGACTGAACCGTGATATACCTCTCTGCTACAGACAAAAGAGGAAAGAGAGCTCAATGTACACTGTTCTGCTATATATATAATATACATAGACATACAAATGCAAAACTTAGAAAAAAAGCTTAGAACAAATATATTGTAAATCTGTCAGGGAGTGTGTAGCTGTCCCACATGTGTATCTGCACAGTACCCTCAACAATGATTTTGATTCATTTAATTTGGTGTGAATTTTTGTTTTTCTTCCTAAAAAGTTTGCTCATGCTATATTTATATAACATACATGCCACACCTTTTGATATTTTGTATATTATGCGATCAAATTCATATATTTTTGGATGTGCCTTAAGTGTCCAAACTTCTTGGGCCTCTTCAAGTAATGTTTGTGTGTTTAGTGTGTTTGCTATTTTGGTGTAGAAGTGGAAACCCCAAATGAAACATGAAGACATTGCAGAATCTCTCCACCAAAGGCACACTCTCTCTCTATGGGTCAGTGTGCACTAGACCTGGTTGTACAGTAAAAGCTTCTGGACCAGGAGATGGAAAATCTGACATCTTTGTTGGAATTTCCACTCCCAGGCTGTTAAATGCTCCAAGAGCTCTCTCTCTCTCTCTCTCTCTCTCTGTGTGTGTGTGTGTGTGTGTGTGTGTTTGTGGTGCAAGGGGGTCCCTTGGCTATGATGCAATGCCTGTATAGATTTCATCCAAGCAAGACTATGTGCTGACATGGCATCAAGTTGCGTCCATAACAGAATTCACCAACAGTTTTCATCCATAAATCTTTTGAAACAAATTAATTTGAAACTGTTACGAGTGAAGGGTTGCGCAAGACAAAGAAAAACAGGACATTTGGCCATCTGTTGTGAAAGATGTGCCTTGTTTGTTCAACGGTTCTTCATTCAGTTTAGAGGTAGCATGGTTTAATCAAATTTTTATTTTTGCAGTGAATTTGTCTTACTCTCTCCATTTGGTGCTTTGTGGCGGTCTCGGTGTCCTGTGAGAGAGACAAGGTATGTAGCTGGAACCCAGCCTTGTTCTTCAGCTGTTCTTACAAACCACCACCCTGAAGAGAAAGAGAAAGAGTCCGTGAGCAATACCACTGATGTAACTGATTCCAGCTGTTCATTTGAATTGGGTCACTTCCCTTCTGTCTTCATAGTTTAACTAGTCCTGAACACAACAATATAAACAAAAATCAAACCATTAAATAATATTTTTAGGGAAAAGGGATATGGCAAAAAGCATCTGTGATTTCTGTAATGCAACCATTTTCAGGCCAAGGACCATTTGGTGGATAAACAGGTGGAGCAAAGACTCCTTGTTACATAGTGTATAAATATGCATGCATATAGTATCTTATTATTATTTTATATTACACTGCAAAGCTATTAAATTATCTGTACTGATGTGCAAAGTCAGGTACATTACATGATATTTTTTAATGGAGGGACATTTAAACATTTAGCTGCACTTTAACTTCAGAAGTTAACAATATCATATTTCAGTAAGATCTTTTTTAACGTTTTTTTCTTTTTTAAACAAGTCTTTTATGCTCACCAATGCTGCATTTGTTTGTTGAAAAATGTATTGCAAAATATTATTACAAATTAAAATATGTTTTCTATTTTAATATTAATATATTATTTATTAAATTATTTCTGTGATCAGCAGAAATGACTCCAAACTGCAGTCACATGCTCTTTCAGAAACAGTTCTAATATAGTTCTGATTTGTTTCTCAGGAAACATTTATTATTGTTGTTATTGAAAACAGTTGTACTGCTTAATATTTTTTATGGAAATATATATTTATTTTTTAAGATGCTTTGATGAACAAAGAAAAATCCTAAAAACGTGCAGTAGTGTATATCATATCAGTTACAAAATTCTAATGAATTTTTAACCCTTATAACTATACTTCACTAATGTTTTAAAATAGCCTTAAAACTGTAAGAACCACAAAACTGTTTAGGCGGAGCACAAGCTGTCACTGGTTGCAAACACCTGCCGTGAGTTAGTGCTCACAGTGTGAGACGCTCATTAGAGCAAACAAACACACGCACAGATTCCAGATTCCCAGTTTATTATGCTCTGTCAAATAAAAATTCCTTTAGGAAAATAAATGGACAGATTGAATCATGTAAGTACAGTACATCAGATATCTGCAGTCTTTTTGTTATAGCATATATTGCACATGCCTTCATCTACAGTATTTGTGTGTATGCATGTGTTAAAAGACAGAATCAGAACATTCCAAACTAATGTAAGAAAGAGAGACATGATAACAGCTCTCTCTGATGTTGAAGAGAAAACAATAGTAGAGTTAATGGAAAGTTAAGGTTGTCTTAGCTTATTAAGCTCATGATGAATTTAAAATGAAGAGTAACACACACTCACACAAGGACTCACACAAGGACACATAAACAAATACACATACATGAACACAAACTATTTCTGCTGGGGAAAGATTCTGGCGGATCCATTAAGATGATCTAAAGACTTTTACTCAAATACGAGTCTCTGGCTGTGGTGGGCATTTTCCAGACTCACGCAAACTCTTCTGCTGCTCTAAAACGACTCAATATCAATGCTTTTCTCAGAACAGATCATTTAATTTGCATGTCTTTGCATGTTCCAAGTTTTCAAATTTCAATGCAGTATTTCAGTAAAAAAAAATAAAAGTCACTAAATTCTCTCCAGACGCACAATTTGTTTCAAACGCAGTATAGGCTGGAAACTTTACATTTCACCAAATTAAATCCAACTGCTGCTTTTAATTCTGGTAAGACGTGTAAACCAAACTTTTTTTTTTTTTTTTTATACTTATAAAGCTTTTTGCAACAACTCATGTTGTGGTACAAATTTTTCGACATCCAAATACATGTAAAATGGTAAATATTGTTCCTTAAAAAAAAAAAAAAAGAAAGACTTTTTGCTGCGAAGGTAATTTATGATTAATGAATACCATTGAGCCTTTTTTATGTCTTTGGAATTAAATAGGTCATTTTGTGCAAGCTATATAATCATTATTCAGTCATTTAGCTTCCAAAGAGACCATAAAAATAATAATTGCAGGGCTCCAGACTAACTTTTTTCACTAGGAGCACAGTGGCCCCCAACTGAAAATTTTAGGGGCACAACCAGAAAATTTAGGGGCGCACACCGTAAATCAACATGCTAACCAAATCTACTAATTTCCACTGTATTACTAATAAATACTTTAATAATAGATGCAGAAATTACAATGTGCTGTTTCAAATTCAGTGTCACATTTTATTCTGCACTTTTGAAGATGCAACAACAAGATAAACTGACAGCACCATCGCTGTCATGACAGTACAAATAGTAAACAAAATTCCATACACTCAGAATAAAAAATGTGCTTAGTAAAAAAGTTTGTGTGCATGCTGTATCGTTGTTGTATGTTTCGTTAAGTTTTAAGCCATTCTTCCTTTGAAGGTCGAGCTGGCTTTTGTATTTGGTGAAAGGTAGTTCTAATGCTTGTAGTACCTCAGCCATCTGAATTCTTACAGCCAGTCTTCTCGAAAATGGTGAGTGTGGACCAGGGCCGGCCCTAACCAATTTGCTGCCCTAGGCAAGATTTTACCTGGCGCCCCATGCATCACAGCCCTGTCATTGTGTTCATGCTTTAGCATATATATATATATATATATATATATATATATATACATACATATACATACATACATATACATATACATATACACACACACACACACACACACACATTACAGCAGAACTGTTTCCAACACTCATAATAAATCATCATATTAGAATGATTTCTAAAGGATCATGTGATAGATTGGATGTCACATGTGACACTGAAGAATGGAGTAATGATGCAGAAAATTCAGCTTTGCATCACAGATATAAATTATAATTTAAAGTATAATAAATTGAAAACAAATTATTTTAAATTGTAATAATATATCACAATATTAAATTTTTTCTGCATTTTTGATCAAATAAATGCAGGCTTGATGAGCAGAAGAAACTTCTTTCAAAAACATTAAAAATAGTAATGTTTCCAAACTTTTGGCCTGTACTGTATCCCCCCAAAACTGCACAAATGTAGAGTAAAACATTAATAAAAAAGTGATAATAAAAAATATGTCTTAAAAATGACATGATTGTACAAAATCACAGTCTGGGGACTCAGATCAACTGCTAACATTAAGTTTAAGGTAAAAATAACTGCCATGAAATTATAGTATCTTACTCCTATGCAATAAATTGTTCTTTCACTACATCTCTTTACCTCTGTCTTTATCCTCTTCTCTTCTTTTTGGCACTGTATCTATCTCAGACTATGCTCATTTATAATGTGTCATGTAAATTCGGCCTTCCGTCACAATCAGGAAACTTTCACCGTGTCTAGAACTGGCGTGAGCTGCCAGGCCCGTTTCTACGAGCTTTTTGTTAACAAAAGCAGTGCTGTCTACATTGGATGCGGCGTTGGGCATGCTACACAACAAATTACCAACAACTGATCGTGCGCGCGCTCTGTTTCTGACGCACTGCAAGCACTCGATGGGCGGGGGAAGATTGAAGAGCCAGATTTTTTTTTTTTTTGCTTTATTTGGAAGTATTTCGAATTAATGTTTTTTAAATAGTAGCCTATTATAAAAAAAATATGTAAATAAAAAAAATTCACTAGTTCACTCATTCTGGCACCCCTATGGATGAGTGGCGCCCTTAGCATTTGCGGGCCGGCCCTGGTGCAGACTTTTTTCGTCACACCAACCTCTGACTCTGAATCATCATCTGACGGTGACACTGTAGACTCTGGCACTGGTACACTAGCCGCAGGTCGGAAGAACGAATCAATAGTTCGCTTGCTCATAGCTCAGACGCACGCACATATCAGGTTGTGAAGATATTTGTCTCTGTTTCCTTCCCACAGATGTCTACGCGCGCTGAATTATCTCTAGGCCCCTCCCCCTCCACACATTTTAGCCACTTACAGTGGCCATTCCCTATTCTTCTCACACGCATTTGCCGCTTCACAGACAGGCATCACTCAATGTGTTCAATGTGCTCGCGTCTCATTAGTATGTGTGCAAGTGTGTTTGTGTGTTTGCGTGCGTGCGTGTGCAAATCTACTGGTCGCACATGTGCAACTGGATGTAAAATTCAGTCGCACACTCTCAAAATTTGGTCGCAAAATGCGACCAATTGGTCGCAGTCTGGAGCCCTGCATTGTGACATCAGAAAAATAAGCATAGCTGCCATAAAGACATATTACAAAAGGTCAAAGTAATGCACTGACAACAAATCATGAGGACAGTATAAGTTTGTTCCATCGTCACAGTTTGATTGTTTTAAAGAAAATGTTAAGTGCACTTTAAAGAACACATTTTCTTTTATTTTATTCAAACAAAAATGTACTATGTTCTGAATTTTTTTTTTTTCTTCTTTTTTGAGTGTATATGTTTGTTAGGATGTTAGTGGATTTTAAATAGTGTGAGACTATTGAAAATCTGGTATCCAAAATCAAATTATGTTAATAAATATTATAATTAAAAATAAAGAACATTGAAGATTGTGTTCAATTTTAGGTCAATAATAATAAAATATGTAAATTTGTGACATTGATCATGTGACGCTTTGTTCAGACAGGTGTTCATGGTGAAGGACTGGAGGACAAGAAGCTCTTTGGATCATCTCAAAACATGCTGGAGAACTTCATGTTGAAATTCATGCTCTTTTTACTATTTACTAAAAGCATTTTTACCAGTGATTTCTGAATTTCAGGCCCCACTGTACATACAAGACTACGTTGTGTGTGTATGAATGTGTGTCACTCACCGGTCTCACTCTTTTCAATCACCTCTACTCTCTCTCCTGCTTTCAGGCTGATTTCTGTATTTTCCTGACGCTGGTAGTCTGCCGTCACCACATACACACACATACACTCCTCTGCACCCAGGGCTTCTCCATGTTCTCTTCCTGAGGATGATGGAAAAAAACAGGCTGTGAGCCAGCTGCCTCCATGCCCGCGTCCACCTGAACTGCGCCGCGCCATTCACCAACACCAACACAGCCCCAGCCAATCAGCAAGTGGTACAAGATCAAAGGCTCATCCAATCAACAACAACAATGGCCCAAAGAGGCTCAGATCTGTGGAGTTAATGTCTCACCAAGCAAAAAGGCTCAGGTACAACAAATCCTACTTTCATCCAGTCTCATCCCACCTTAAAGTTCCAAGGTAAAAGGTTTTGAGCAATCACAGTTCAACCTGAAGCACATCCTCCCGGCCCTGGGCCCTGAGGTCTCAAATGGGCTCTGGCATCTCCTCTAAGAGTTTCTGATCACTTCTGCAGAAGGACACAGGCCTGACTAAATAAAGAAAAGGAGCAAAAGGAGAAAAGAAAGACAGAAGGAAAAAAAAGGGGTAGCTGACAAAAGGAGTGAAAGATGAGATGTGGAAAATAAACCAAGTGCTATGGGCTCAAGGGGCGGGAAATAGAGAAAGGGGAAACAGACGCCAATCAAATGATGCTCCACCCCTTTAAAATAGTTTAAACAGAAGCATATGGCCTATGAAAATAAAGTATACTCACACACTCAGCACATACTCGCATTCTCTCCAACTTTGCTTACAATCTCTGAAACATGCTACTGCTCTCCGACACAAAAATATTATGGTCACATTCGAAACACTGATTGTCTATTTTCAAACAAGAAACAACGACTACATTAGTTTTTAGCATGAGCTTTAGGGCTCAATCCATCTCTATAATTTATGCTAACTGAAAAAAGCCATGAAAGACACTGACAACAAATCCCGAGGACATCATAAGTTTGTCACATCGTCACTGTTTGAATGTTTTAAAGAAAATGTCAAGTCTACTTTTAAGCATTCATTTTCTTAGATTTTTTTATTTTTTATTTTTATTAAAACCAAAAATAAATGTTTTGATTTGTGTGTCTATGTTTGTTAGTATGTTAATGGATGTTCAAAAATTTGAGACTATTGAAATTCTTGTATCTAAAACCTAATTATGTTAATAAATATTATAATAATAAAAAAAAACATAGAAGATTATGTTAAAATTAAGGTTAAAAATCAAAAAAGGAAAAAACAGCAAGGTCACATCTGAAACACTGACTGATTCTCTATTTCCAAAGAAGAAACAATGACTGCATTAATGGTATTACATTAATGGTTGTTAGCATTAATTTGGGGCGCAATCCATCTATAAAAACATAATATTTCTAGAGTTTATGCTAATTAAAAAAAAAGCATTTTATAAAGTAAAAATATAATAGTGTAATATGGCACTTTACAGTAGTCTTGACAGAACATGAAAGATTGTATGTGTGTGTGTGTATTTGTGTATACACACACACACACACACACACACACACATACATATACTGCCCACAATATTTTTGGTTCAAATAACTGTAGCCTTGACCTCTTTCAAAAACATTGAGTTCTTTTTAATTCTTTCACACTATATGTAATATAGTCTATGTGGCTATACCTGTATTTAAAGCAATGTTTATGTTAATGTTTGTTGTAGAGTAATTATTCTTCTACTTTATACATATTGTAATTGTAATTTTATGACTGAATTTGTTTTTGTTGTTTTTTAAGGTCGTGTCACATGTTGATATTTAAAACAACATAACTCTTGATGAAATTTTATAAACAGATTACATCCTCATTTTCATAAATTTGCATTTTTGCAGACGCTGTTATTTGGAGTTAATTTTTTTTTAAGTATCCTAAGTACTTCACATCCATTTTCCATTCCTCATCCTCAAAGCAGCACACACACACACACACACACACACACAGAGTGTGATACTTTTAATTTTCACAATGTCCAAGTAAAGGGATGTTTTATTCCCTTTTTACAGTCCCTCTTTCTCTGTTTTGCTCTTATTTTTCCTCTTTCCTTCTCTCCCATGGCTCCCCCCTCCTCACTCCTGATTCCCCCCGTCACACTGAAGCCACTTCCTCTCTGCCACGTCAACGGCCTCCCTCTGAACTGCTTATTCTTCAAAATCATAGAATCCCTTTCTCTCTTTTCCTTTCTCCCAATTATTCTCTCTCTCTTTATCTCTCTGTCCCCAATATCATATTTTACATGTTAGATTTTACATAGTTGTTGTTTATTTCTGCAGTAGGCCTATGTTTCCTGCAGGAATTCAGCTGACCTCATGAACAAACAGGCATAATGTACTTTCTTACATTATAAATCTTACATTATAGCTGCACATTCAGAACTGCACACTAAACTACAGTACACTTAATAAAGTACATAAATGTTTTACAACTCAAAAAATGTATAAATGAGTGATTATGTATACTGTCTAGAATAAAGCACAGTTTTCAGTAACAGTCTCAGGTGTGCACAGCTTCGTTTTGAGTCCAAACAGGGCAGAAAAGCTGGGATGTTGTAAAAGAGTGCTAAGGGAATTATATCCTGGTGACCATGAAGGCCCTCAGGGCAACCTAGCCGAACATCAAGGAAATTTTGCAGTGCCATGCTGCCTGATGTTAGAGAAGGCTCCTGCAGAAGCCTTTGAAATGCCTGCATGATCCAGGAAGCATGAAGCCGGTGTCCTGACATTTTATTCTACCCTGTCAGATTTTCCTACCCGGGTTTACTGTGCACGCCCACATCAATCGCGTCCTTGGTCTCATGCTAAACAACGATATTTAATGTATCTGCATTACTGTTAGGGTTTAGGGTTGGAGTAGGTGTAGACTTTAATAAAAACGCAATCTAATTGGTAGAAAAGAATATTTATTGTTGGTTTCCTGTAACTGTATCCCTTCTAGCTACAACCGCGAATATAACACATAATTACTGTATTTGTAGTACTGTAAGAGTATGATTAGGGTTGTGGTAGGTGTAGACATTAATAAATCATAACTTTACAGTAGCATTTTTCGTTGTACCCACTGTTTTAGTGGGAGGTAGGAAAATCTGACAGCGTAGGACAAATCGACAGAACACCGGAACCAGTGTTATCATACCAGCTGGACACAATATCGATGAGTGAAGTAACACTGCAAGTTGAACCCCCGGTTTCTGAATCCAGCCAAGGTGGGTGCTCACATAGTACCTACCTTAGAAAGGACAGAACCCACAGGTCCCAGAAAAACACTGAATATAAAGCTCACAGAAGAATTATACACACATAACCACCAGCACATTAATATATAGAATGGATCATCCACCATGGTTCCCGCGCTGGAGCCCTGCTCAAGAGGTGACCCAAAGAACCAACCAAACATCATAGGTCCAGCATAGGAGACTAATGCAGGAAGTTCCTACCCAACCGTGGTCAGGTAGAGAGATGGTGGTTACAGGGAAATTGAGAAGGGGAAGATAAAGCAGATGTTAAACCCTCCGATAGAGATGAATAGATACTCAAGTATCACTCTTATCAGGACGAAAGTGCTGCCGCCTCATCTGGATCACATCTCTTATCTTGCCTACTTCCCTTTGACCTGTGATTCCTCCTACCCCTACCTGCAGGCAGGGGAGGGGCATGAGCTACAAGACTAGCCTTCTGTTCCCTTTTCTGATCCTCAAAACGAGATGGTTTAGGACCCCTGTGTTTGTACGGGATCAGACCTGGACCTTCATGGAACAAAAGGATTTGAAGGCTGGTGAGCACGCCTTTGCCTCCCTGAACTTCTCAACCACTGTCTCGACAGAGGTATCGAAAAGTTTGAAAGGTGACACCAGAGCATCGAGAAGAAAGCCCCTCTCTTTCTTTCCGACAGGTTCACCCACAGATGACTCGTCATTACCACCATAGACACAATGGACCTGCCATAGCAGAGGTGGCCCGAATAGAAGCACAGAGAGTGAGATCTGTAGTGTGGCGCAACTCTGCTACCTCGGGAGAAAGGACCTTGCCTTCAACCAGGTCTTTCAGCAGAACAGCCTGATACGCCTGAAGCACCGCCATCGTGTGCAATGAAGTGACAGTCTGTCCTGCTGCTACTGGCGACCCCTAGAGGACGTAGTTCAAAGTTCCCTTGAAAGGGAAGCAGGGGTCTCAATATGTCTTTTAAAGTTTAATTAATTTTTTTAATACAGTGCTCATAGAACCAGTCGCTTAAAAAACATCAATACATAATGCAATGGCCAATGATATCAGTCTTGTCTCATATATATACAGTATACATAGACCAACAATTAACATTTCAGACTGAAAGAATTCACATATGACTGAACCATACAGACTCAAGTGCTGTGTACTGCCGGTAAGAGAATATGTTCAAATATCAAAACAAACAATATGCAGACATCTAAAGGCACGTTTTGTAATGTATGTTCAATGTTCCGAAAAATACATTTTAATTATCTTCCTTTGGAGGGTTTTCTCAGCAAATTTTAATATTGATAGAGTGCTAGAGTATAAGGTCTGTGGTTAATATATATTGAAAATAATTGCACATTTAGTTGTACAATGTAAACTGTACACGCACACCCTGACCATTCTTATATAGTTACTTATTACAAACATGTTTTAAAAAACTCATTACAGGTTTCATTACAGGTGTACATCATTTACATTGTAGACCAAAACATCCAAGTATAGTCAAGTTATGTTTACCACAGACCTTATTTTACTAATAAACAGAAGAAAAAAAAAACATTATAAAACCCATAGGAAAATTTCAAGGGAAACCATGGTGAATTAGTCTTCTGGGTTTTTGCAAAATGGCTGAAGCACTCTATTAACCATTTTTCAAATGATGGGTAACTTCAAACTTAAAATGATGTTCAGTACCAAATACAGACAGTTTATGTAGTGCACAGTGAAAACAACAAAACTAATTTTTAGTTCTCTTTCTTTCCAGTAACCCTGAGGAGGACTTTGCAATGGCCTACATATCACATCCACACACATTTGTGTTTCCAGGAATGCAGAATTGCATAACTAAGACAGCAGAACTGAGATCTAATTTCAAACACTCAAGAGCAGTAAGAGAAAACACACACACACACACACAACAACAACATTATTACATTTCACTCAGTGTTTAGAATATCAAATGCACCTCTTCAACATACATCATGTTTAAATGATATTCCTCTTTCTGTTGCACACACACTGATATTGGGAGGTACAGTACTTATTATCATACATTATCTTGCAGATGTAATCCGCATACCTTCACATCAGCAGTTAAGGGGATCTTAACAAAGATATTTCTGTGCAAATTGAATCCAGCTGTTCCTCTTCTTTTTTGTTAAAAAGACGCACTCCCCATGATGTAATGTTAAAGTAGCTTTACCTGAGAAAGCACTTCTTGTCACACAAAAAGAACATCTTCTGCTAAGTCAACCTGAAAAAAGTTGGATGGATTTTTAGAAAAAAAAACAACAACAACAACTTTATATTAATCAGTAAAGTTCAGGAATAATAAACAGCTAACAACAAGGTAACAGATATGTAAATCACTGTTACCTACAATAACACAACCTCTGCAAATGCACAAGAGACTCAGCTAATGTTGAATGTTAAGGATCATTTTGCAATTGCCCTAAAACCAGCATGCACAGAAGTGTTTCATTACACTTACCTTTTATTTTATACATTTTACCACTTAATATCCTTAACAAACCAAACTCAACTGCAATCTATCTACAACAGCACAACCTAGTGTACAAACTCTCTATGACACTATAAGAAAAAAATGTCAGAAGAAAAGCGGATAATGTCCTGGCAGAAATTTTCAGATGTGTCCTTCAACCCTAAAACACAACACAAATACAATTCAAAACACAAGTTAAACACCTCTGAGAAATCTATAGGAAAAAATCCTTCATATTAACATGGTTGGCTACATTTGGGTAATTTCCTATATTCCGATATTTTCAAACTGTTTAACAATAAATAATATTGTTCTGTTACTTTTTTGTGCTGCCTCTTATTACATGCCAAGGAAGCAAAACTGTACAGAAATGTAATGAGCTATATGATTGTTAGATCATTGCTTTAATAACCAAAGACTTTGGATGAGTACAGCAGAAATACATTTTTTAAAAATAAAAAATGTAATATTCACCTTCCCAAATTGAAGTCACAATGTTAAGTCTCACCACTAAATCAAATCACAACCTTGCTGTTCCAGAGTATTCCTGACCAATGAGTAGCTGTGAAAGAGAGAAAGAGGGGAGAATGATATGAGTTGTTGGAATGACCACAGCACAGTGGTTCACAATCCATAACTCTCTGAATATTTAACACTCTTTAAAACTCGGTATTTTTACTCAGCCAATTTACAGGGCATTGCATTCAGGAATGCTACAGCATGTAAAACATACAGATAATTAATGATCTAAAAGGTCAACAGTAATGAGGGTGTGGTCGGTATTGCTACAGCTAGTTAGGTTGATTTTGTTGTTTACATCACAAAAAGCCAGATAGACTGCCACAGAATGGAACAGAAAGCAGGGGAACGGTTTTATATCCCATGCAAAAATAAGATCCATCACAATTTTAATTAAATTCTATTTTATGAGATTTTTACTAAACCACTGCTAATATACTAAAAGTCCAATAAATACACCTAAAACTTACTAGATGACCTATTCTTAGTATAGAGTCAGAATTTTTTTTTTCTATACAAATTCCTTAATTCTTATCTGTGTGTTTTTAAATAACTGTGTACATGTGTAATCTTGAATGTTTCTGCGAGCATGGCTCCAGGTTCATGGGTGTGGAGGGCTGGAGCAGTATAAAGCAGGTCGCTGGATGGCTTAGAGATGAGGGGTTTCATGAATGAATAAATGAAACGAATAAATGAATATGTGGCTCTCTTGTGCTCTAAGCACCACTTGGATGGTGTCAGCATGCTTTGTCTTACTTAGACTAGGTCTTAGACTAGGTCTCCTCCACTGGAACTTAAAAGTGCTGGGTGATATCAAGAGATTGATTCTGTATGTCCAGAGGCTACAGAGACAACACACAACCCTCATGCAGTCAGGTTTGGACATACACGTTAGAGGTTTAGACCATGTAAACTCTAATGGTTTTGCAGAGCGAGGGTCAGGAGACCACCAACCCTGTAATGGGGCGGTAACTACAGTTGGTGGGGAACATAGTTACTCGAACGGCAAGCGTAAACAGTATTGTGGTCAGTTGGACCCAGAGTACTGGAAGACTGCACTCAGCGCACTATATGCCATGCTGGTGTGTGGAGTGACATCATTCGTCCCAGTGTTAGTGCACGAGAGAGGTCCTGACATGAGGACATACTGATATTGAATTAAATTACACTGTACTGTATATATAAAAAATAATATATGGACAACTTTTTACATAATTATATTCAATATACTATGCATTGATATGTAATAGTTCATTAGTAATTGATAATAAAGTGGTCCAGTGGTCCGCATACACGACCAAAATAAGAAATGCACTGTTAAAATAAGTAGTGCATGTGTGCGCATAGTTTATCTTTGTGCCATACGCTTCATTTCGCATTTCACTCAGACTTAATTTCGTTGAGGAAATAGAATTTTCTATCCCCTAGGAAAGCATCTCACGTTCTCAGAAATATCTTGGGGGGGGGGGGTTACTTATGTAACTGAGATGATTTCTATTCACATTTAAAACAAGCATACATCTAGACTACTGTTTTCAAGGCACAATGCAAAACTGTGATATTTCATTCACTGATGCTCTACAGACAGAAGCACATGTACATCTAAAACTGGAAGCACATGTGCAATACTTACTTGCTGGCAACCCGCCAAAATAAAAGCTTGCTGATTTTCAGTTTGAAAATGATGAAAGTTCAAATTAAAATAATAATAAAAGCATTTTATTTTAAAGTTTGCAACAAAAAAAATTGCATTTAAAGCTGCAGTAGGTATCTTTTGTAAAAATATATTTTTTACATATTTGTTAAACCTGTCATTATTTCCTGACAGTAGAATATGAGACAGATAATCTGTGAAAAAAAATCAAGCTCCTCTGGCTCCTTCCAGTGGTCCCATTTCCATTTGCAGAAAGTCATCCGCTCCCGGTCAGAAATCAACCAATCAGAGCTGCGGTCTGTAACTTTGTTTGTGTTCAAAATGTAGAAAAATGTATATAATAAGCGAGTACACCATGAATCCATTTTCCAAACCGTGTTTTTGGCTTGTCCTGAATCACTAGGGTGCACCTATAATAAGTGTTTATATTCGTGACTATTTTAGATTGCTTCGGGGATACCGCGGCGGAGTAACCCAGTACCTTTGTGATTCTTCATAGACATAAACAGAGAGAAGTAGTTCCGGCTACGATGTTCTTCCGCAAGACGCAAGCAGTTCTGTTTATTAACCGCTAGAGCGTCAAAAGTTACCTACTGCAGCTTTAATACTCCCTTTTTAAAAAATAAAATAGTATTATCACACTTTATTATTTAGTTTATTATTTGTTTTTAAAAATATTAAATAAATTGCAATAAAATTATCACTATTATTAATTTATTGTTTATTGTTATAGTTATATTTGATGGCTTACACTATGTGCTGAAAAATATTATGTGCACTTCTGTTTATAATCAAATATTAATTTACTCTTTATAAATATTTTACTGCTTGTAGTGAACATTTTGACAAAATGTTATATACCTTTAAAATGCTGCAAAATAGGAAATGTTTTTGTATATTAAATGCACATCCAACTTTGTTGGTTTTTGTTCACAATTAAGTTAAATGAGAAGTTCAATAACTGTCTTTCCTCAGTAATCTCTTCTTGTGGCTTGGGAGTGTTAATATCAAAAATTATAACTCATGTTGTTTATGTGCCAGTGTACCCAGAAATCCCTGGGCCTTTACCATGGCTAAAGCATGTGCAGTGGTGTTGAGTTCCATACTGAATGCTGGTGTTGTTGATGCACAAACACAGCTAAACACACAGACAAAGAGTCAAAATGCAACCCAGCGCTTTTTAACACATTTTAAAATGTTTACTATGGTCTCAGGACTGTGTTAATGTGTAGTTATAATATTCTCAGCAACAATGCATGAATTGCTGGTACTTATGAAAATGCTTTATTATCATGTAAATCTCTTGAAGATGTGTTGAATTTTAAATGTGAATTATTACTGTTACATATTACTCACTGTGGACCCATGATCAGTTTCTTTTGGCAGCTCATTGGCAGTTGATTTTAACTTTAAAACATATAAAACAATAATCTAAGATTATTAGACTAAATAAAAGCTATTCATTTCAGGATTTTCTGTAATCAGCATTTTAAGATAGACAATATAAATATGAAATATGTATTTTAAGATTTTTCTCATTGTTTTGAAGAATAAATTACAAGAATTTATTTCATAAGAAAAAATAGTACAACAGTAATATTGTGAAATACTTGTATAATTTAATGTACTCGACTTATTTATATTCATCTCTTCACAATAATTCCAACTCAAACTATTTATTTGAACTGCAAGGTACAAAGAAAGTTATTGTCTGTGTACAGTATTGATATGTACAAACAATCCTCGATCATATCAACTTCCTCTAATAATGTAATTGGCTAGCAACCACACGCTAGGTTCGTTTGACTAGTGTGAAGTTTAGTACAAGTGTGCGTGCAGGCCATAAACTGTATAAAAACAGGTGCAGTGAGTACACATTCAATAAACACACACACTGTGTGACTAGACATTAAATTATTTAACTGTCCAACCTGATTTGACTGATATGTTTTCAACATTGACTTCAACACTTGAATATTGTTCCATTTTGGTGCAAGTAATCATTATATAAGAGCACAAGTATTTATTTTCTACAGCCCCTTTTTGCTTGACTTTAGAGGGTCAGTGTGATATAAGACCTGAAAACTCTTAACCCTGTGAGCAATTTTGTACATGTTGATGCAGAATACACTAAGTAGCATGACATGAAGATATTAATAATTATGAATATTTAACATTAACATTTAACATTTACATTTTGTCATTTATATAAGTTCTATATGAGTCAGAATGTTTTCAATTTATTAATTTAATACTTATTTACATATGATTCTTACACATTTATTATTCAAATATTAGTTCATATAGTCATGCAAAATATGTTACTATTCTTTACAAAAATTAATTATTTTTGAGTGTATTGACTGAATTCTGTATATAAAGACAGCAAAAATGCTTTTTATATTTATTTTATGGTTTATGGTGGTCTCCTGTAGTGCCGATTGCTACATTAAAATCTGCCGGTGACAGAACAGACCATCTGCAAGGTAGCCAAAATTGCCCAAAGCTTTTTCTTTCTGACATAAGTTTCTACTAAACAATCTGATTAAATAAATATATTTAATTTGCATATTAACATTTTAATTTACATTTACATTTCATGTTTATAAATTAAATAGACATTCCGGTAATGCTATCTTAAAAGGATAAACTGCTGCTGTTGATCAAAGTGATCAAGTTAAAGATCATTTTTGTAATAATATTTGTATGTCCCTTGTTTTAAAAAATCATTATAAATTATCTTAAATAACAATATTTTACAGTGTTTAAATGGTTTTACAGTGTTTAAATGGTTCTGTGTGTGCATGCATTTATTCAGGTTGTGTCAACTCTGATGAAGTAATCCTTGACTTAAACTCTGAATGGGACAAGGAGTGTTACAACTGTCTTTATACACTGTGTGGCATTAGATGCTGTAACAAGTGAGTATAACACTAGTTAGACTTAATTTATTTATTGTTTTGTGTTTTCACATTTAGTGACTTCTGCATAATCTGATTGAACAGAAACATTAAGTCATGTCTTATTATTTGTAAAGTCACCTAAAATTCAAATCAACTAAATAATTTGCATTCAACAATCTTAAGAATCCAGTTGTTGAGAATATTTACTCAAGAGAAATTTGAATAGAAGCTTTATTTGAATTTCAATTATCAAATGAAAGTTCAAACATACCTTATTTCTACACTGACCCCACCAATGTAAATTATTTACATCAGATGTAGATCAGTTATGTAGTTTTTCACCCATCACAGAAGTAACAATTAAATAAAATGTAAATAATTGAAATACAATTTTCGAGCAGAAAACTTGAAGGGTTACTGCTCACTGGTTGGAGGAAAAGTCTTTCAGTCACATATGTTTATTTAGAGGTAGTATATATTATAGCATTTGAAGAGAGTTCCTTAAGTGTCTGTCGTGTTTGACTGAACAGTCTTTTTGTATTGCTCACCACATCTCACCACAACATGGTACTGTACAATTTTTATCCTTTGGCTTGTTTATGGGGTCTCTTTCACACCATTTCAAATCTTTTCACAATATTCTGTCTCTTTAGGTAGTGAATATTATGTACAAGCTGTCTTCTCTAATAATGTGCAATGCAATTTTTTCTGTATATATAGAATTAACTTAGCTGAAATTGTTTTTTATTTATGGGTCTTATGTACACTGTGTTTTAGATGTGTTTTGTAGAGTAATTAAGTTATGCAACTGCTATTTAAAATCCAATTTTTATTTTTAGAGCCTTCGTTATGTTGATTTTTGTATATGATTTGCAACATATATTAAAAACAAATGTTATTAAAAATCAATCCATGTTAATGTCTTTTTATATATTTGTCCTGTCTTTCAGCTGAGACTGTTTCTGTTGCTTACAGCAGTGCTCTGCTGTAATGCCTGCAGATTAGAAATGTTTTCCGATGAAGATTCCACTAGAAGCCCACCAGGTGAGGTTAAAACTTGGTCTGTTGGGAAAAACATAACTATGCCCACATTTTTGCAAAATTTTTAGTGAAAGGCCCAACTAGCGACGCTATAACGTGTTTTGGTAGATGAAAATTAGAATTTTTTTGTTTGTTTGTTTCTCGCTGTCTATCTCCACTTCTGTCTGTGGTAGTGTTTTTTTTTTTTTTTTAAGACAGTCACTGTCTTAGGCAATTGTGTTTAAACCTGTGCAGATCAAGTAAAAAAGTATTTTTATGTTTCTGTGTATTCATAATCTTGTATTAATATTTGAAATACATCCAGGTTGTCCTGACTCTGATGGAAATCTCCATGAATCTTACTCTGAGTGGGAGAATGGACCTGAAACATGTGTCTGTGTGGATTTTGGAATCATCTGTTGTGAAAGGTAACTTGTATTTTCATACTTGCATACACATCATTTATATGATAAAATAAACAATTAGGGTGGAATATGGTAATGTGGGACACTTTTGGCAATTTTAAATTGTGTATCATAAATCCATATGCAGCCATCTCCCCAAACTTTTTTCAGATATTCTAATATTGTATTGTATTGTATTAATTGTATTAGATTAATATTGTATTGAGGACATGGCCTAAAGGTTAGAGAGTTGCACTTCATGTGATTTGCTGGTTCTAGTCTCATGTCCAGCAGGAATTGTAGGTGAGGGGAGTGAATGTACAATATATGATGTTTTATACACAAGGTTCGGGAGGAGCGCATCAGAAACTTAGCCTAATCAAACACCGGTGGACCACAATCAAGTTAATCAACACCAAAGTATAAATACCTCTATCCATTGACAGTTTATCAGCATCTCTCCTCCAACCCATTTCCTCACTTCGAGTTCATTTTACACTTAAACAGGGAGGGGGTTACTCTTGTGTAAGAGAAAACAGGTAAATTTAGCTCAAAAGGGAATCATTTAAGATTTTAAAGGGAATTTGAACAGAATCAATGTTTTACGGCTGATCACTGAGATGGCCAGCGATTTGTTGAAAGAGCCATTTAACATAAAATATGCATGGATATTAATATCCAAGGTATAGTGAAAACACTATTTAGCACAGTTAGTAACAAGATCGGCAGTTTAAGACATTAACTTGTAAACACAAAACATAAGATACTTCGCTTTTCGATATGATTAAGGGCAGTGCTTAATTTGTAAATTGCAAGGTACCGGATCAAAGCGGGGCAACGGATCCGGCACACGATTACAGAAGGGAGAGGTAATGGAGCACTCGCGCAACCACATTGGTGGACCAGTTTAAGTGATTAAGAGCATGCATGAGTTGCTTTTATAGGGTCTGTAAAGTCTTGAATAGCATGGAAAAGCCATGTGATTTTAAAACAACAATACCCAGGCCTGAAACTTTTCTGAGGGGGACTATGTGTCACATGGTTTGAATAAATCTTGCAGCTTTCAAGTTTAGAATGAGGGAAAATCCTGCATTTATTCAACATAGCTTGTAGGTTTGAATAATAAAATAAATCCACACAATGTCTAAGATTAAATCCGTCATTTGAATCCATGAACTCTCTCAGAGCGCGCTTCTCATCAGCGCATCAGTGACCTGCATGCTGCGATACAAGACCCACTCGCATTTCAGGACAGCTGACAGAACTGTCAATTGACTAATCGGGTCATTGTTGCATTGTCACAAAAATTTATAATAATTTGCACACCTTTTTACTAATTTTAAGCCATTTGGTACTCACGCTCTCCAAAGGCTGTATTATGTGCCCTCACAGTAACATCCAAAGCTTGTGCGAATAAGGCTGACTCGGAGTACCATATAAGAGTTATTTTCCGTAGTCTGTTGAGTTTAAGCAACCAAATACAAACAATATGATGTCAGATGGGTGTTAACAAATAAAACGGTTTCATGGCACTACTAAAATACAGGGGGAAAAAGAAAGAATAGGGGGAACAAATCAATAATTAATCAACACTGCATCGTAAGTGTTGGTGTTGTATCAGACACTTAAAATGAACATCAGGCTATATGTAAAAAAAAGCTCAAATGGAGTTAAGAAGGTCTTTGGCCGGCGAATGAGTCCAATGGGTCCGCATCTGAGGAAAGTGCAGCGCATTATGTGCCATTATCACCTTTTACCGGTTAGGATATAACGTTTATTTTTTTATGTTTTTTTTTTTTTTTGGCGCGTCGCTTGTTCACGAGTCAAGAACCATTTCTGTCAGACGTGTCCGATTCGAGAACCAAGGAGCTGTAATACTGCGCATGTGTGATTCAGCGTGAAACAAACCGACACACAGAGCGTCTGAACCGAAATGATTATTTTGGTGATTGATTCTGAACTGATTCTGTGCTAATGTTATGAGCCCAGGTAAACCAAAGGCTTGCAATCATTGCCAATGATGCTGTTACTTCGAGCGCAAAAGAACCGGCGAACCTTATTCTTCAACCAGTTTATTGAATCAAACTGTCAGAAAGAACTACTGGTGATCAGAAAACCGATGCAACCAGTTCTTGACTCGTGAACGAGTCATTATCTGGCTCAGCTCGGTGTTCATCTTTAGTTCTCTCTTCACAGCAGTTCAGTCAGTGTACTGTTTGAGTACATGAATTACTCCGGGATATTGGTTTGTTTTAACTAAGGGAGTGTCAGCCTCATTAAGTCATTTGTGGATTAATGCGTATTGGAGACGCAAACTATTTAAAATGATTCAGTTTGATTTGGTGAACTGGTTCAAAAAGATCTGGTTACATCGAATGATTAGTTCGCGAACCGGATATGACAAACTGGTTTGTTTTGAACTCTCTCACAACAGACACGGAGGAGAAGACAATGCTGAATAAAGTTGTAGTTTTTGCTATTTTTAGACCAAAATGTATTTTCGATGCTTCAAAAAATTCTAACTGACCCTCTGATGTCACATGGACTATTTTGAAGATGTTTTTCTTACCTTTCTGGACATGGACAGTATACCGTACACACAGTTTCAATGGAGGGAACCATTCTCGGACTAAATCTAAAATATCTTAAACTGTGTTCTGAAGATAAATGGAGGTCTTACTGGTTTGGAACGACATGAGTGTGAGTCATTAATGACATAATTTAGATTCAACCATGCTCCCGATCGAATCCTTAATTTGTCTGGTTCGGGTCTGATACGCTACACTTGGTTCAGGCCATTCCCGAGCTTGGATCCCTTCCCCGGACAGCATGCCAAATACGCATTTTCATACTTCAGCTAATTATATGTGAGCTTGAACTCGTGAAATATAGATCCCATCGCTCTCTAGACTCTATTTTTTTTTTATCCAGACCTTAAAACAAATTATATTGCTGAATTATAAACCAACATTTTACAAGATTACATGTATTGCATTTAACTTTCTTAATGCACATTTCATCAATTGAATAACATAGTATATTGACTGACTGTCCCACATAAGTCAAAACATGATGTCCCACTTTTGAAGAGTCCTTTTCTAAAGTGGGACGACAAAGATTGCTTCAAATAGAAAATATTGTTAACACAATATTATTGCTACATTCGATATACAAAATAAACCACAAATATAATTTGATAAATTATCAAGCATCTCTGCTTGTCTAACAGACATTTCTTGCTGGATGAAGGACCATCACCTTCAACTCAACCTTGCCAAGACAGAACTGCTTGTGATTCAAGCAAACCCATTGTTTCATCACAATTTCACCATCAAGTTAGGCACATTAACCATAACGCCTTCAAAAACAGCCAAAAGCCATGGTGTTATGATTGATGATCAGCTGACTTTCTAAGACCACATTGCTAAAACTGTCCGGTCCGGCAGATTTGCTTTATTCAACATTAAGAAGATTTCTTTCTGAACATGCTACACAACTTCTTCAAGCTCTTGTTCTGTCCAGGCTGGACTATTGCAATGCTTTCTTGGCAGGTCTTCCAGCCAATTCTATCAAACCTTTACAATTAATTCAGAACGAGGCAGCAAGATAAATTTTTAATAAGCTAAAAAGAATACACGTCACACCTCTGTTTATCAATTTGCACTGGCTTCCAATAGCTGCTCGCATTAAAATTCAAGGCATTGATGTTTGCCTACAAAACTACCACTGACTCTGCACCCATTTACCAAAATGCATTACTTGTGCATGTGCCCTCTAGAGGCTTGTGTTCTGCAAGTGAACGTCACTTGATTGTGCCATCCCAAAGAAGCACAAAGTCACTTTATATTTATTTATATCCTTAAAATAATTTTGTCTAATTTCACTGACCTTTGAGGGAACTTCACAAGAGGTGCTTCCTGTTGAATGATTTTCATAGCAACATTTAAGACATAATTTCCAGAAAGTCAAATAATTTCAATAACTTGACACCCCTGCTTGAATGCAACACCAATCATGTTCACTCTAATGTTCTAATAGCTGGTGTAATGTTGTAAAATGTTGTAAAAATGCACTGAAGCTTAGGTGTCCTACATTATACTAATCCACCCTTTATATTATATAGTGATGATTGTGGACATTTGGCTTTGATGTTAACATGGCTATGTTCTTTATATGCATTATTTATTTATTTTCTTTCTTTTTTTTCTGTTTTCATAAATGACTTGGGTATAGGTTCGGAAATTAATGAGGGCTTGTAGAGGAGAAAATGGAACCAAAATGAACAACACAATGTCCTAATGTCCAAATTCTAGATTAGACAAATGTATCCAAATATTGCCTATTAGGGCTTTCATGAATTGTTGATGGTGATCAAATTGTAGTAGTATTTAGACTGATTGAAGCACCCTAATTTGTTAAATTTAACTATTGTTCATAAAAGACAACAAAGACAGGCTATCTTTAATAAAGGTGTAATTAAAATTACCATTGTTATGACTTTGTGTTTTTGTGTGTTGTAACAGATTTGGAAATTCGGAACTGGATTATCATGACAATGAAGAGTGAACAGTAAGTCATTTTAATGAACATTGCATTTTACAGTTTACAGTTAATTAAGACAGAAGTACATTGAAAAAGAGAGCAATGATTATTCAGCAGTTAACTTGAAAAATAAGATTTTTAAAATAAACATTTACTGAGATTCTACAGGCTTCGTTATGATATATAAGTTGTGTTATTTCTTATTTTACATTTAAACATTTAGCAGATGTTTTTATCCAAAGCAAGGTACATTTAGCAATATAAAACATACATCAAACCATTTGTGTATTTATTTGTTGGGACTGAGGTGATAGTTGGCATGACATTTACTGCATCACTCAACCAAAATCCCTTTTAAGGAAAGTTAACTTGTTGGCCATATTTCCAGATGCTCATTCCAGGACAGGGAAATGCATCGTATCATAAAGTATCGTACATTTAACTAAACGAAACAGAGGTTTAGTATAAGCTATAGACACAGTTATAAACTGCGCTGATGGTTTTACTCAGGTGGTTAACTGACTCTTTTCATGGCTTCATTCTCTGGTTTTCCTGATGGTATCATCCATCAAAAAATTGTTGCCCTTTCCCTGTATGAGTGATTGTATGTTTGTTTGTTAGATTAGTTTGCGTTAGTGTTTAGTTAATAAAAATCTTGTGCACAAATTACATGAGTCACTGAATCTGCTGACCCACTGACCCTTTACCACTACTGTTACTACAACTTTTGAATTTGAGTTTACTTCACGGCCATTAAAAAAGTATGGGTATTATGAATGATATTTAGTACTACCAAAGCCTAGAAGGCAAGCCTGCAACCTTTAGCCAAAAAAGCATTACGGCTGATGTTAATGATTTTGCTTTGGTAGTAGCCTACATAGCAAAAGGCCTTTTTTTTAATGGATGTCAATGGAGGAGAGGCTTCACTGCGCTGAATAAACAACTTTTTAGAGGAAACAGCTTAACATTTAATTAATCAACAGCCTATCAGCAATCTTCAACATGTTTTACACTAAACAGTACTTTTGGTCTAGTGTGAAAATAGGCTTTTTAAACTCTATTTGAGCAAAAGAAACAAAATTTATGATACAGATCTTGTCAAATTTCATTGAAGACTTCAAATATGAAATTGAATCTTAAACTTGAAATATTTTGGAGAATTTGATATTTCCCCATTCAAAGTGATATGAGCTGCACTTGCATGCACGAGAGGCGTTTCAAAGATGGCCACTGAGTGACATGACTTTATAGGGACTTCGGTAATACAGACCCTTTCATCTCCCAATAGTAAGACAATCTCTGATACTACATCCACTATGATGTTACTGTCATACGACCAACCAGCGTCAGTTGCATCGCTTCACTGCCATTCATAAATCCTCTCATGTGGCCTCAATGTATAGTAAGGTGTCCTTTGAATGCGCACTTCAGAATCTGGGAGTAAGAATTAGGACATCTGGGTACTTTTTGCTTCCTGTTTTTAAATACTATATTGCAGGGAAGTATACAACTTCAGACGCAGCAATAGTCTTTAACCCAACATTATAACATCGGAGACAATGAGCTGTCAGTTCCATAATTTTTCACTTTTAAATAACACAGAGCTTTTGTGGTCATGTGTAAATGTAAATAAAAATTTTAAAACCATATTAAACTCAATTTGTATATTTGTGTGTTGGAACAGATATGTCCCTGGTGAAAGCACTCCACAGCCCGCTGATGATTACCACGTGGCTGAGGAAACAAAACCAGAAAAGAAACGTCATGAGTGGACAAATTCTCTCTTATATGATCAGACTTAACCCTGCTGAATGAACTGATTTAAACAGCATTTTAAATAAACATACCTAAGCATCTATGCTTGTTTGTGCATTTCTAAATAATATAATGTGTTTTAATGTTAGACTTCAGTGTGTTTCCAGCAGGTTTAAATAAAAAAAAACTCAAGATGACATGCAGTGCATCTTTCCTGCCACAGGTGGGAAGCAAACGGTGTATTAAAGGGGTTTGCTAATACAACAAAATGAAGCACAGAATAAATATGTGTCATATAGCTATAGGTCATTTTCAGTAGGAAAGTCTGTTCATTCAGCTGTCATATTTGCAAAGCCTCAACTATGTCATGCATCCGAGGCCAAGTCCTATCTAAATGATTGGGGGAATCCTGAAATTTCAAGTTATGGATGGGCGTATCGATCCCGAAATATTGATACTCAAATAAAAAAATATAGATACTTTCGTCTTAGCGTAATGCAAGTTAAAACCCTATATATATCCGAATATACATGTCATCTTATATTGTCAAACTGCAACCTAAAAAGGGGAAAACTACTGACAATATCCACTGGGCAAACAAAACTGGGCTGGAGTTTTACATTCTACTGGAGCTTATTTCTGGAGACTCATCCTTCCAAACAGATACATACACACAAAATCAGCACAAAGCATTTTTTCTAAGATACACTTTCTAAGAGAGTTTTGTTGTGTGCATTGGGCCATTGTCATGTTGGAAGGTAAATCTTCTTCCCATTGACAACTTTCCAGCACAGAGCAGCAGATTTTTCTCAAGGATTTGACAGTTAAGTTCACAATGACCACACTTTTGTCATACATTTCCAATAGCATCCAGCTGCAGCCCCGCAGACTCACCTCCGGCTAGACACCACTGGCTGGACACCAGTGGATAGACCGCCTACGTCATTTCCGTTTCGCCGCTAATTTTCGTTTTCACAACTCGATGGACAGCAATTTTATTTCTTATTTTCACCTCTGGATTGAGATATATTTATTTTATATTTTCACCTCTGGATAGACAGATATTTAGTTCTCACCTCTGGATAGACAGAATATTTAGTTCTCACCTCTGGATAGACAGCATATTTAGTTCTTACCTCTGGATAGACAGAATATTTAGTTCTCACCTCTGGATAGACAGCATATTTAGTTCTCACCTCTGGATAGACAGAATATTTAGTTCTCACCTCTGGATAGACAGCATATTTAGTTCTTACCTCTGGATAGACAGAATATTTAGTTCTCACCTCTGGATAGACAGCATATTTAGTTCTCACCTCTGGATAGACAGAATATTTAGTTCTCACCTCTGGATAGACAGCATATTTAGTTCTCACCTCTGGATAGACAGAATATTTAGTTCTCACCTCTGGATAGACAGCATATTTAGTTCTCACCTCTGGATAGACAGCATATTTAGTTCTCAGCTCTGCATAGACATTTATTTTATATTTTCACCTCTGGATAGACAGCATATTTATTTTATATTTTCCCCTCTGGATAGACAGATATTTAGTTCTCACCTCTGGATAGACAGAATATTTAGTTCTCACCTCTGGATAGACATTTATTTTATATTTTCACCTCTGGATAGACAGCATATTTAGTTCTCACCTCTGGATTGAATTTTTTTTATTTTATATTTTCACCTCTGGATAGACAGTATATTTATTTTATATTTTCACCTCTGGATTGACATTTTTTATTTTATATTTTCACCTCTGGATAGACAGTGTATTTATTTTATATTTTCACCTCTGGATTGACATTTATTTATTTTATATTTTCACCAGTGGATAGACAGCATTCTTTGCAGGCTTAATTGCACACGTCTTTTCCGTATTGTCATTTTACTTTTATGACTTAAAATATATAATATAAAAACTGTGTGCAAATTGAAATATTATCTTTATCATATCTCTTTACATAAAACAATTCTCAATAATACACTTAATATTATAACATCAATAATTCATGCAAACTGCATTCACAAGAACCACCATGAAAATATATATTGTTCAGATCATATCACTATTTTTTGTGACTTAAATTCAGCCTAGATCAATGAACTATAATGTTTTGTCAATACAACAGACTTGTACATGTTAATTGACCACAGTTTTTTGCCTTGCCCATTTGGATATTCAATCCTTATTTTTTATTTATTTTTTGTAAACGTAACCACTTCTGTTTTTAAAATATACGTATATTCACATGATCAGACAATTTACCAAACAATCCAGATCAAATTAACACTTTATGGTTTTGCAATATTTATTGGAAATTACACAATCTAATTAGTAAAATTTGTCAAATCTGACCATCAGAATGAAGATGCCACAGTCAGGCTCCTTAAGGTTGTGGGGGAAGTCCCTATTTCAAGAGGAAATAAAACATGAACAGTTCCAAATAAACTATTGCACACTGTGCACACCACACCTCATTCCTGCCCCCTAAAACTAGCAGTCTGGGAAATGCTCAGGAAATTCAGGGTCTGTATAAACCCCTCGCAGGTCTCCACGTCTTCTGTTTCCACAGTACCTCACAGTGTTTGAATTGCACAGCGGGCAGTGATACCGGCTGCAGCACTCTGTGTATTTCTGTATTGGTGGTAGCTCCGTCCCTTTACGCACACTAATGCGATTTGCCTAAAAGAAGAGGGTAGTATTAATAGATTGTTTACGTAATAAGTATAGTGACACATATGAAATACCGGTAGTACCTTATAATTCATAAGAGTTTACAAAAATCCAATTAATAACTTAAAAAAAAAAAAAAAAAAGGAACTGATAATGTAGGTGAAAAATTGTGTGTGGTAGATGGACTGTAAAAAATAGTGTGGTAACAAAACAAAACAACTTATATAAATGTTAACATTCTCCTATACAAAATACATAAAATGGTAAATGGACTGCATTTAGGCTACATAGCGCTTTCAACAGACCCATGGCCACCAAAGCGCTTTAAACATCATCATAAACATATTAAACATCAGGCATTTACACCTGCATAGGGAAAAGTACTACTTCAACTAAAAAAATAAAAAATAAAAAAACATAGTTAGCTAGCAAACTCTCGTGTGCATGGACAACCTAGCATTTTAGACTATTCTCTACCAAGACTGTTCTAAGAGATCTCGTTAACTTGGTACAATCTTCACACATCCAAGTGAATAAAAATCATGTTTACAGTATTAAATCATACCACTCAAAGAACGATTTAATTGGAAAATCTATTGTAGCAACCTAACGTTAGCTCTAGAATTGAGGCACACCAGAGTTCACTTATACCTTTAAAAAACACGACACAGTACCTTGAAAACAAGACGTTTTTTTTAACTAGCTAGTTTGTGCATTTGAATTCTGACATGACCTATAAATCATCAACAGTTTATTATTTTTTCTTACCGCTGACATCTATATGGCGCGTTAAAATTGAAAAGTGAAAGACGATACGGAAATAACGTCAATTTGAAAAGTGAATGACGATACGGAAATGACGTCTGCTGTCCATCCACTGGTGTCCAGCCACTGGTGTCTAGCAAGAAGTGAGTCTGCGGGGCTGCAGCTGGATGCCTCTCTACATTTCTGCAATTGCTTCAGAGTCTTCCGACTCTTGGACCAGTCTCCTCTTGGTTCTTTAATCTAGTTTGGTACAATGTCCTGATTCAGAGAGGGTCTGTGTTCTACCAAATACCTTCCACTTCTTAATAATAGACTTGACTGTGGCATTGATAAAGCCTTTGACACTTTTTTTGTATCCATCTCCTGACTTGTGCCTGTCCGCAACTTTGTCCCAGAGATCTTGCCAAGGACTGAAATGATCCAGGAAAGTTTTTACATGCTGAGCTAATCAAAATGACTACAGCCAATCACAGTTGAACATCAAATGGATTAATGTGCCATTGAGAAGGTGATTAGCTACACCTGAATGAGTTTACAAGTCATTTTAGGGGGGGGGCTTTTTCCAACTCAGTGATTCAGTAATTATTTTCTGACATGTTGGTGTTATATCTTTCACTTGGATGTTATAAGTTACACTGATTAAATACAGCTGGATAAAACAAAAACTGTGTCCGTCTTCATTTCAGTCTGCAAAGCAACAAAATGTGATTATTTTAAAGGGAGGTGATTCTTTTCTATACCCTCTGTATGCTCACATTAAAATCTGGATGCATTCAGCAGCAAAATAAGAATGTAATTTCCTAAACTTGTCTAAACAGGTTTTAATAGCTGAATTGAATGTGACCTTTTCTACAGTGTTATGTTTTCAGGTTTTGTGAAACATTATAAATGTTTACTGTTCTGTTCTGTATCTTTGTAATGTCATATACATGGATGGAAGTGGAACATAAATAAATCTTTTTTATAGTCAAATGGGGTGATACCAAATGTTGTAAAAGGCAAAGCAGAGATTTAGAGGGAGAAGTAAATAGAGCAGAGAGGATAGATGAGTTTAATATGATTTTTCCTGGAACGGCACACTTGGCTTATGCGAAAAGGTTCACACTTATATAACTGTTTGTCAGCATTTCTTCAACACACTTAATATTGTTTTGATGCTGTTTAGTTTTTGTAAATGTGTCAGAACGTTAGCACATAAATCTAAGGAAAAGCTGGCATGTAATTTAGATTCAAGTTTATATTACATTTGATGTCATGTCTCTTAGCACTTTATCTAATGGCAAGGAATTTTACATTTTCATTTTAGGGTGGGGTATCCCTTTAACGAGACTATATAATGAGACTAGCCTACTCCCTAGGCTACTTAATAAGCCTAAAAATATTAATAAATAGAACTGAATAGAAATATAGGCGCTGAAGGGAAACTGATGTAAGCCGTTGACATTTACAAGTTGTCGTTGAAAGCATTAAACCTACCTGCTACTTTTGGATTTCCCTTTATAAGCTTAATTTAGTAAAACACATAGATGAAATGTGTTTGTTTCTGTATAATTACAGTTATTGTTAAAAAAAACTTACACGTGAATATTATGTTTTTACTGGATATTAACTTTGATCGTAGAGCTTTACGAAACAAATACTCTCATTAGAAACTCTCTGAGCTGACTGGCTCACTCTGTCTCCCCCTTCTGGTCACCAGAGGAACAGTGGGAAACTGCTGCATAACATTACCACTCCACTCGAAAAGTAATGTGTCAACATTTTACTTTTCAGCTAAAGTGTATAAAGACGTTAAACAAATGGCTTATCAAACTTAATGTCTGAAAAGATTTAGCGCTACTTCAAAATTTTAGGCATCACGCCTGAATTAATATATTAATCGCAAAGAGGGTGCCATTGCTCAACCTATTTATTATCTTATTTATATTTATTTGAATATAATGAAATACAAGTTTGCAGAAACATGTATGCAGATATTCTCAATAATGTTTTTTCGGCTGTATTTAATAATACAGTTTTGTTCTGAACTGTGTATGAACTGTGAACTTCTGTCCATCTTGTCATTATAGACTTTACAATTCAACTTTATTTCTGTTTAAACTTAATCCTATTTATATGTGTACTTCAAGGTATTATTGGTAGTCGGTATAATTTTAGTTTGTGACCGTGTGCTATGGGAGGGTGTATTAGAGGCCAGAATATTAAAAGCATGGAAATATTTTGTTTACTGAGTGACCAGACAGTCCATATTAAAAATACATAAGGGCATCTCTCTTACACACACACACACACACACTGTCTGCCTGTTATTTTTCCACTGCTCCAAATGGAACATGCCAATAGCAATGTCTTGTATACATGACAAGGTAATTTTCCTGTTACTAACAACACACACACACACACACACATACACACAAGCAAATAAAGCTGGTAAACATTAGGAATGGTAAATAAAACCTACAAATAAACAATTCAGAGATATTACGTGACTCATCTTCACTGATTATAGCAAGCTGGGTTTGTGTGTCAAAGGCAAATAATCAATGAGATTTGCAGACTAAACAAAGGAACAAGGAAGCTGTAATCAAATCTTCTAGTTGGGTGTGGGGAGTTTTAAAATGAAGCTGTAATTTGCAGGATTATTAAACAATTCTTTAAGGTTTTTGTATTTGTTCTTCAAAATGTAGACAAAACCTGACTCCTAGTCCCAAGGAGTATTGAAACAGTACACTTACAAGTATACTACTAGAACACTGATATTTGTATACTTGCTACATAAAGTATACTTAAAAATATGGTAAGCATACTTAATAAAATACATTTGAAGTATACTACTTTTTGGTAAGGGAAGGGCTCCTTTTATTACTGCATCAATTCAGCGTGGCATGGAGGTGATCAGTTTGTGGCACTGCTGAGGTGGTATGGAAGCCAAGGTTTCTTTGACAGTGGCCTTCAGCTAATTTTTTCCTGTTTCTCATTTTCCTCTTGATAATATACCATAGATTTTCTATGAGGTTCAGGTCTGGTTAGTTTGCTGGCCAGTCAAGCACACCAACACCATAGTCATAGGCAGGTGCCAAATACTGCTGGAAAATGAAATCAGCATCTTCAAAAAGCTGGTCAGCAGAAGGAAGTATTACATGCTCTAAAATATCTTGGTAAACGGGTGCAGTGACTTTGGTTTTTAAAAAAAACTCAATGGACCAACACCAGCAGATGACATTGCACCCCAAATCATCACAGACTGTGGAAACTTAACACTGGACTTCAAGCAACTTGGGCTATGAACTTCTCCACCTTCCTCCAGACTCTAGGATCTTGGTTTCCAAATGAAATACAAAACTTGCTCTCATTTGAAAAGAGGACTTTGGACCACTGGGCAACAGTCCAGTTCTTCTTCTCCTTAGCCCAGGTAAGACGCCTCTGACGTTATCTGTGGTTCAGTAAATCTCCTGACACGTCTGTGTGAGGCTGCTCTTGATGCCTTGATCTTAGCCCTTTGTCCATTCCTTGTGAAGTTCACACAAATTCTTGAATTGATTTTGCTAGACAATCCTCATAAGGCTGCGGTTCTCTCAGTTTGTTTTTCATCTTTTTCTTCCACACTTTTTCCTTCCATTCAACTTTCTGTTAACATGCCTGGATACAGCACTCTGTGAACAGCTTCTTTGGCAATGAATGTTTGTGGCTTACCCTCCTTATGAAAGGGGTCAGTGATTGTCTTCTGGACAACTGTCAGATCAGCAGTCTTCCCCATGATTGTGTAGCCTGGTAAACCAAACTCAGAGATCATTTGGAAGGCTTAGGAAACCTTTGCAGATGTTTTGAGTTGATTAGCTGATTGGCATGTCACCATATTCTAATGTGGTGAGATGATGAATTGGTGGGTTTTTGTTAAATGTGAGCCAAAATCATCACAATTTAAAGAACCAAAGACTTCAGTCTGTGTGCATTGAATTTATTTAATACACGTTTCACAATTTGAATTTAATTACTGAAATAAATTAACGTTTCCACAACGTTCTAGTTTAATTAGATGCACCAGTATAAGGCAACTCTAATTACATTCGCTCTACCAAATCTGGAAAACCAACAACTCCGACTTTCCAGATCTCCCAGGAAATATAGATGAGACGCTCCACAAGAAAGCTTCCTCGCCTTTACTGCAAGGAAAAGGTGGTTAGTGAAGTTGATGATAGAACAAGGATGTTTGTCATAAATTCTTTTTATTGTCACTTTTACCTAAAAATTACCTAACAGTATTGTATAAAACAGACTCACTGCAATAAAGTAACGACAGATATATGATATTGGGGGACAATGTTACATTTTATACAGAATTATTTTGCACCCAGTCAAAGGTTTACTCAAGACACAAAGCAAGTCTTTGGTCAAAAGTGTAGTGGCATTTTCTTAACATTCATTTGCAAATATTTATACATAATATATTAAGGTTCTACAACATATACTGACGTGAAATATTGACACTGGCATCTCACATATACAGTAATAAAATATATAGTGTTGTCAGGGACCAGCCTGTTAAAAAACTGTGAAGGATTACCATATTACCTGGCGCAGACATACACATACATTAATCACAGAATCAAATTCTGTCTCTTTTTTTTTTTTGTTTTTTTTATGGACTTCAGCATATTCAGATATTTCTACATTGCTACCGATTAGAGATGCAGAACATGCTGAGGTATGTCTTAAAATCAAATGTGGCTAAAGTAAGACAATTTCAAAATAAGGCTTCTCTCTACCAATTAAATTCAATTTGTTGTCACTTTGGTATTGCAGACAAAAAAAAGAAGATAATGTGAAGGCAGGGCCCCCTCAAGTGCAGGGTCCAGTGCGGCTGCAACAGTTACAGCCCCTTAAGGATGGCCCTGTGTGAAGGAGACTCTTGTAAAACAAAAACACAAAACAAAAACAGGAAGATAATGTGCAGTTACTATTTCAAAGTCCTTGTTATTCCAGAAATAACTAAATAAATCTTTGGATATGGATTTTTAAAATGTTTTTCATGGTAAGTGCAGTAAAAACTCCATTCACACATTATATCTCTCTGCAGCTTTCAGTGACAAATGTTCTCATTGATGCTAGCATGTATCTTCATAGGTTGATGATGTCCACATCCAACACGGTGAGACCATTCATCTTGGAGAGTAAAGTAACACAATTCAAGTGATCAAGATCTACAAAAAACAGAATCTGTGTTCAGTAAACAATCAACTTATGCTACTAGCAAACAACTTCTGCTATATATAAGCCTAAAAAAGAGGCAGTCTTAAAAGCATCTAAGAAAAATGAATACACCCTCTCAAAATGACAGGGTTTGTGGGAGATATACAAAAATGTATTGCTTTGAACAAAAGAAAATGTTTGGCACCATGAGAAGTCCCCTGTCAAATCCATACCAGATAAGAAAACCATAAGAAAAGGAAGTCAATCTTCTACATGTTCAGCAGAATGTTAAGACCAAGGTCGTTTTTAGACCTTTGAGAGATTGTTCAAGCCACAGAAGCTACTTTGTCACAATCAAGAGTGGGCTGTCGAGAAGTGTTGATGTCCTCTTCTGTAGGGGAATTTCCCTCCTCTGACGTCCCGTTCCAGCAAGGCAGAGTGGAACAGAACAAGAACAGAAAAATTCCAGACACTAAAACACAAGTGCCACTGAAGTAAAATGCCAAGTCATATGACTGAGTCCAGTCGAAAAACCAACCTATAAGAAAAGAAAACCAGAGAAAAAATCAGTAAAAGTTTCTTCTGTATTTTCTTTAGTATTTGTCTACTTTTCTGATCATGCAAGCTTTTGTCTTCATTTTTAACCATGCTTGTGCTCATTATTTGCTTCTTACCTACGACAGGTGGCCCGAGGGTGATTCCAAACCCCCCGAAGCACATGAGAATGCCGTGAGCCTGGCTGAGTCGTTCAATGCCCACTATCTTGGTAGTGATGTAGGATGTGAGAGACCAGTTCCCTGAGAAAAATCCAACTGCGGCTGATAAAACTTGCAGACCTATGTAGCTTTTCGACACAGGAATGAGCAGCAGAGCTGTGCCCGTGCCTGTCAGCGTCAGGGCATACAGGTACAAGCTGTTCACCCATCGCATGTCTGCCAGGATGCCCAGGACCAGCTTACCGATGCCTGTTGTCATGGCAACAATGGAGACGAGTGGTATTAGTGCAATCCCATCGATAAGCCCCTCGCTCTGGGCTACATCCTCCATGAAGAGTACAGGGGGGAACGCCCCCAAGCTGAACAAGAATATGGCGATACAGAAAGCCATGAAGACACGGTCCTGCAGGAGCTCTATAGTCTTGCAAAGGTACTGTCTATAGGGGCGCATTTGCTTTTTGATAGCCCGTGCTACTACTGAACAAGTCAATATCCCACCTTTTCTTTCCCCTTCACTCTCTTGCAGTTGGGTGGGTTCCTTGATGATCAAAAGCTTAATGTTGACTGTGTTATCGGCTGAGCCGGATGTGGCTTTGAGATCAGAGTCAATGATAATGGCAGTAGGTTTGGTGTAGAGTGGTTCTGGTTCTTCTGTACGCTGTAGAGCAGCTCTCTGCTTTAGGTAGTATCCAGGTAAGTTCATAGGTCGCATTGGCCCAGCACATGCCATCAGGTTGAGCGCCAGTGCTCCAACGATAAGCAGGCAGCCCTCCAGTCCAAACAACTCAATGAGCTCATTCTGGAGTGTGGCGTAAATGAACCCGCCCACACTTGTACCTGAGTAGGATGAACATAATTAACATCTAAACAGAACCTAAAGAATCAGGTAACCAAATAAAAATCATTGCTTTTTGCTATTTGCACCATTTTTTATGTTTTCTAATGAAAGTTGATTACTTGTGTATTTTTTGTATTTTTGTTATTTGTTTCACTTGATTTTCATGAAGCCAAAAATGCCTGATTACAAATTTAAGTACCAATAAAATATCATAATACATATTTTACATAATACATATTTTATTTCATTCCAGACCTGTGGTGACAATGCCCAGTGCTAGGCCACGCCTCTTGTCAAAGTACTGGCAGGTTATGGTCAGGGTGGCAGCATAGACAAGTCCACAGCCAATACCTTAAAAACAGAAACATAAATGTATTGAGCATGAATGTAGCATTTCACAACTATATGTATATATTTAAAATGTGCAATCATTTTTTGTGGGTAGCATACTTCTGTGTGTGTGTTCAGAGGTTTTTTTGTTGTTGTTGTTGTTGTGTATGACCAGAAGTCTGTTAACAGTGATGGTACCATGGTTTCAAATTCTAAACTCTCAATGAATGTTATATAATCATAATTAATAGCAACCCTGACACAAACACACCTTGACATTATGCAAACTGTTCAGCATTTTCTTAGAATCTTTCACACAAACACATCACTCTCTAATAGTATTATGGCCTGAGAAGATAAATACAGGGCATATTCATTAAGCTTTGAAGGTCAAAGAACAGACACAAATGCTTTCTACTGGCAAACTGCTATTCAATCTATGCTAATGATGCTTTTATTATCTTACCGACGACAATGCCATAGGAGAAGATGAGGAAAGAGATGTTCGGAGCGAAAGCACTCAGCATCAGACCTCCGGCCACCATCAGACCACTGAAGACAGTTACCGGCCGTGCACCAAAATTATCCACACAAGCATTGCACACTGGGCCTACAAAGAAAGAAACAGGATCCATATATTACTGAATGCAAAAAAAAAAATACAGAAATACAGAAAAATCTGGGAAATGTTCTACAAGAAAAATTATGCACACTGTAAATACACCGCAAACCACAAACTTGACAAACAATGAGAAAATCCATTCAAGATGTATCGTTGCCTTATGTAGTTAAGCAGTTTTTGCTATAATGTTTAACCTTATATTAAGATTTATTACACCATAAATTATTGGTACCATGTTATAAGACCCCTCACAGAACCAAAAGCCCTTCTGTTCTATTAATGGGTAAAGGGACCCTCACTCAGCCTCTGTCTCAACAGATACTAAATTAGACCCTGTCATACTTTCGTGGTAAAGAGAATGTGTTAGTCTATCATTAGAAATAACAAATGACTCAGCACTGAGTTGCTCCTAATATGGCCAAAATGGCTGGACTCTGGAGAGCATTTAGTGGGAACAGTGTGTGTGTTTGTGCCACCCAGACTAAATGATTTCTTAGTCTTTATTTTAACGGCTCATTAGGATTTGTACTGTCTGGTATGGGATACTTTATATAATCTAACATCATTGCCAAATGCCCTCAAACCCACTTACGATTGCACAACACTACACTGATATCAATCTTTCCAAACTAGGGCTCTATACACTGACCAACAATATAAGTATGGATGGGCGTACAGCTGAACCAGAACCATCCAACCCAAAATAATCAGAACTCTTATCAAGTATAATGAGACATTAAATAATAAAGAAGCCAATATAATAAGGGGAAAAGGGAACTATCTATTTTGGTGCCCTTTCACAGGGAGCGTCTGATCATAAATCAATTAGAGCATGATAGACATCTCCTACTAGTACTGAATAAGATATGTGTGTTTGCTTCGCAGCCGAGAAACAACTCAGTAAATCACTCTTCTTCTGAATCAGCATGACCAGGATACACAAACACATGCTACTCATGCTCACACATAGACACCCATGTCCCAGACAGTCCCGTCCAGTCATGACTTTCCCTGCTGTGACGAAGGACCACACAGCTAAAAGTGTCTGTAAACAAAACCTGACACCTCCAAAACCCAAACGCACACAGACACATTCACACAAGCACATTCGTCCTGTGTGAACTTTTACTGTAGCTCATGAAAGGTGAGAGAGTGCTGTCTTTCTTGTTTTCGGAACACAATGTTATGCCTGTCACATTAATCTCAGTAATCATAAACCATTTACTAATGGTTATATGTTGCTTGCAAAACAAAGGGAAAACAAATCCTTAAAAGCTCTTTTAATAAAACATCTGTTGAGAAGCAGATTTTGGTGTTTACCATAAATGGCTAACTTGGCCATACTAAAAACAAACAAAGCTAGACTGCATGGCTATGGTTCAATCTTTCTGGCCTCTTTCTGTATCTTCTAAGTAAAGCTTAGAAGATGTTCTTCTGGGCTTGTCAATTTGACCCCTGCAATGCAGACAGCAATGACCGACTAAATACAACTATACTGTAAACAAGAAGATAACTTCTTTATCTGTTAGCGTGTCTTTTCATGGAAGAGTGCTTTAGAGCACTGAGTCAGCAGCATTCTATGGGAAATAAAGAGCAGTATGTTTTAGTGTGTGATTTTTATGCCCGATTAGACGCTGAGGTCAAAGAAACAGGTTTGATAGGAAAGAGCAGTGTAATTTAGCTCATGAATTTTCTTATTTTTTTGTCTTTTTCCATTAAAGCAACAAACATTTGAATTGTATCATTTACCATGAACAAAGTTTAATAAATGCTGTACAAATAGCATAGTTAGTTCATGTTAACTGATGCAATAACTATAACAAAGGATAACTTATTTTTAAGTGAATTTATTTGATCTTGTTTAAATCGAACTAAATATAACGTAAAATCTACATTATACAATTTTGCTTGCAAACTTAATTTTTTCTTGTTCAAATGATGTTAATGACTGATTAAAACATTTTAGCACTCTTTTTGTTGTCTTTTAAAATGTTGAACACCCATTTGTCAGCATGTGTGATAGTTAGCACTGTATAACAGCATCAGAACTCTTGCTGTTTGCACTAGCTGCATTTTATTAGGAAACTTGTACACTCTCTTCATTTCTCTCTCTATCTCTCTCTCTCTCACACACACACACACAAACTCACACACACACACAAGATGATCAGTACTCACTGGTGATGAACGCCACACCAGACACCATGGATCCGACCCAAGCCGTCATGCCTTTTCCCTCCTGGAAGGCACTGAGCCACTCAGGGTACAACACACCGACAGACTGGGGAGATCCAAAGGATAGGAACTGGGCCATGAAAGAGGCCAACACAATAATCCATCCCCATCCACCATCTAAAGCACCCTCACCCTTTACAGCACCCATTCTCAGCACTGATCTTAACCTGACTTTACTTGGCACACAGACCTGCAGAAAGAAAGGGAGATTGTATGACAGGGTGTAGTTCACGTGTCACACAGTGACAGCAGTGTTCTACAGTGTGACATGCTATCATTTATTCAAAACGATCACTCTTACAGGAACTATATATAATCTGCAATATTATATTTAAACTTCATACAAAAAAATAAGTCACTTTTTTGGTTAATTTTATATAGATAAAGGTCGATATATAATAGAAACTAAACTGCAAAAAGTTAACAGGTGATTTTAAATGGTGAAAGCTTGAAATGTAAACCAGCAACTACAACTTAAATATTCGCTTTTGCTTATTCAAACTAATTTACATAACCATGATAGGTTATGTGCATGAATACCAGAATAAAAAGGGGAAATTAAAAGCTGTGAGACTTACGGCAGGTGGATGTTGCTCTTGCTTTGAGAGCGCGGTGCGCTGAACCGCTCGTGCCTGGAAGACCAGGCCAGTCTCATGCGCTTCTCTGCTGAATACCTTCTCGAGCGCAGCATCACGCGCCGCCTAGTTTTGAAAGTTTCTGGAAAGAGACCACACCTCGAAGGTGGAGAGACCACTGACCGGACTGCCTTCCTATAGCCCCGTTTTCTTTAAATTCGTCCATTTCACTTTCCGCAGTCGTGAGAAGAACCGGTGACAATGGTAGCGCGCGGATGCATCTAAATCCAGCGAGCGCAGAGCGGTCAACGGAAGCGCGCTGAAGTTTCTCCTCAACTGCAGTTTACCCCCTTATAATTAACAATTTTTGTAATACATTCACGTATATGCTTTAGGATGCATATACTAAATTCATGGAATAGTTTGTTCTTTAACAAATTGAGCTTTACCAGCAGAGGAGCAGAAAGACGTGATAATAGGAGAGGTGCGTTCAACCTTAAAACGCAATTTCTCTGCAGCACTTCATAAGGCACGTATGCTAGGCTGGACATTGCAATCAGTGCACAGGCATGTACTTTTCTCACCAAGTGCTCTTCTATCCCGTGAAATAAAGAACCGACGGGGAGTTCAACCGGCCAAGCAAAGAACGATTCTCTGTTGCTTTTGGATTATGTAAGGATTTTATATTGCCTCCAAGAAATTTTACTGTTGCTTTACAATGATGGAGAATTTTTTTTTTATTTAATAAAAAAAAGTTAATTATTTGGTGATATATATTAATTTATAGTTCATGGGCTGTCCAATCCTAAATACTGAGACTCTGATGGACATATATCACTATTTTTATATGCATATTCTGCAAGAAAGTTTTCATATGACAAAATAGAGGAAACATTGTAGATACATTTCTGAGTAAATCTTTGAACAGTCAGGTCATGCATCTTTTAAGTAATACATTTTTTATTTATAAATTTTTTAATAAAGGGAATCTGACTTTGGCATCACAATAGGCTTCAACCTCTGTGTTACTATAATTAAAAAATTTTGAGGCATAAAAATAAATATCTGTTTGATGTCAGAGTTGAAGATACCGAAGAACATGTTTAGACTTGGCATCACACCAAACTTCATATAGGACTAGACTTCAGCTTCTTCCCACCCTTCTACATCTCTCCTCTCTGTCTGTGTGGTCGGCTGAACTTTTGTGCTCGGTGAATGCATGAGGGTCAGACAGCTTGGGCTTTAAGCCCACCGAGATCCTGTTCCAGGCTTTTGCTTGTACTCGTTCCAATACACACAAAAACAAGAGGTTTGGTCTTCCCCCACCCTGACTGTAATCCCCTCTGACATGAAAAGAGAGTGCACAAAAAGAAAGACAGAAAGAACGGAACAGTTAATTGCATTTGCCTCATATCACCTTTTTGGACAACATCTCTTCTTATGCAGCCCGCAGGGATCTGGGAAACCAAAGGGATATTTCTGGAAGGAACATACCCTTGGCTCTAGATTACATGTGGATTAAAAAGTCTGCTTAATAAGAAAACAAGAAAATTGTCATGATGTACAGAGCAAGTTCAAGTCAGGAGTTTAACACCAACTCAGTCTTTACATTTTTGCACATTTAAGAATAATTCATCATTGAAAAAGTATGAATGTTAAATGATTAAAGAATGTTAGACTGTTTTATGTTTATAACTTTTCAATATAACCCACGGTTTGATTTGCTAACGCTGCTACACAATCTTGGCGATCTCTCAAAACTTCACAAGGAGCCACTTCAGGTGCTTTTCCAAGTCTTTAAGTAGTTCCTTCTCATGCTACTAATTTGTAATTATATTATCATTATATTGGTTTTACTGTACAATTAAGTAATAATTTCTGCTTTCTAGGTATTTGCCCGAGAGAAAGCAGAACAGAACAGCTTACGCGATTCGATGGATGTGTGTGTGTGTCTGTGTGTGTGTGTGTGAGAAAGAGTGCTTGCTAAGACTAAGAGAGATGAGAGAGATGTTTGGTAAACTGTGCTGGGGGATCGATGTGCAGAACTAAACCGGACACCAGTGGGCTGATGTCATGAAGGGTCGCATAATGTACCTCTGTCTGTACGTGTCAATGGAAGATCAGAGGTCAGACGGCTTCAGCAAAGATGTGATTAAAACTAGAGAATGTGATTTGCAGGTTACCGTTCACATACCTCTGTAGTTCTGTGAACCGACAACAGAGGTTAAACGTTACATAATCCAACGCACAGATAACTCGCATTGAGTCAACACATGCATGTGCTACGTGAAACAAATCAAGACATCGTGGTAATGATTGAAGCCTGCAGGACATCATATTTTTAAGACCACCTAAATTGAAATTGAATACCCACAGAAATGTCTTTTTTTTGTTTTGTTTATCTCATTTTAAAGCCCAGGGAACACATGAACAGTCACGTGAGGTACTTTCGAAATTCGATTTTCTTCAGAACTCCACTGATGACATAAGTCTTCTAGCCTAACGTATCTCACCTTGATTTACTTCTAACCCCACATTTGACAAAGCGCCCCAACAAAGTACCAAAATGTATGTTTTGTATCATACATGAAATCAAGCAGTGAAATGCATTAATATTACTATGAACAGTACAGGCCCTATACTATGATACATTCCAGAATAGGAAAAACATTTTCATAAAAGTTTCTTGAATCTTGATAAGACTAAGTCAAATTTTAGATTTATATAAACCCATCACCGTTTAATCATATTACAAATCAATAAGCAATACATCAATTAATGTATTTCTTTACAGAAAAAGACCTGTTTAGAAGACCTGGCTACAATAAGATGAGTGAAAAAAAAGAAAAAAAGATATTAAATATTTTTAATATAAAAAAAATTGGACTCACAGAAACACTGTAGTTCATCTCAAAAAGCTGTCAAAACAGCAAGAAACATGAACTTTCACTTGTGACTTCTGAATCCTCCCCGCAGGATCTGACTGAAAAATAAAAGAAAGAACCTTCGAAATCACAATATCTTTAAAAGAAAAGACGGACAGCTTTATGACCTAAAGTTCAATAACTTGCACACATTCAGGTAAAATAAAACACACAATTTTTTTTTTTTTTTGTACAAGCATTTAATCATGTTGAGTTAATTGTTCAACAGTACCTTGTTTTGTTGCATCAACATGTCGGTTCATGTTTAGGTGTTATATGACACTGGCATTAAGCAAAATTCCCCATCTGAATAAGTGTTCAGGGCACTCAATTCACAGTGAGGGCTCCGAGAGAGGTTGAACTGCTGATCAGAAACCAGTATTGACTTTGTTTTTGTAGTGGGTCATGTATGGATTCTAGCAGGGAGAGACTGGTCTCTGACCAGCAGTCGTGGGAAACCTCTACAGCTGTGCAGACACACACAAACACTAGAATCCCACTATAATACACACACAGAGAGGCAACAAGTGCTGTTTCAGTACATTTCAGTCTGTCTGTCTTTACTATCTACACGCTGCCAACAAGCCACACACGCGCATCTGTTTTACAAACAAGAGAACAACCTAAAACAAACACACAGACAATAAAACAAAAGAAAAACGTTTTACTGCCGCACCCACGGCAAATGTGCAGGGAGCTCTCTCAACTTCTGTGAAAATGCACTTATATGAGGACAGATTTATCCAATTGAGCGTTAAGTTGTTTATTAAATGGAACATTTAGATTACATTTAAAGGTAACTCTGTTAAAACGAATTAGATTAAATGAGGGCTGGGAAAAGACCCCCCACCCCAAAAAATGCAGACATACACATATGATAACCCTCTTGAACGATCTTCTTAACCCTTCCCGAACCAGCTTGATCACTTTACAGAAAAAAAAAAAAAAAAGATGGTAAGAATAACAAAATTTAACGGCATGGGGCTGGTTATGGACCTGTCAGTTCTCCCTTTTCACATTCCCGTTCCTTTCACTTCCCAGTTCATCTGTACTCTAATTTCATATTCACTCCAATCCCTTCCAACCTTTGCCCTGTGGAGGATCACTGAGTTGTTGTCATTGTGGTAGTAGTGTGGCCTAGATTGTAGCAGCCTAGATTAAGGTACCGCACTGTGCATTGCATTAAGGCTGAGAGGGGAGGTTCTGTGATGTCACAGAGTGGGAGGAGCCTGACTGAATCATCGGCTGTGCAGGTGGTGGTGGTGGATGATGGTGCTGTGCTCCAGAGTGTGTGTTTGGGGATGGAGGTGGCGTCGGACGCTTGAACTTATCTGGGCTGGTGCTTCTCCTTGGGGATGGCCTCTGTATGAGGGGAGGAAATACAAGACAAGCTCATGATGTGATAAACAATAAATGGTTAAACAAAAAATTACTATTATTAATGTTGAAACCAGTTGTGCTGCTTAAGACAAAGGGTTTTTAAAGCACCAAATCAGCAAATAAGCAATACAAGTACATATATGCTTGATTCGGAACTACATGCTAGTCTATAATGCTTTTTATTACTCTTACACTTACTGTGTAAGAATAGCATGCTAGCATGTGGTTTTGATCTCAGAAATAATTTATGAGGACTGAAGAGGGCACGTCAAAAGGAAAACAAAGTAAAAACCCGGAAATTAGGCAATTTTAAAATGCAGACAATGATATGACTGGGGAACAGAGTAAGAATGGTCATCATTCAATTGAACATTTTCTGACAACTCTGGTCATGCTTTTGCTGAACAAAACAACACTAAAATGTACAGATAAAATGGTAATTGGTATCATCTCGCCTAGTTTATTTGACGTGTGCATTTACATGTGCAAATAGAGTGTGAAAGTGCATATGTGACCCCTCTGAGTGTGCTGGAAGGGTCTGGCACTGCTGTCACTCCTGGTTCATCAAAACAAGCTGACTTTTTCAAGGCACCGCAGGACATGAAAGTGAGCCAACTGCTTTTCGCTAGAATAAACAGATCACTGTTGCTATAGCCAACAGCTCCCCAACAGGAAAATATAATCAACAATGTTCAAATGGATATTAGGAAAGCAAAAAAAAAAAGAAAATAATGAGTGTCATGAATTAGCGAATTAGTGTCACGAATTAGCAAAACATACACTGAAATACTCAGACTTTTGGATTTCTTTGTCTGAACAAACTACCTCAGCAGTGTGCATAGAATAATTCAATTGCTTACGAACTCAAGAGTCTTGTGAAATGTGATGAGCAATGGGCTGCAGTAAAAGTCTTGTTGATGTTTTTGGTTATTTAGATTATATGGTAAACTTGCAATGAACCTTTAAGGGATGGCAAGGGTGAGGTTATGTAACGTGCTTACCTAGTCAGTCCCTTCATCAAAGTCTCTGCTGGTAAATAGAGTGGTCATATTGGTTCAACAGACATAAACATGAGGCTGGACTAAATTCTGCTGCAACAAGGCTAGTCTTACATTGTTGGCCTCCACTCAACTGGACAATATCCAGAGGGTGTTGCGGAACACACAAAAACTGAAGTTGAGAACGGCTGAAATGGTTACTTCATTGCTGTACATTTATAACTTATTCATCTGCTAGCTAACATTAATTAACAAACTAAATCCATGTTGCAGTTGACATTTATCTCAAATGTTACTAAATGACTTAAAGGTATTATATACAACCATTCAAAACTCTGGGGTCTGTAAGATTTTAAGAAATAAATGAATACTATGATTCAGCAAAAATGCTTTATGTCATTCAAAATTGAAGTAAATATGTTATGAAAAAATAATATATTTTATATATATATATATATATATATATATATATATATATATATATATATATATATATATATATATATATATATATATATAACAATGTTCTTTTTAATTTTCTTCTCAAAGAATTTTTTTTTTCCCCAAAAAATTTAAATATTAAGCACCATAGCGGTTTTCAACATTGACAGTGAGAAATGTTTAAATTCAGGAAGTTGACCTTTCATTTGGAAATCAATAGCTACAGTATGACCTCTATTACTCTAGAGCTACCATGAATGACAGAAAGTGTGATGAAAGAATGTCCAGGTCTTGTCTGTGCTGGCATGAACCTGTTCCTGACACACAAATAGAAAACATCCTTCAAGTAATTTTTAAACCACTTGGTTTGGCATTCATAACCATTCCTACCATCTGACTTTCTTACCTAATACTGAGTGTGATTTACACTAAATAGTCAATCTTTAATCCACTAAAAACAGTGGCAAGATTAAAGAATAAACCATGTGAATTCATCAGTATACTCTCTTCTTTTTTTTTGGAAACATTCCTTAAGAAAAGAATCCTATCAGGGTTTCTGCATTATAATATAACTTAATATCTCGGTTACACAGTACAACAAGGCACCTTTGTGTTTGTGATCGATAAGACTGACAAGGTTTGGGTGGAGTATCTCTCAATTTAGATCAGAATACACTGCAAGGTGCACAGAAAGTCAGAATTCAGTTTTTGTGTGTTATCTTATTTGGATGGCTAAGGATTCATGGTCCAGGGGTATAAAAATCTTGGTAGATTTCATCCTAAAATTTTACGTAGGCACAAAAGCTAGATTTTGTGTACGCCCAAAAGTTTCAGATTTATAAAACCACGCGCACGCCAGAACCTGCACAAAAATCTCTTAATAAATCCCAGTCAGGAGAAGATTGTGCATATGTGCATTTCAACCTCATCTCCTCCTCATAAATTTTCTCACTCCAAAAAAGATTTCTGACGCATGGTTTATAATGTCTTTTTAAGGTTTATAAGGTAAAATCCCGATATGTGCGTAATAAAATGCGTAAGCAATTTCGATGCCTATTTTGTGTACGCAACGTTTATAAATTAGGTCTATATTAACTTAGCCACACAATGGGGAAGATAAAGAGTTTTCTGAGCTCAAGTGTAACAGGTGACTCACAGACGAGTCATCATATGTGTTGTTTTGAATTCAGCTGAATGGCATTAAAATGGATCTTAAATAAAAACAGGCTGTCTATGAGACACTCTGATTCCTGCATGTAAACACCTTGCTCAACATCAACATGAGCTTGAGCAGAGAGCGAGTTTGTTTATATATGCTGGAAGATGCTGGATGTGTGTATAGTGTGTGTAGGCACCTGTACACCGTGTGACGGCCCTGGGTGGATGTGTAGCCCGGGAGACGTGTAGTGGGGGAGTGGAGCTCGGCTCAGCGTCGCCGGAGGGGTGAAACCAACCGTGTGACTGGCGTACGACAAACCTGGAATGGTGAAAGAGCATCTGCTAATCAGTTTTAGTGAGGTCCTTCATGCCGTTTATTTTGCAACATGCCAAGATTTCCAAACAAACAATAAAACCTGTCCCACCATAATGACAGTATGCAGAACAAATATAAATAGCTAAGTATATCACTCCTCTGCGATCATTTTCAAAAAATGTATAAATAACCCAACTCAGAAGAGAAACCTAATGAAAGAACTAGACTGGCTCAGACAAATTATAAATCAGCCTTCCTTAGCAATGTAATAGAAGAATTGACTTTCACACCATCAAATAAGCAGTGTCATACTTTTCATTACACACATCTAAATTCTATGAGGTCAATTAAAAAATAAAGCAATCATGTTTTTACATGATGCAACCCATTAATGCTGTAATTATAAACGAGTAATAAACAAAATGTTGATGATTTAAGAACGTTTTATGATTTAAGAACTATCAACTCTTATCAATTACATAAACGTAAAAAAATGTAACTGCAATACCTGAAGCTAAATTCAAACCCATAAAACATCTACAGCACCAGCAATTTGAAAGATTCTTGTTTGTAGACCTCAAAGGTAAGCCCTCATTTATCGGTTTAATCACAAAATGAGAAAGCAAGACTATGACCTAATATAAATTCACATCACTGTACAGTACAACTTCCATGATAATTAACACTCCATAAAATCACATGTCTAATCACCCTATGAACTAATCCAAAGTCTGCGTGCCGAGAGCATGTGTTGATTTTTAAAATGGATATGGGATTCAAAGACAAAGCACATAAAATCTTTTAATCATGTACTTTTATGTTCAAGAGTTGATAGCTTTTTTTATGTTTTATATGCTCACCTTTGATTATAATACAGTAAAACATACAGTAATTCAGTAAAGCATTTGTGTAAAGTGCTAAAAATTGTATTATTACCATTTAAAATTGTTAAAAGACAAAAGATTGATAAATCTTCAAATCTAACCATGAGAACACATACCAGGGGAGATGGGGCGGCTGGAGGAGGGAGAGGGGGTGTATGGGATTGGGCTGGACACCGTACGAGCTCTCAGTCCCTGAGCAGACATCTCATTAAAATATCTAGAGAAAGAGAGAGATGTGAGTAACAAATTGCAAAACAAAATGAATCTGGCAATGTATTACAAAGTCACGATAAGACCAATGTGTCTGATTATTTCCTGGTTTATCAGATATGTACACAAGGTTATGAGTCCACTGTCTTTTGTGTAATTAATGCACCTCTCATCGTCCATCTCAAGGCTGCTCTCGCTCTCTGACAGCTGTCTACACAGTGCCTCCCTTCTCTCCATTTCTCTCTGGAGTTTCCTCTGAAGACGAATATTCTCTTCCCTCATCTGCCTTTCCTCCTCAATATATTGAGCCCGCTTCTCTGTGTCTGAAGGGAATGAGAGAGGATAGAAAACAAACACAGAAAAATGTTACAAAGTCATATAAATTGTTATTTAAACCTGTGAATAAACAATGTTTTAGGATTTTGAAAAAAAAAACTGAAGCACAAGATGCTCTTTGGATGATTTTAATTCTGGATGAAGTGATCCATTTGAAAATTTAAAAAAGACGCATACTGATTCATGCTTATTATTAATTAAACTTTCTCAAATTGTAATGCTGATATTTACAGTGAATTAAAAACGACTTAAATTTTAATTTATTAAAACTGTATAGTTAATTATTTAGATATACTTAAGTTATATAAATCTTTTATTAGTTTAAGTTTTAAAATCTTTTTATATCTATCTTATTGCTGACTCAATGCTGTGCTGTGTTAATCCCTGCTTAAAGCTTTAATGATACCATGAGCTAAAATAAGATGTGGTCATCTTACTATAATGCAAATGGAGATGTCTCCCTCTAGTGGCCAACACAATTTAAAGTTATCAAGCTAAGAATGATATAAATGTGTGTAACCTACTGTACTGTGCTACAAACTATGGCTGCTAAACAATACATATACCTACAAAATAAAATCATTTACATCACTATTTAGGTAGCCAAGTTAACTTTTGGTTTACTATTTACAATGTACTACTAATTGGGAAGTACTAATTGTAATCAGGAACTGTATATAGTATGGATTCCATGAGCTACTGTTAAGATTAATATTAAGGCTGTATTCCAATTCGCAGAAGAGTTTATTTGCCTCTGGCTGTAGTATGATTGCAGAGATGCTATGTTGGTGCAGGAGTGCAGGAGTGCATGCGTGCGTGATGAGACAAGGACTCACGCTGGAGCTCTGTAGTGCGAAGGCTGCGTTTGAGCCTCTCCACTTCACTCTTCAGGAAGCGGATATGCCGCATCATGTTCTCCGGAGAGTCAATCTCCATCGAAACTTCACGTGGAGAGGGCGGGGCTGACACTGGCTGGTCAAGCTTCTCCTGCAGAATCCTGCCAATCAGAATGAAGAGAAGAACAGCATGTGATCAAGTATTTGCAGCCACATGCAATAATTTTCAGAAGTTATGAAAATGCATTAAGAAGAAAGACCACCTCAAAAGGACATTACCTTTTCTCTGCCTCGAGTTTGTCCATGCGCTTCCAAAGCCGGTTGACTAGTGCCTCCTGCTCCTGTTCCAGAGTGTTTTCCAGATCAATCTTCTCACGCCGGAGCTGCATATATTATGTGCAATTAACAACAATGCCATGGTTTTAAAATAGTGCATGTTCTTAAGGAAAAATGTTGGGCCACAATAATAACTAAGGGACTTTCCGAAAGTACAAATTGTACGTTTTAATCTGAGAAATTTGCTGAATCTGTGCGCCAAAGCCAGATACTGGCAGATGCCCGAGCTAACAAAACATGAGGTACTTGGAGACAGCTACTGATTTTAACATTTGTGCAATAAATGGTGGCCATTGAAGAATGAGTTGTTTAGAAACGTGAGGCTGGACTGATTGCTGCTGCAACAAGGCAAGTCTTACATTGTTGGCCTCTACTAAACTGGACAACATCCAGAGGGTGTTGCGGAAAACACATAAACTGAAATTGAGACCGGTTAAAACGGTTACATCATTGCTGTACATTTATAGCTAACTTATCTATCTGCTAGCTAACATTAAACTGATAAAGTGACACATTAAATCCATGCTGAAGTCGACATTTATTTACTAAACAGCTTGAAAAGGCATTACACACAACCATTCAAAAGTCTGGGATCAGTAAGATTTTTTTAGAAAGAAATGAATACTTTGATTTAGCAAAAAATGCATTAAATCAGTCAAAAATGACAGCAAAGATAGTAAGAGATAGTAGACAGTACGTAAAAATAGTAATGATCCTGTTCTACAGCAGGATGTTTGAAGAACGTACTTGCTCTAGAGTGAGCTGTTTGGTGATGGTGTCGTTCTCCAGTTTTCTGATCTTCTTCATCAGTTTATTGACCTGGAATTCCTGCTCTTGCTCCAAATGCTGCTCCAGCTCTGCCTTTTCATGCTGAAGCTGAAAAAGAAAGCAAGCACTTAAGAGAATAAAAGTTAAACAGATGCAACACAACCAAATCTAAACACGATGGGTACTCCAAATGAGCCGTGATTCAATGTGACATTTTGGTGCCACAATTCTTTTCCTGGTGTCCTTACAAACGATAACATTAATCCCACTATCTCTCGCTACTCCTCCACACAATACAGCACACCTACTAAACACATGCACCATAAACAATGTCATCTGGTCTCAGCAGAGAAGCCAGATTCAGTTACCATCTACAAAACAAAACACAACTCTCCTATGATTTAATCGGCTACCATTGTTTGCTTATCTTTAGCGGCAACCAAAATCAGCATTATATAAGAGAGCTGCTAAACAATAAATTAGTAACTGCATAGATACTGTACATCAACTTGACAGTTACCGGTACCTTTAGGGATGATACTAAGGGCAACTGATCACGTTTCCTAACCCTGACCTCAAACGCCACTGATGGGCTCTTTACTTCTAGAGTTTCTCACCTGCATCAGCTTCCTGGACAAGTCATTGGTGAGGAACTCCTCTTCTTTCTCATAGTTGACGGCGAGGGTCTCCTTCTCCTTTTGCAGAGCCTGAATCTTCTTAAATAAAGTGTTGGAGATGAACTCCTCTTCTTGTTCTGCTCGCGCTTGCTGCAAAAAAAACAAAGCATGCTTGAATTTGAACACTCAATTATTCTAACAGATATATTTACTACTACTACTAATAATAATAATAGGCATAATGTTTCCATATATTTCAGTAAACAAACAAATCACACAAAAATTATTGCTTGATCTTAAAACATGATTCCAAATGTATTGTTTTACAGCAAATTCCTATTACAAACAAATTAGAGGCATTAATGACCTAGTTATTGACACACAAAGCCAATTATGCAATATAAAAGCATTCAAAATCGACCCAAAACTCCTCAAAAGACGCATGCCAACATCCTGCATTAGATGCATTTTACGCAGTAAACAACTGCACACCAACAAGCAACACACTGCCACTATCGATTTCCACCATTAAAGATTGTGGTAATGCAAACGCACTTGATATCAGTGTCAGTTGTTTCTCCAGTGACACTTGAGTGCTGGCTCTTTGTCTAAATGCAGATGGCCCAAGTGAAGGGCTGATTCACATACAGCATGTTGACGCATTAGAGCCAAATATTCAGAATGCCAACTTCCCACCCTGACACAGACCTCAACTATAAACTACTAATGACAATCTCATTCACTTAATACAATGTATTGGACCATGATAATAAAGTAATGTGGTAAATCACACACACTACCGGTGTTAAGATAATAAGGAAAGGACGTGACGTGTTGCCAGGTATGCTGTCCCATACATGGAATTTGTGCCTTACACTTATTTATATTATGTGCAAACACACCGCAGTGAGTAGTGAACACACACACACACGGAGCAGTATGCAGCTAATGCTGCGGCACCCAGGGAGCAATTGGGGATTCGGTGCCTTGCTCAAGGGTCTCACCTCAGGCGAGGTATTGAAGGCGGAGAGAGCGCCCGTTATTCACTCCCCCCACCTACAATCCGCGACTCTCTATCCATTAGGCCACGGCTGCCCCGAACGTAAACATGTATAAAGACACATTCATTGTGGGTTTTAATAGTCCATATACCAATTCCAACTATTTCAAAGCAGGTGGCCTGTGACAGACATTAGCACTAATATTATTAAAGAGTTGGCTTTTGTTGTTGGCTCTTTTCACAGTTAGCTAGAATGCTAGCAAAGCTAAACAGCCTCAAACGCTTCGTTTTGCCCCCAAACAAGTTAATTTTGCACCCCAGTGTGGTTTGTAATGTTTCTCGGACGTATTCGCATGCCCTGGCAGTGTTGTCAGGTGTGCTGCGGGGATTACAGCAATAAAAACACGGGCTGACTCACGATGGTGACGCTAGCTTTGCGCAGGTCGCGGTTCTCCTCCTGCAGCGCTTTGCACTTCAGCTTAAACGTCTCGAGCTCGATCTTCAGCACTTTGTTCTCCTGCTGCAGCGAGGCGAGTCGGTTTGTCAGCTCCTCCAGTCGCGACTGGGAGATCACGACGCCCTGTGCTTTGGTGGCGGCGTTCGTTGTAGTCGTGGTGGTGTTGGAGGCGGCCGCCGAGGTGCAGGAGGACTGAGGGGTGGCGGAGCTGCTGCTGCTGCCCGCGCCGTCCGTGTCGCTCTCGCTCGCGCTGTCCGCCATGGTGTCGCGCGCTTCTTTCCTTGTGCTCGCGACGGTCCTCGTCCTCGAGTGGAGTGGGAGTGGATTTCAGGGTCCAGGGAGAAAAGAGGGTTAGCGCAAGTGTGGCTAGACCGGAGAGGGAACGGTCCAAGAAATGACTGGGCGTGCTGAAAGTGCAGGCGAACAGGGAGGGTGGCGCCATCGTGTGGTGGAGAGGACATTGTGTTTGGTTTTTTTGATTCATCCAAGTAACTCGAATCTTTGGAGCAGTCGGCAAAAGGATTCGTTCGATTACCCTTTTTTGGGAGTTGGGGTTACATACAGTTGCTGGTCATATAATTAGAATATCATCAAAAAGTTGATGTATTTCACTAATTCCATTCAAAAAGTGAAACTTGTATATTATATTCATTCATTACACACAGACTGATATATTTCAAATGTTTATTTCTTTTAATTTTGTTAATTATAACTGACAACTAAGGAAAATCCCAAATTCAGTATCTCAGAAAATTAGAGTATAACTTAAGACCAATACAAAGAAAGGATTTTTTGAAATCTTGGCCAACTAAAAAGTATAAAAATTAAAAGTATGAGTATGTACAGCACTCAATACTTATATGGGGCTCCTTTTGCATGAATTACTGCAGCAATGCGGCGTGGCATGGATTCAATCAGTCTGTGGCACTGCTCAAGTGTTATGAGAGCCCAGGTTGCTCTGATAGTGGCCTTCAGCTCTTCTGCATTGTTGGGTCTGGCATATCGCATCTTCCTCTTCACAATACCCCAGATTTTCTATGGGGTTAAGGTCAGGCGAGTTTGCTGGCCAATTAAGAACAGGGATACCATGGTCTTTAAACCAGGTAGCTTTGGCACTGTCTGCTGGTGACAAGAGACGCTTCTGACATTGTCTGTTGTTCAAGAGTGGCTTGACACAAAGAATGCGTCAGCTGAAACCCATGTCTTGCATACGTCTGTGGTTCTTGAAGCAATGTCTCCAGCTGCAGTCCACTCTTTGTGAATCTCCCCCACATTTTTGAATGGGTTTTTTTCACAATTCTCTCCAGGGTGCGGTTATCCCTATTGCTTGTACACTTTTTTCTACCACATCTTTTCCTTGCCTTCGCCTCTCTATTAATGTGCTTGGACACAGAGCTCTGTGAACAGCCAGCCTCTTTTGCAATGACCTTTTGTGTCTTGCCCTCCTTGTGAAAAGTGCTAATGGTCGTCTTTTGGACAACTGTCAAGTCAGCAATCTTCCCCATGATTGTGTAGCCAACAGAATTAGACTGAGAGACCATTTAAACGCCCTTGCAGGTGTTTTGAGTTAATTAGCTGATTAGAGTGTGGCACCAGGTGTCTTCAGTATTGAACCTTTTCACAATATTCTACTTTTCTGAGATACTGAATTTGGGATTTTCCTTAGTTGTCAGTTATAAACATCACAATTAAAAGAAATAAACATTTGAAATATCAGTCTGTGTGTAATGATTGAATATACCACTTTCACTTTTTTAATGGAATTAGTGAAATAAATAAACTTTTTGATGGTATTCTAATTATATGACCAGCACCTGTACATAGATATATGGTCTTCCTGTGTTATAAGTAAATTTTTGAATAAATTCACTTAACCGATTCATGCTCGACCAAAACATTTCTGTGCATGCGTCACACTTACTCTATATTGATTATTTAATTATCTTCTCCATGAGTAGCATAACAGCACATTTCTCTCCGTTTTATCATTTTTTTCAACTCATGTTCATCACTTTCAAAATTAAGAAATCCTACCAAAATAACTGAAGAGTTCAATAACATCCTTAAATAATTTCATGGTCCTCAATCATTTTACACCAACATGTGGGATTTGTAAAAAAAAAACACCTCAGACAAAGTGTCTCAATTGTATATGCTAAAGTTTGTGTAATACAGTGATCCTGAAAAATATTCTATTTGTTAGATATTAGATTATAAAATAGCTCTACTGTTCAAAATTAATATTATTCTGACACTTTTCGGCTGTCAAACATAGCTGACATGTCTCAATTAATGGGATTAATTTCTGTGGTCTAGTTTAATTTGTTTGCAAATTCTACTAATTTTGATATTTTAGCAGCTGCATTGAAGTGAACTTCATACATTATTAAGTGTCACTGTGTTGTGGAGTGGCACCTTTTCTACTACCACATTGGAGAGACAATAAACTTATATGACTTTGACTTAACAATATGCCAGTCTTCAATAAACTCATACAAGGTCATCTTTATGGACAGAGATGCAAATATTTCAAGAGTAAAAAGGTGTTTTTAAACCTGCATTATCACTTGTAATGTGTTTTGTACAGAGATTAATCATGTTTAGTTTAACTTGATATAGCCAAAATGTTATAGTTGATAAATCATGTCTGGTTTGCACAGCAAGTATTCATGGCTCTTATTTCAGTAATGTTGTTAGCCATGTTTAATTGACAAGTTAGCATCTATCTGAGGCACTATAAGAGAAATGCAAAACCAAATTTCCAAGAACAGTGAGAAACCATACTTCATTCTACAAAGGAAGCCTGTATGTAGTCCATTGAGAGAAAATTAAATAATCGTTGCATTTTCTCAATGCCAAAACTATATATATAGGAATCCAGCTATAAATGGAGCTGTTATAGTGTTACATAAAGAGTATAAAACACCTCTGCAGCCATATTTAAATTTGATAATAAATAATGTAATCATGCCTCATTATTCTAGATACATATTACATACATGAATTATACACTGAACAATGATGTAATGCACAAACTGTGGAAAAAGAGAAACTGTAGATAAAAAAAAGAAATGTAATAGGTTTGTAAAATCGATGCGTTTATTTTATTTTTTAAATCAGATTTTTGTAAGACATTTGAAACATTATGGTGGCATCATAGCTGCTAGTTTCTAAAAGAGAAGATCTCAAATAACCAAAGTGCTATTATAGTTACATTTAAATGGCTTCACTCATTGTAAGAATTGTACATCAAAAATGTTGCTCAGGTGAAAACATATTATATTAAACAAAATCAACTGGTTGGACCGTCAGGCCCCTCCCACAGTTTGATTGACATGTAACAGGGAAGCAGAACCACACCCCATCACAACCTAGTTTCCTAGGTCTTTCAGATCCCATTGCCATAGCACATTTCAGCACACTAAAGGATTGTTCACACCATACACACCACAAGCTAAAAAGACTCTATTGGAGGAAAATGAAACAAATGAACAAATAAAAAGTAGTCGCTATAGAAAAAAATCTATATTATCAAAATCGATGCAGATCACTGCAACACATTAACCTGCTGGTCTTAAAATATATCACACAATTTCAATATTGGAAACGATTTCTTGTAATACTTAAAATTATAATGACCATCCAGTGTGTGTCATTTGTAATACATAAGCTATTAAATCTACAAGTAATAAAGGTCTAAAGACATCCCATACAAGTAAGTGTGATTCCAGATGACAAGGTTATTTACTTAACTCGAAACAAAATGTCAAAAATTTTAAACCTCAGCAAAAAAAAAAAAAAAAAAAAAAAAATGAAGGCATTTCTCTAATGATTACAAATAGACTTAAGACAGAGAGAACTCTACATTTTACAGCCAATACACATGATACGGTGATAGTTGAACAGAAATGCTGATTACTAGCAATACATTCTGAACACCTCTTACTTGCAGCGCTCAGGCTAACATCAGCAGACGCTGTTTTCCATATAAAGAATAACAGACACTACACTGAACTCCTAAGGAAGCAGTCTGGTTAGAGCTTTTCACACTTAACCGTTTCTACACGAAGTACACTTGTAGGGTGACATTTTGGAATATAAAATTTGTGACATGTTAGAGTTGTGTGTGCACACAAGAAAAAGTCTTTTCTTATTTGTCTTTTTAAATACAGTGTTTTGCAAACTTAGAAAAAAAGCTTCTTAAAATAAGGTGAACCGCATGCATCAAAATATTAGTCCTCTGTATGACTTCTTCACAGAATTCGATAAATTCCCATTTTGGGAATCGTTGAAATTCGTAGAGGATTTTAAAGAAATGTCCCCTGAAAACCGAACCAACTTTTTTTCATATACAAACACACCTGCTATAATAATTAATTATACAAGAGCATGTGAACTTTCACTGTCTTTAAAATGTCGAAAGCACTTGTAAAGTGTATGTTTGCGGCGCTCTCGCCAAATCTAACTACTAAATGTTATTTTGTTTTTTTACATATTGTGATTTATGTACAAACTCCACCACAAACTTTATTTTTGTTTTATATATAAAAAAAGTATAATAAATAAAACACAGGGATCCTCCTCCTGACGTCATGGGTCCACGGTAACATGTAAGGCGAATGTAAGGTGCGGTTCAACAGCATTTATTGTTTTTTTCCCCCTAAAACACGAAAAAGAGCTTTTGTGCCATCTTTGGTCAAAGGGAAATTTGTTTGAGTATACGGTTTGGAGTTTAAGAGGTCTTTTGAATATACCTTTCTCATTTATTCATCTGATATTCATGGCACACAGAACAGTTTCTGATTTCCTGATGGTCCAGGTCAGCGCAGGTATTAACCATCAAAAAGAATGAAGTGTAATCTCTTAGGTCCCCCAGAAAGAGTAAGCAGAATTACATAGGACCAAACACAGAGAGGAAGTAGAATTCACCGGGACCCATCTCAGGATGTAGAATTCATCTAGACCCCCTTGTAACAGGAAGTGTGTCAGCAGTGTGATGCATGCTCATGCGCAAGCGAATAGGTCAAAGTATTGTCTCTTTGAAGACCATGCGTTTCAGAGTGGCCAAATTTCTCTTTTCAGCTCTTGTGACCCCACTTCTTAGGAAACAGATCGAACATATACCTGCAAAAACAGACAATATAAGAAAGTAACTGTTGAAAATGTATTAAAATATATTGTGAAATTGTCTAATTTATATTTTAAAAGTTACATGGGGAACAATGATTTCACATACATCCCCATTCAAAAGTTTGGGTGCTTTATGTTCAGCAAGGCTGTATTATTTGATTAAAACTTGAAAAACATTAAAAACAGTAATATTGTGAAATATTGTTATAATATAAAATACCTGTTTTATTTTAATACGTTTTAAAATGTCCTTTGTTCCTATGAAGCATAGAATTCATTACTCCAGTCTTCAGTGTCACATTATACTTCAAAAAATATTCTTATATGCTGATTTAGTGCTAACGCATTTCGTATTACTATAAATACTGAAAACAGCTGCTCAATATTTTTGTGGAAACCATTAAATTTTCTTTGATGAGACAGAATATAATTTATTTGTAAATTTATTTGCATTTTACTGTCTCAATTTAACACATCCTTGCTGATAAAAAGTATTAACTGACCCAAACCTTTGAATAATGACTAGAAAATAATTAATAATATAAATATTAACAATAATGAACGGAGAGATAGCCACATTTATGAATGATGTTTTCTCTCTGAACGCTTTTCTTCCTTCTTCCTCAGCTTGGAAACTTCTCCCTGTTACACATAAAGAGAGATATAAATATTAATAATTTTAAACAGTTCAATTACTTCAGCGGAGTTTAAGTTATTTGTTGCTGTAGGTGAGGCATAGTGTATAAAGCTGGAAAAAAAGACAAAAAAGGATTAAAGGGGAGGGAAAAAAAGGCAAGTTGAAGGTTAGAGGAAAAGATATCGGTGAGATACATGTTTTAATACACATTTTTAATTCATGAATTACTTAAGAGCTTTAATAAACCCACACACAGATTGACAGAAAAAAACAACATCATCACTGGGTAGTTCTGGTCTCCAGTCTGTGCGGATATAATGAGGATTTCTGGGATACAAAATTGTACTGCTGTCTACAACATTATTCTTTTATGATTACATATACTACCGTTTTTTTTTTTTTTTTTTTTTTAGAAATGAATACTTTTATTCAACAAGGAAGCATTAAATAAGTCAACAGACAAGGGTTCAGACCTGTCCCAGACTAAAATGCCTGTGTGGGATGTTTTAACTGAAAGAAACCTGCACTGACATATCTTAAAATATGTCAGTGCCATTGTTTTGTCTTAAGATGCACATCAGAAGTGTGGTTTTTTAAGACACATTTATAAAAGCTAATTAAATGTCCTAATTAAACTATGACATAATCCTGGCTTAATCTAAGCCCTGTCTGTGACTTAAAATAGAATAAAATTAAGTGTGAATTAAAATAGAAAACGGTTCTTTAAAATTATAATATTTCATAATATTAATGTGTTTACTGTATTTTTGATTAAATAAATCCAGGCTTGGTAAAGCATAAAATCATTCTTTCAAAAACATTTTCAAAGAAATCTTATCGAGCCCAAACATTTGAACAGTATTTCAAATATTTAACTTCAATATTTTTAAACCATCATGGGAGAGGGACATTCTCATCCTAATGAGATTTTATTGGCCAAAAATAATTTTCCCATACATAATCAAATACACATATGTGGAAAGAGAAACACTCCCCACAGACTGTGCAAACCTCAGCATGTGTAGCGAGATGGGTTTGGATATCAGGGACCAGGGGGACGTGGCTCATCCCCAGGGTGGTAGGGTCTCCCTGTGACACCATGCCACTCCCCAAGCCCTGGTTTTCAGGAGTGGGAGTGTTCACTTGGAAAATCACCTTTCGAATGACCTGTAGATGGGTATTGAAGGTCAGGGGTCACCATGAATGCACGTCATGGGAAATCAAAACATCGTCAGGAAAGACAGGTGAGAATCAGTTAAAGTTATGGAGGTGTGAGCTGCAAGAAAAATGTGTTGCATTCAATCTTTGTATCACTGTCTCTAAATCAGCTCTGAACAGGCAAAGCAAAAAAAAACTACAAGCAACAAGCTAAAGTAAAATAAATCAGAAAATCAAAAATGGATAAAAGAATAGAAGAAAAAGAAAATATTAAGGGAACAATGGAGTTACTTTTCTGTTGATGACGTTTCCATCTTCATCAATAAATTGTTCCTCTGAAACTGACTCTCCAGGAATGTTCCGCGCCTCCTCTCCCTAAAGCAATATAGCCCTTCATTCAATATGCAGACACACATATCCAGGACCCCAACAAAAGCTGCACACACCACATCTACAAGCACATTTCCACACACCCAGAGCAGTCATGTGAACCTGCAAGCAAATCTGAAACTATAAATATTAGCCAACAAGCCTTCATACCCATCATCACCATCTTTAGAATCACACAACACTTTAGGAGAAACACTCCACTATGTGCTTGTGTATCTATCACACAAGCAAATAAGATGGTAAAATGCAGAATAAGATGTACACCCAAACCAAGCACCTGTAAGTATAAGGAAAAATGAAACACTGCACAGCAAGAACCAAGTGAAGTAAAAAAGTGTAAAAAGATCAAACTGTGTTTCTGATTGTATCAATCAGATTCAGTCCAACAGCTACACCAAAATCAGACACAGACCAAAATGGGAACTTAACCTAACTGCCCTGCAGTTTAGCAGGCAGGTACCTTGAGAATGAGACGTCTACGAAACACTTTGGTGGTGACAGTACGCTCTTCGTCTAGGCCGGTCTCTGTTGATAACCACTGCTAATGGATGCATATAAAATACATCTTAATATATGTGTGTGTGTGTGTGTGTGTGTGTGTGTGTATGTGTTTTCAGTTCTCTCATTTAATTAGTTTAAATGATCATCAGTGTTTTCTTTCATCTGGAATAAACAAACTGTATTAGGATGTGAATGATTCTGATGATCATCTCTCACTGTAAAAAGTTAAGAGTGTCAATACATAACATGGATTTGAGGCAAAGACAACATAAGAGAGTTTTAAACTAGAAGTAGCAGAATTATCTAATCAGTTATTACTGTGTATGCTGGTATTTGAGCGATTATCTCACCTGGACTTTATGTTCAGCGATCAGAGCTCCTTCTTGCTTGCCCGCCCCTGCCTTCACACCATTGGCTGATTCCTGAGACGCTAAGCTGCGGGCCATGGTGTCTGAGTGCTCACCATTTTGTCGAGGTTTTCCAGAATCCCCTCTGGACGATGATGTCACAGAGTCACTGGAGTTGTCCTGACTGCAAGGGGGTTGAAATTTAACAATTTAGCTAGTATGAAACAATTGTCTTGATATGATACTGGTTAAGAATGGATTAAAACAAAACCATGCATTCTAGCAAACCATAATGTTGTTCTTTTATATACACTATCATTCAAAAGGTTGGGGTCGTTAGATTTTTTGATGTTGTTGAAAGAAGTCTCTCATACTCACCAACATTTACTTGGTCAAAAATACAGTAAAACATATTTTGAACAATAATATATAATATTTTGAATAATATTTTGAGACGTGAATTTTTTTTTTTTTTTGCAGTTATTACTCCAGTCTTCAATGTCACAGGATCCTTTGGAAAACAAATATGAAAACTAATATGCAAATTTGGTACTCAAGAAACATTTCTTATTATTACTGAAAACAGTTTCTTTGGATTCTTTGATAAATAGAATGCTAAAAAGTCATTTTAATGCATCCTTACTTAATAAAAGTACACATTTTAACAGAATGGTAATTTATTATTATTATTATTGTGATGCAAAAGAATTTCATGTAATTTTACAGTATGTCTTCTATTACTTAAAACAACTTTTAAATTTGAGTGGTTAAATGTGAGTTAATGTAAGCATAATAATTGTAACTATGTACAGCACCTGTTGTCCTGACGGTCCATGTAGTCTGATGCGTGACTCCGCCCTGAAGCGGGCGGCTCCGTGTTTGATGTCTCAGTGAGCCAGCCTGTGGAGAGTGAGCACAACTCAGACTCAATATGTTCAACACTTCTCTCTACCTCTCTCACTTTCTCTTTAGTTATCTTCTCATTCACTTCCCTATCCCTCTTTCCGACATGGCCGCCAGACACCTCCAGTTGCTCCTGTCTTTTCACGGCTTCCTTCTCCTCCTCCTCCTCCTCCTCTCCTCCTAAGCCAGATTCCCTCAGGACTTCAGCCCAGGGTCGCAAACGGGACACATCATGACCTTTGACCTCTTTCAGAATCACTCTTTCCTGTGCCATCATGTTAATGTTTGGTTCTTCTAATGTTGATGAGGGACTCTTACGCTCTTCTTTTCCCTTGTGTGTTAGGTCAGTCTGTTCGACCGTAGGGGACAACTTCTGTTGGGAGTGAAAAGACTCTTTTTTCTCATTTTCTTCTCTCTGTTCCTTGTGTTGAGACCCTTGGCTCCCCTGTAAAAGGTGGTCCTGTTCGATCCTGGTCATGGGTGGGTTTATTTTTGGGACAGACTGGAGTGGTACAAAGCAAACTGAGGGGTTTAGAGAAGGTGCATCATGGACTAGGGGAGAAAGCTCAGGGGTAAGGTGTGAGTCAGGGTCACATGTGATAGCTGAGAGTTGTGTTATGAGTTTGGGGTTGTTGGGAAGTAGCTGAGATTGTGCAGGAGGATCAGGAGAGAGTATGTGTGTGTGTATTTCAGCAGTTGTTTGAAAGAGTGTGTGATGCGGGTTTTCAGATTTGGACAGGGGCAGGTCACATGGTCTGGCTGGGGTAATTCTGTCAGACTCGTCCTCATTATACCTCTCTAGCCCCCAGGAGGGGCAATAAGGTGGAGGATCAAGGGGCAGATCTAAGATGGGTTCGAGGTCATCAGATATAGAGGGGCATATAGGGGGTGTGGTGGGAGTGGGGTTGGAAGTTGACTGCAGTTGAACCAGGATGTTGTGGAAACCTGGGTGAGATGATACACACACAGATGGATGGACATGACAGGACACAATCACACACAAACACAAACAAGCACACGCATATATATGCTTAAAGAAACAGTTTACCCAAAAAGAAACAACACAAGGGTGAATATTAAACAATGCCAATTTCATTTTTGGGTGAACTATGTTTTTAAACATAGACACAGAATCACCTAAGCCCACCCTAAAGAGCAAAAGCACAGTTTTTGACAGTATTTCCCAGAGCTTCAGCAGACATACAGACCAACAAACACACAGTTAATACACAATGACAATGGAACAGATTCGGATCTCTAAAAACAGAGAGGTTATGATTGCATGTACACTACAGTTCAAAAGTCAGAGTCAGTAAAATGTTTTGAAGAAATTAATGCTTTTGTTAAGCAAGGATGCATTAAATTGATTAAAAGTGACAGTGAGGATATTTATACAAAAACAAAGGATTTCTATTTTGACCTTTCTATTCATCAAAGAACCATGTTTCTTAATCACCAGCATACTAGAATGATTTCTGAATGATGTTGTGAAACTGATATTACAACTTTACTTTATTTATGATCAAATAAAGCCTTAGTGAGCATAAGAGACTTCTTTCAAAACTATTAAAAACCCCAAACGGTGGTATATGTCTATGTGCGATCTCCCCATAGTAAGAGCTGTGTGTTTGTCTAATTATTTTTAAGTACAGCATTAGGGTTAACGTTTGAGCTCATTATAATAAAGTGGTGTCACTGCTTATTGATAGTACGTAAGGTAGTTGCTGTAGTAGATATGTTTAGGTATGGGGAATTGTTAAGGGATCTAGAATATGGTCGTGCAGAATAATCCATTGATATGTGCTTTATACAAACTAATAAACAGCCAAAATGCTAGTAATTTGCATGCTAATAAGCAACTGGTTAATAGTGAATAGTGTTCCCTAAAGTGTTACCAAAGGTGGGTGTTACTTTAGTTGGTTAGACACCATTACAAATGTTGCATAAGTGGAAATAAGTAATAATAATAAAATAATACATTTTACACTCATCGTCAAAATAGGGAGATAGTCTCAGTATGGGGAGACTCAAAATCTGAATAAAAATGAGGATAATGATGTCTGTTTAGATGAAGAGCTCAATAGAAGAAGAGTTGAGACAGTGGGATGGAGTAGTGATGGGCGGTCCTGGGGGCATGCAGAGGCAATGACAGCATGCACAAGGGGGTAACAGCATGGGTGGCGGGGAAAAGGAAACAAGACAGGGAGAGAAAGAAGAAAGAGAAGAAGGGTAGGGTGAGGGACAGATAGAAATTCTACATGCACAAATGGGAGATGACAGGCTAAATGCAGGAGAAGGAGAGAGAGAGGAGAAAGGGAAGGAAGACATAAGAGGAGCAGATAGCAATAGTGGACTGGATGATGAGTCTTGGGCCACATCAGGATAGAGTTGTACGAGGTGAGGTGGTAGAGCATTTGGAGTTTGGGGAGGCAGAGTTAAACACAACAACAACAAAAAAAAGGAAAAAATAAAACTTGTAAGTTAGAAAGACATGACAATGACAGTGTTAATGAGAAGAATGACTGGGGTCTGGGAGGGGGAAATGAGGAATTGTACTGGAGGAGAGGAGAGGACAAGTCATTTTGTATCTGACAGAGGGAGGCACAGGAGACTGTCAGGAGGAGGAGACTATGGAGAGAAGGATGATTTCCTTCTTTCTCTTCTTTTTCCCCCTCTCTCTTTTTATCCCTTGCTCCAGTGCAGGGGAGGAGAGGAGAGAAGGACAGATGGAGGAGGAAGCAGATCGACAGCTTTAGAGGCAGAGGACAGCTGATTCTTTTAACACTCCTACAGCTGATAATAACATGCATTTTACTTAGTAATAACTCTATCCTGACCTCTCAATAACAGAATTAATCTTATGGTTGAGAACAGAGTTTGTTTCACGTTCCACATTCCAATATACTGTAGGGCCTTCATTAAAACCAAAAGAAGTGTACATGTGTAGCAGGAAAATACTGTTTTTAGCGGCCCTTCCTACACTTTTTGAGGCAAAGCATCATGCTGTGATTGCTTCACGTCACATGACCATATACATGCATGTTCAAACAAGGTCCATGCATATGGTGTTGGGAGGAAGGGAAAGCGGTAACAAAAATGAAGACTCTCTGAATATAGAAAGTCTTCAAAATAAAGGTGATTAAACACACTGTGTGCGATTGGGGACTTAAAAGGATACTTGAGACCTAATCTTTTGTAAAAGGCAAAGTCTCATTTTGGCTTCAAGTTCAAAATATTGTTCAATGTTTCTCAATTGTTCAAATCATGTTAAAACTATTGGTGGCCCATCTGTGATTAACACTTTTGCAAACTGCACAGGGAGGTTGAAGAGGAAAAAACAAAGGTGACAAAAAAAGGAATGAGTTGGGGAGGAGGGGGTGAGTTCATCTAGATGGGGCTAAACTTTACCATCCGCCTTTTCCTGGCACACAGCGCTATCATCTGCAAAACTTCTGGTGCCTGAAATGTTACCATAGTCAAAAATGGGCCCTTCCAGCAGAGTCACAATATCCATCCGGTTCACTTTAGTCAGGACAGCCGTCAGTGCATCCGCTAAGAAAATGTAAATAACAGTAACTTACATTTATTTTCTTTAGGTAGATATTGTAGCTTCTCTGTATATATAAGACAGCAATAGGAGGAAATTAATTTAAAAAAAAAATAGAGATGGTTAGAAAATTATTCTCACTGGTGGCGTTTTTCCCATCCCGACTGACCCACTTCTTAAGGAGCATAAAGCTCTGTGCTGTGAGAGAGTTTGGGTTCTCTGTGCGGATGTGGTTTATCTCATCCACAGAAAAATTCATCTCTCGAGCCAGCTCTATAAAACAGTAAAATGTATTACATTATAACTAGCATCGTCTCTGCACAGACAGCAAGTAAACATAAGACAGATGTAATAAGATAGATGCAAAGCCAATTACAATTAAAATAAAATTATAATTAATATAACAAATAAATAAAATCAATCCAGTTCTGCACTGCAAAACCAAGCAAAGGCACAAGATGGCAGCATTGTTTCCCACTGATTATTAGCGATCAAATTATAATTTAACTCCCTATTTAAAGAAGTTAGGTTTCAGAAGGTTGGTAGTAAATAATTGGTGCCTGGCAAGTGAAATGTGACCTCTTATATGTCAGGCAGATGGAGCAAAGTGTGTCTTACCGGTCCAGCTCAGTCCCAGGTGATCAGCAACAATGGCCATGCGAAGGTCTGTTCTCTCACAGGGACTCTGTGGACCTGTCATAACACACAGAACAAAAACATTACAAACATGTTACTTATTAATTTCAAAAGAAATACCCAGATGAATTCCTTCTTTTCTGGCCAAAACAAGTTAAAATGAACAAGATCTTTCTCCAACAGAAGCTATTAACAGGAGAGGAAAATAAAAGGTTTTTAGAATAGTACTGTGTCTGGCTAGAAAAGGAAGAACGGACAGACAGTGAACTAGAAAGTTTCAGCTACACAGTTGGTGCTCCGATCGTGTATGTGTGACAAATTTTCCACAGAATCTATGCAGGCAATAACTATGAGTTTATACAACGGTTTAAAAAATGAAAACAGAACATTAACAAAACAGAGACTTTGTTGAAATGAGGCATGCAGACAACATTTTTCTAACAATGTACATTTTTTCTAACAAAGTTCACAAACACTGAAGCAGGTATAAATTACTCAATAATGCTCCTTTAACCAACCCAGTGCCTCACCCCTCATTATTATGATAAATTATCTGTGGAAGGTAGGGGAGAGAGAAGGGGAGTTCTGACAGGGACAGATACGGTACAGTATACAGTGATGAGAGAATGACAAGAATGACAGCTATTGTTCACGCCACAGGCAATCCAATCAGACACAACGGCTCATGCAACTAAAGATCAAGTAAAGTTTTCAATAAAGTTTTACAAACTAGGCTTGATCTCCGCGACGGGGGGCGACCTGCGAGCCCCTTCGTTCTTACTGCCCTCCTTCCCTCCTCCAGTCCGCTTACTCCTCCTCCTCTCACTGCCCGCCGCCCTTGTGACCTTTGTCCTTGAGGGTGTGACCCCTCGGGAGGAGCCAGCGGAGAGGGAGGGCTGGGACTGAGAGGGGTCCGATAGTGAGGTGCTTCGTGATGTGCTGCTGTCCTCCTCCGATTGCGACTGCTCTCCCTGTGTCTGTTTCTCCTCGTCTGAAAGTCGTTTGGCCACCTTTATTGCTTCTCCACTAACAGTTTTTAAGAACTCAACGGACTGCCTACACACCTTGCTAAAGTTGCCTCTACCTGCCTCGCTAACTGAACTATTGGAAGCACCAGATGACCTCTCTTTGAAAGGCAGCCTAGAGGGAACTACTGGTCTGACTGATCTCTCTGACTCCGTGAGATGAGTTGACTTTGGAACTGGCTGAACTGTGACAGCTGAGTTAACAGCACCATTTCTTTTGATGTCCTTGACAGGTATTCTAGACTTGGGCTCAGGCGTTATGGATGGAGGATCCACTTTCCTTGCCTCTGGCTTTACAACCTGTTGAGGTTTCTGCTTCCCTGAACTGAGTGTGTTAAAACTGAACCCTACTGCCTTGACTGGGAGCCTAGACTTGTGCTGCCTGTTTTCTGACAGTATTTTAGTCTGAGGACTCTCAGTAATGGGTTTCTCCTCTCTCTCTAAAGACTCCCTACAAATCTGAGCTTCTGTTCTACTAGCTTTCTGTAAGGTGGGTTCAGAAGATGACTGCAAATTGAACACTACACTACCACACTGGATGTAGTTGGCCTGCACATTCGAGGACTCTAAATTATTGTTGTTATTGTAGTTTTCTGATGGGTAATCTTTTATGCCAGTCTGAGAAGAATTAATGTGCCTGCTATCAAAGTGACTTTCAGCTAATTGTCTTGACTCCAAACTAATGTATTCCGGCATCTGACTGTCTGAGGACTCAGTTTTAACATCAGTCAGTTCAGCTGAGCCAGGGTCTTTCTTTATAGTAATGGAAGCTGCGATGCCCATCTTAATGGGGGTGCGTAATTTGGGGTCGACCTTGGAGGCTGTGACAGTGCATGAGGTGGTGTCAGCGAATGGAGGAGCGTCCAGGCAGTCAGCACTGCCTTGCACTGTGCTGCCTCTGGATGCTGTTAAATCTTGGGTTGCCTCTACCTTCCCCTCTACAGCTCTTTCCCCTGCCTTTGAGTGAGAGGCGACTACCCCCGCATTCCTGTCCCCTTTCCCCTGGTCCCCTGACTGCCCATCTGATGTATGCTCACCAATCTGGAAAAACTGAAGTCTCTCTTCAACAAAGTCCCTCTTGCTCATGTCAATAGCACCACTGCGGGTCATCTCAAACATCTTGCCCTCATGGAAGGGGAAAGGGTTGGGCTCACTAGTTGGGGTGCTCTCATCTGTTGGGGTTCTTGCTGGAGTGGTATCCGGTGTGGTTGCTTGTGATTTGTCTTCCACTGACAAAGCACAAGGCTTTGGATCTTCATCTTTGTTTTTAGCATCAAAAGATTCCTCCTCTCCAACTTTACCAGACCATGGATCAAAATCCAAGCCTTTAGTAGCCACAGTTTTAAAGGTAGTGTTTATGCCCTCCTCTAGTTGGGACTTAAAATAATTGTCTGTAAAACCTTGTCTATCTGGATGTCTTCCCTCCAAAGAATAGATTTTATCCTCTTTCCCATTGTCTGATTTTTTCCCAGATGGCCTCTTTGTTTTTACCTTTTCCCCTATTTCTTCATTTGTCGTGCTCTCCTCTTCAATCACTTCAAGTTTGCTCTGGTTGAAAGACCGATCTCCTGCTTTTCCCTCATTTGACAGGCTGGATGTTTTAGGATCACTCAGTCCATCGTCCTCATCTTGTAGGTCATACCCATCAAGAGAATCTATCTCAGTGGCATCAGTATCATGGGAAAATTCAGCAGTTGTTGCTATTGAGCAATCAGTAATAGATTGATCATTTCCATTCTGTTCACATTCTACCTCTTCTCCTTTGACAATGCCATTGATACCCAGTTCCTTTTGGTCTGAGCTGTTTCTCTCTGGTTTCCTAGGCTTAACATGTTTCTCACACTCCTCAGCCATTTTGAATGTGTACTTCTTAAGGGGGGCAGGCTGAAAAATTGATTCATCATCACTAGAGTCACTATTGTCAGCTCCAGGTGGAAGAGGGGAAGGAGGCTGGACTCTGATTACTGGCTCTGCAAGGAGATGTCTGTCATGTTCCTCTTGAAGGTTCACCTCCATCATCTCTGTATCTGCTTCTGAGGAAGGACATGACCCCTTCTTTTCAGGGTCAGCATGCTTAGCTTCTAAAGGTGGTGGTGGTGGGAACTCGAAGTAAGCTATGCGTTTGTCTTTTGATCTTTTTACATTTGAGTCTTGCTTTCTTTTTGAAGGCTCTGATGATTGAGAGGCAGATTTGGCTTTTTCTGCTGATACTTCCTTGAAAATGAATGTCTTAGGCTGCTCCTCTTCCTCTGACTCCTCTGGGATTGGGCTAGGCATGCCTTCCAAGGAACCAATGACAGGCTCTGGAGCTCTGGAGTTCAGGTCGTAGCTGACCTCCTCAGAGGTAGGCGTCTCAGGAGTTACTGGACTCTTCCCTGAACTGTCCATAAATGTAACCTGCTCTAACGTGTCATCTTCAGGGCTTCCCTGTGGAGATAATGGCTGTTTCTGTTTGACAGAATAAAATGCTCCACGTGTTTCATGTACTGTCCTGCTCTCGTGGCTTACAACTTTTTTGTAAGTGCTTAACTGGCCAGTAGCAGATTCTTTCTCAAACTGTTTACCTACTTGAATGCTGACATACACAGGAAGAGGTTTAATGTCCACAATGACACCTGGGGTAACTTTTTCAATATACTCAACTTGGTTATCATCCACACCATTACAGACTATACTACAAATCTGCCTGCTAGAATCTGAGTTCACTTCAGATGACACATCACTAGGTGATTTGCTAGCCCTAGAATTAGTGTGCTGTGTATTTCTGGCTATGTGAGATCCTATTTTTTCAGATTTAAGGGAGGAATCTAACTTTAAAGTACTATTTTGATGATGGTCTATAAAACTAGATGAAACCCTAACAGGAATTTGTGATTCCGAGTTTTTTTTTAGAGCACCATTGCACTTTTCAGCATTACTAGGGTCTTCTCGAATTACAAGCTCTGTGTAAATGATCTTTTTAGTTGTTTCTTCTTTCGTGTTGTTTCCATCTCTCAATGAGTGCTGCTCATTCTGTGAGTCATCCTTTTGCCTATCATGCACTAAAGTATGAGTGAGCTTTGTCTTTTGGCCTTTCAGTTGCCCATTGCCATGGTTTTCCCAAGTTTTGTATATTTTCCTATCTTCGTTGGCAATTTGCTCCTTACTGTAAACATTTTGATGATGTTTTGGTGAAGAGGTATCTGACCTATTTCTCTGTCTGTCACTCTGCTGATTTTGGGCAGATGCTTGAGCCTTTCGTACATTGTAACTGTGCCCACCCTCACTATCTTTTTTGGGGCTCCTCTCACTTTCTGAAGACTCTATTGACCTTGGGATATTCCCCCCTGCAAAAACTTGATAAACAGGCAGTTTACTTTCCTGCAGCTTCCTCACTGGGGATCCTGAAGTTTGTCCCCATTGCGGACCTTTCTCTTGTTTCTGGGCCTCTGATTCAAATTTCATTCTTACAGAGCTAACCTTAGATGTTGAGGGTTGGAAGTATTTAGACGAATCACTTGCACTGCTTGCGGATGAGCTGTCTCCCTTTTTTGGGTCATCATTGTATCGAAGCAAGACTCGTCTTTCAGGACTGCTTGGTAGACTGGCACATTTTCTATCATGGGAATCATACTTATCCCTAAACCTCTCTCTACTCCAGTCCTCTCCGGTACCTCCATTCCTGTACACTGACCTCTCTGGGCTACTACACGTTGAGCTGGGCCCAGAACGAGTCTCCCTCGCATCTTGTCTTCGATGCTTCTTTTCAGGGGACTGAAGCTCGTCATTCAGTTTTTCAGTTTTATCACGAAAAAATTGTGAGACTTCACTAAGCTTTTCCTCTGCCTCTTTGACAGTTCTGTCTACACTGTCCTCATATTTGTGATTCCCTCTGCTTTTACTCTGCCCATCCTCAGAAACTCTCATCCAAACAGACTTTTTTGGACTATCAGGATCAGAGACATACTGCAGCAAAGTAAGTTTGTCATAATTTTCATCTTCTGATGATCTACCTGACCTCTCAGGCTTTAGCATGAATTCTCTAATTGAGCCACCTTGTGTTCCATCACCATAATATCGAGACCTGTCAATCACAGATTCATCTGAGTCTGAATGGGAAGAGTCAAATTTTTCTGACAGGTGGATCTTCTCTGCAAATTTGTATGATTCTCCCCTCGTTTCAGATGATTCATCATCATGGTAGTCCACTGACTGCTGACTAAGCAATTTCAAGGTCTTATCATCCTCCGCAGAGACAGGCTTGAGTATTCTGGAGTCCAGATAACAAGGAAGAGTTTCTTCAGGTTCTATGTCATGTTGCTCACTGCTTATCCTATTTTGCAGTTCTTTTATGCCACTTTTACACTGATATATGTACATTTCCTTCTCAGGGTGATTTTTTGTTTCTCTGATAATTACTTCAGTTGGTTCAGCTTTGTTGCCTTTCTCGATGTGAACCTCAATGATACGTTCGACTTTGGGTATTGGTTCAAGAGGCCTGACAGATGGATCTGCCCCTTCACTGCTGCTTTTGTGCTCAAACAGGCCTGATAACTCCCTAGATGGATCCTTCCCAGATTGGAAGGCCTTCATTATGTCTCTTACAGACATGGTCTCCTCCATCCTCTCAGATGCAGCCTCTTTAATGGGAGGTTTGTGGTACACCATTCTTGTAGTTGTTGTTATGTGAGTTTCCTCTTTGACCCGCATACCTTTGTTCATCACATCATCCTCTGCATTCACTCTGGCTTGATAAGCTTTAACTCTTTCTTTGATGGACCCACCAGGTGATCGAGGCTCAGTGTCTGAACATCGCAGTGGAGGCTTTGTCATCCTAGCATCTTCCAAAGCTGGCTCCTTAGGATTCTCTGGAGGCTCATAGCTCCTTATGACGTGTACAACCTCAGTGCGTGTTTCAGTGATAACAGGAGGAATTTCCTGAAAGAGGCCTTTGGGCCCCATTCCTTCTGCACTTTGGGGGGCAGAAGGAGTTCTTTCACTGCGAGTTTCAAATCCACTGTCTGAAAGTGGACTCTTGTCTTGGTCATGGGAGACATCATCAGAAGAGTCTAGCGTGATTTCGGGGCCAAACAATGCATCGGCTAGCTTTGAAAGTTCTTTTTCTGAAGGTGAAGGGCGCATGTTGGTTGGAGGCATTTTGAGCTTGTGTTCCTGTAATGCCATTGCAGGTTTCAGGACCCGTTTTTGTTTCTCCTCTCCTTCTTTCCTTGCTTCATCAGTTCTTTGTTTAGCCTCTGTTATTTTAGAAATAGAACTTGTGCCAATGTCATTGGTTAGGTAATCAACAACTTTAGAAAGTTTAAAATCTCTGTCAGATACTGTTTTTTTTTTTACTTGAGGGGATAATGTTTCATATCGAGGGGGGCATCTCCATTCATTTTGTGGATTATCTATGTCATCCTCTAGGACAGCTTCTGTTTTGCTGTTTTTAATATTTGCCTTACTCTCTCTCAAAACATCCTTGCTAAGAATTTCACTGACTTTGACCAGGTCCTGATTGACATTCTCTACTATCTTGAAAGGCTTTTCATTTTCTACTTTATGTTCCTTAGAGTCAGAATGATAACCTTTGGAGTTTGAATTTGTTTCAGTTTGCAAAATTGCTGACATTCTGATTAGGTCCTCCTTCATTTCAGCCACATCTTTTAGAATCTCCTGGCTATTGGACAGAGGGGATGAAGAGGTAGCGGATTTTATTGTTCCTGGGGACTTGTGCATGGGAGTCTTGACAGGAGATAGAGTTCTGGCAAAAGAGGACTGAGTCTTGGCATTAACTTCTTGGGGCATGGCCCTTCTCGGGGACAGGAGAGCAGCTGTTGACATGGAGACTTCAGGGAGCTTTTTAAATTGGTGTTCTGGTAAGACATTTATAACTGAATATACAGGGACTGTAATAGTGCTGGAAGTTACAGATGTGGTAGAATTTGGAGGGGATCTAAGGGAGGCATAAAGGGAGCTGGATACAGAGGAACGGATAGACTGGTAAGAGGATGAGGGAGTGGAGGACACTGACTTTAGTGTGCCATAGCCAGCAGAGCAGGAATTAAAAGTTTTTTCCACTTCATCAAAGGCAGCGTTCACACTTGTTGTTGCTGCATTTGTTGTGGCCTGGATCCTTTCCTGCAGGGTGCTGGTAAGATGGGTTGTTGGGGACGAGGAGCGATATTTGGTTGGGGAAACTGTACCATTGATCAGCGCAGCTGCTGTAGTGGCCGAGCTGGATTTCAGTGGTGAGGAGAGGGTTGACAGATATCCTCTGGCATCAGTGCTGGTTCTGATAGAGGAAAAGCCTGGGACAGTTTTAATGGGGGAGCAGATTGCTGGAGGGTTTGAGGTTACAACAGACTTATATGGCAAACTTGAGCTGTACATGTTTAGAGAAGACTTAGGTGAGGCTGGAGGAGTCATAGCAATGGAGGATCTTTCCAGCAAGGTTCCGCCAGATGATACAGGAGATGTCCTGGCTGAGAGGCCTGTGAGGCCTTTAAGTGAAATTGGATCAGGGGCACTCTTGCCTGGAGAGGACAGAAGGGTGGGGGAGGCTTGGACTGGATACTGGGCACCTTGAACTATAGTTTTTATTGGTGAGGAGATTGTTCTGTAGGATCTAATCGGTGATGCAACGTCACTGGCAGATTTGATGGAAGATGCTGGTGAACCTCCAATAATGGATTTGATAGGAGAGGCAGAGTTCACAGACCACACCGACCTCATTGGAGAGGCTGAAGGGGTGTTTGATGAGGAGCTTGAGAGGGAGCCAAATCCAGACTTGGTCTGGGTAGGGACGTTGATGGGAGAACTTGTTGCCCAGGCCTGGTAGGAGCGCGTCGTAAAGACAGGCTTGTAAGCGTAGCCAGAAGGCTGCGTCGTGGCTTTTGGAGTGGTGTTGTGGCCTCTTTCAGCTGTTTCTAGCATAATTAAATTAATATTCAAAGTAAACAGAAATAGTTAAATAAGAGAGAAAAGAGAAACAAGAAAGATTTAGTCAGGGGATAAATCCAAAAATAAGCAGCAGTGGAAATACTGAAACTGTGGAGGCTTTTGACAATGAAAAGTGAAGAAAAAAATACTCATGCCTGTGGAACATGGGTGGAAATGAAAAATTATGGAAAAATATCTGCCACCTAAATAAACCAAGAAGCTCGAAATGTTCTGAAAATATTATCAGATATGAAATGATAAAAAATTACTTCTGCTTTGTGATGTCATAAGTACTGGTGTTTAGGTATGAAAACCTACAGCACTGGTAGTACTGAGTACGGAGTTAATTTATATTGCATAAATGAAAATTCAGTCAAAACAGATCTTTGCATTAGGCCTTGCAATGTAAATTCACAATAACAGACCTTCCAATGTTTATTATATATATATTAAACAAACACAAATTGTACAGAAAAAGCATTCACCAATCACATCTTGGCAACTTTAAGACATTTAATAAACAATCTACAATTAAACTTAAACACAAAGTTAACCCTAAAAGAAAATAAAAGATATTGTTCAGTTAATTTATGAATTACAATCATTATTTACGGAATATATATGTAAAGTTTTATTGATAAACTTGAATGCTATATGCCATTGTTTTAATTTATTGTTAATATTAACCTTAATAATTAACTTTCTAATTAATGGAGCATGTTCAAGTGCCTATTAGTTTTAGCTGTGGATCTGAAATAACAAAATTTCGGTAATACTGGTGTTGACTTCTGAAATTTTGGTATTGTGACAAACCTACTTTCCTGTACCCTCAAATGGCAAAAAGCAGATAAATCGGACCAATTACAAGGCATAGAGTTTTAAAGGGGTCATGAACTGAGAAATCCAATTTTCTTTGATCTTTTGAAATATAACTATGTACTATAAAAACTCAAAAGTTTATGGTTAGTATAAAAAAACTATTGAAACCAAGCTCAAAAAACGACTTGTTTTGGAATGTGCCACTTTATGACATAATCATATGGCTAAGCACTGCCTTCGCAGGAGAAGATCAATGACTGCTTTTACATCACTGCCTCTTTAGCCCCGCCCACTGATACACAAGATACAAACACGGGATTACTCCATCAACAGACCTATACATATGACATTACAAGATTACAAGACCCTGTGTAGTGTAAATTGTGAAAAATAGTCTTTGGATTATCTTCCTTGTGATCCTAACATATCTAGATGGAACGCAAGTGCTGTTGTGTCATGTTGCGATTTCTCAATTTCTCTTTCAAGTTAGAAGTGGCGTGAATGCTTGTATGTCACCAGTGTACTGTCGGGGATTTGTTTTGCATCAATCCATACCACATCAAGTGTAGATAGAATCACAGATTATAAATGGGATAAAAGTAGCAAACAGCTCCAGATCTCGTCTGTGAAACACTTTAAGCTTTTCAGAGAGACTGAAAGTAAATAATGATGCAGTGCAGAGTTTGACTAAAGTGAAAAAATTGTAAAAGTATTGTCACAACACATGAACGTGAGTAAACATGTTTTAAGACTATTGCATTGTCTTTTTCAGACCGTTTGAAATATACTGAGTATTTATACGTTTTATCACAAATGACCCATGTTGTTTTGAGAATATGTCACAGCAGTGTCCATCTGTTATTTTAAGGAGCAAAACTTTAGCCAATTATAGCAGTGGGCTTTACTTGTGAGTCTTGAATGTGTCCCCATTCAACATTATAAGAGAACCTCAGAGGACATTATAAAATATTTTTTAAAAATTAAGTTAATTGACCCCTTTATTAACTGAATAAGAAAGCAAGTATTAAGTCCGTGGTTTTTCATCATGAGCAATTAGAAAAAGTGTCTGCAAAACAAGCAAATTCTTTTGAATTTAAAACAACAAATAACAACAAATAAGACATGATGGGTTTATTCAAAAACACATTAAGCAATACACAACCTGTGTAGACAATGTAGTAGCAAACCATATGAAATGTAGATCAACAGAACAAAAAACAACATGCATGACAAAATAAAAAACTGAGAAGGCAAAAAAGCAAGCAAACAAATGTAATTGTTTATGACTTATGTACACAGACAATATATATTGGCAGTTCTGTTTTTGAAAATGGTGAGATATGAGATTATTGTGACTTCATATATGCCTTTATCAGATGCCTATGTACATGTGGAGCTTCGACTGTGATTATGTCATGCTGATGTTTCAAGAATAAAGAAAATGTAGGACTCACTGGATGCTGGATCGGCCAGATAGCTGTAGCGCTTTCGCAATGCTAATGAGGCAAAGGTATGTCGTCGATCTTTGTCATTCTGCAATAACACAAAAGTAAAAATCCTATGTAAGAACAAAGTGACAAAAATCGTAGTGCAATGATCTTTTTAGTGGCTAACTACTACAATTTAATTTTCATTATATTGAAAGCACTGTATCTACATTGGTATAGATTTTTTGAGCGAACCTTTTGAAGGAATTAATTGAAATGGTGAATTTAATTTATGATATCTGTCAAATATAAAAATTGCTTCAGTTTCTGTAAGGAATGTTGTGCTTTATTTCACTTTGAAATGCGGTCTCCTGAGAGAGAATCAATCAGATAAGCACAGCCCATTTGCTAACAGTGTGAAAGCGTAGTATTTTCCAGTCAAACTGCCTAATTGCTTCACTTTGAAATAAAATTAAATAAAACTTAAATCTGCAAAAGAGATATGTAAAAAATGTTTCCACCAAGCCACAAAATAACACAATGCTTTAAATATACTGATAAACTCAAAAAGAAGTCATGCACTTGTGACGGGAGCTGATACAAAAGCTTTTCACTATTTACATAAATAAGCGTATGATCACATAAGCACCACATTAAAGGCAAATGTGGACAAATTATGAAATAAGTACCTCATCATCAGGATCCGACTCAATTTCCTAAAATTTCCCATGGTGCATTGCAGCAATACAAAATGGAGCAGCAGCAGCCGAGGATGGTGAGTAAGTGAAGATTGTATTGGAAAGAGGAGATAAGAGAAAAGGAGTGAAAAGAGGACAGTAAAGGAATAGAAAAGATAATAAATGCAGAGAGATTAAAAGAGAGCAAGACAAAAAGAAAGGCAAATTAAAGTTACAGCACAAGTAGCTCTGTGAAATTTTTTAATATACTCCAGATAACACTACAGAAAATGTCACACAATATGTTTTTGTCTGTTCTTACCTTCCTGTGTGTTGGCAGTGTAAAGTTAAGGTTGCAGATTGCACTCTGTGCAATTTTAGGCTCTCCGAGGAATGAGATTCTCCCACATGGATCTTGGCCCATATCTCTGACCTACAAAGCACATCCATGTACACAACAGAGAATGACAAAAAAGTGTTAAAATATAATTTCATTCATACTAGTATCCTAATAAAAGCTGCTTTATTTTACATTGAGCTGAGCTGCCTCATGGGGTCTGCTATATTGCGGTCACATGACCAGCCAAATACAAATTATATGCTATACATTTGCTATACCTGTTATAGGACACTTCACTCTCATGAAATAAATAATTTATGGCTGACTGCGAGTAGAGTATTTTTGAACATTCAGTTGTGGGATGCTGCATCCACATTGCTAAGTAACAATATAATGTCCAAGACATTTTGCTACATCTGCTCATGGAACACAGACAAAAACTTTAACTTACTTTATATCTTTGATCAGTAGAGTAAATATAACTCTTTGCAATTCATTTCAATATTCAGATTTAACTGTATAGCCGATTTACTGGATACTTGTTTACTGAAATTCTGTAAGTGCATACTTTACAGCTGAAAGAATTAGGCCACTGTCCCTCAAACCTTGACATTGAATGGGAGTCGGTTCTCTTTGAAGGCATAGAAGTTGAAGACGAGTTGCTGACCACTCTTTGCCAGAGGAGTGACGTTGCCGTAGCATTCTACATGAATGGGCTTACCCTCGAGAATCTGACAAAGGAACAAGTAAGTCATAAGCATTTCTCCATTTATGTCTCTAAGGTGTCAATAAATGATCATAATGGTTATTGTGTTTGAATATGGGAGAATATGAAAATGTGGATGGCCTGTGAGTTTTCTTATGTGTGTGTATATACAAGAATATTCACAGACTCGTGACTCACTGTTTCCAGACACTGAGAGCATGTTCAACGTTAATTATTTATGTGAATGTGTGTATAGTGCATGCATGTGTGTAAGCTAGCGTGTGAGTTACAGTGGCACACCTCAATGTCTTTGCTCCTTGCCACCTCCTCAAAGTTCTCCTGCTGCTCCAGAGTTTTGTCAACTTTGTCGTCAGTCATGCAGAAGCAACGCAAGCGGGACTCTATGGGGTCGATCGTTTTAGCAAACACCACAAACTTGGCCAGGTATGGAACGCATATCAGCTCTCTGTACAACTGAGATGCTAAACCCACCGTCTCACTGATCTGCTGACAGTCTGCCAACCAAAATCTACAAAAAGTGGAAAGAATTGACCTAGAATAAGGAAAATCCTGTACAATTCTCAAATTTTCACAAATATTTACTTTCTCTGTTACAGCTCCATGGGACAGAAAACCTTGTTTACATGATAGAAGTTTTGGAAACAAAATCTAATAGAAAGATAGAAATCTTACAAAAACAATGAATGTTTATATGAATGGAGCTCATTGGGTTGCTGGTCTGCAAATCATTTCTGATATATTCATAGACAAATTTTTTTTTTAAATAAATAAGTTAAATTCAAAACCAAAATATGACTACAGATGCATGCATATTTAGAAAAATAAATGCTTATCAAAATGAAGCAGGTAACACATAAAATAAGACGCAATCAAGTCTAAAATAAATACAGCTTTACTTGCAACAAGAATAAACATGGTTTAATTTAGCATATTTCATTTAGCAAATGATCTTAGGTGGACCTTCCTTTCCTCACTAACTCTTTATTCCAGTCCACGGTCTGCAATCATATTTGAGTTCAATTAGCATTTGACATTGTGGATGTGCAGATGAAAATTATTATAATAATATAATTTAATCTAGGGCAGAGATCCTCCACTCTCCCCCACTCTAAAGCACATTATTTACAGTATGCATCGGATATACTCAGCTCAACGTCAGCTGAGACTCACCTGGCAGACACATTTGTGGTGAAGGAAACACAGTCTGTGACGAAGGAGAGTGGAGTGGTCCCAGTGATGTCTTCCCACTGTGCAGGGGATGTTCCACCTAAAAACAAAACAGTTGTAAATATTGGTGTTGGGAATCACTTTTATCACAACATTCTGTTGGGTGCTTAATAATTTTTTGGTCCTTTTTATTCGATAGCAGTATGAAATTTTGACATCTCAAATAATGTGCAGTTGTTGTTGCACCATTTGAGCATGACAGCCTGACATTTTCCACATTTCATTTAAAATACACACACTCAAAACTATTCACGTGCCTGTAATGCTACAGAGCAGTCTAAGGCAGGGGGCATGTTCTCCTTTGCGCCCATTAGCAACAGCCTCTTTGGATCTGGGTGGCACTGGGATTGTCATGGTGATGGGCTTGTGAAACTTCCTCCTTCTGGGCTCCACGGTAACAATTGGGCTGAAGGATGCACGGTGACCAGTGATAGTCCGCACAATATCCTCTGGCACAGGCTGTGCCTGAGAAAGAAACAGAAAAAAATAGTATGATATACAGGAGTGAAAAAAAAAAACTGTTTCTGAACTAATGCAGTTTTTTTTTTATCATGTCCGATGTCCATTTTGCTTAACCAACTTAGGCATATAAAACAAATTAATCATCCATTTATGCATATAACTTTTTATTGCTGTAGTCTTCTGACTTGTTTCTTTTGTAACATGCATATTCTCTCAGTTTCTATGCTATGTTCATGAGGTGTTTACCAGGAAATACATCCTGACCACTGTTTTAACAGACAGTCACATTCATAAGAACAGATGCTAATCTGCTATTATGTCTGTGTTCTGTGGGAAAATATTCTACTATAGTGTGTGTGTGTGTGTGTATGTGTGTGTGTGTGTGTGTGTGTGTGTGTGTGTGTGTGAATATGAATGATCCCAGAGTCCCTTGAGATGACATGTCAGGCCTGTTTTATGTAAATTACTTAAACTAATTTAGCTTACAAATCATTCAAAATATTTTAAGCAGTTAAAGTTATTTATTGAAAAAAATCTGAAAAAAGTACCCTCAAACCACAAATCAAAACTATTTGCAATCAAAAATAAATAAATAAATGAATGAATTAAATAATTAAATACAAAAGCTTGACCAAACATAATTTGATGAAAATCATCTTGATAAGTACTTATACCTGTAGTCCAACACGAATCTTCTTCGTAAGTGCTCCCTGGGGAAAGGCAGCCTTCACCATGGGAACCGCCTCACTGCTCAGGACTCCGCCCTCTGGTCCCATGTAATCACTTTCTTGTTTGATGCGTGACACCACCGCAAAGTACTGTGGGAAATCTTTTGTGATGATGCGGCAGATACGTTTTTTCTCCAGCTCTGCTGTACTATCCATCTCTGTAATTGCATAAAACACAAATAAACTAAATTTTAAAGATCTATTGAAAACTACCTGTGAGGTATTTAATGAGAACCATTTTAGTCTGAAGTTTTAGTTATGTCATTAGTACATTACCCTCATCCATGCCATTAAGAATCGAGGTGAGCTCTGTCACTTTACAGTCATAATGCTGTTCTTTCCAGGTTTCTCCATTATCGCTGCGTAGGATGATCAGCTCCCTCTCCTTTCCCCGCATGGAGCCAAAATGTGGAACTTCAACTATCACAGGCCTGAAATTAAGTGAAGACAAAAAGGGAAGAATTCAATAAGCAGATGGGGAAATGCACAATGCAAACTGTGTTGAGCCTTAATTTGATGAGAATTTAAAGAACACTGTAAAAAATTTCTTGTTGTTTTTACAAAAACTTTTTGGCAGCTGTGGTTGCCAGAATAATTTTGTAAAAATACAGAAAACTGTAAACACATTTACGTCAAAAACTGTTAATTTTACAATATAAAGCTGTAATTTACAAACAAGAAAATGTGAATATAAACCAGTAAATTCAACAACACACAAAATTAAATCTGTTTTGTACCTTGAAAATACTGACAACCACCATAATAATAAAGATGGTACTGTATAAGAGAAAGCCACATGAAGTATCAAAGCTCATCACAAGTAGCTTCACCACAAGCAGAAGTATATATTAACATATAGAAGGTGCACATTTATGGAAACACAAAACACCATCATGGTAACACACGTGATACTTAAATAATGCAAAAAACTTTCATTAAGCAACAGAAGATGTAACATAAAGCTCAAATGTACATAACTGATAACAAGAACTATTTAAAAACATGATTATTTAAACAAAATACTTTCAAACGTGGAGTGTCACGCAGGGAATTCTGGGAATATCAGTTTACAGTTTTAGACTGTAAATTATACATTGATTTGTTCTTTTTTTACTTCTAAAAGCTGTATAATTAACAGAATTTTACTGTAAATTTACATTAAATGCTTTGTTAGATCTTTTACAGTTTTTCCCTGTATATAGTACGGGAACTTACTGTTAACCTATTATCAGTTTTTTTCCGTAGCGTTTTTACAAAATTTTACAGTTAAAATTACACTTATTTTTTACAGTGAAGCAAATCCTGACATTACTCAATCTGAACTCATTCCCCATTGACATTTTTGTCAAAAAAGTTAAAAACGATTGCATATAGGCCAAGATTATGTTGTTCATGAATTGTCTGCTTTAACTGTGAAACTACAGATCATTTAAGCCACCATGGAGGAATTCTTACCCTAAAAACTGTGCCCCAGCTGGCCCCATTTCCACCAGTCTGCTCACAAGTCCCTCTCCCTCCACCATAGGGGGTAGGTATGCCAGGCGGTGTCGTTTTGCTAGGCGACAAGTTATTCTTGTTGGTGCTGGACACTTCCTGGGTGGAATTATTATACGCATCCCATCATGACGACTTCCTCTCATTGACCCGCCCCGAGCATCCACCATGAAACTCACTAGGAACCTGCAAGAGAATACAGGATTAATGGAAGAGAAAGAGGGAAGGACATGAAGAAAGAAAGAGGGACACCACGCTAACCCACTACACAGACACGAACGAGTGAGAGACGATTCCCATGCTTGGATCACTGTACACCCAACACACGTGGTGAGAGAGAGGGAGGGAGGGAGGGAGGGAGGGAAAGGTCTAAACAGAAACGAAAAGGAGGAGAAACATTAAGCGAGAACAGACCATTAAAGCGAGAAAGATAGAGAAAAGTTTAGTCAAGACAGAGGATATACATTTAAAAAGAGTGACAGTGCTTCGAGCTGTTAAACCTGGCAGCATTTTGTCCCTCATACAACAGCAGCAGAGACAACTGAACAGGAAACACAAGCGATTCCTTCAATACTGACTTGCCAAAATATCAGCATAGTCACTGTACTCATGACTCGGTGTCCAAAGCTGAAAATAATATCCCGTTTACTGCCAAGATCAATTGTTTCGAAGCAGTGATCAACAGTGTGACCAAAAGCACATCCACAGGTGGATAGAAAACCCAAAACATCCTTATCTGTTAACGTGAGCTGAATGCAATATATATTTGCATGTGCATTGCCCCCGTGTGTTTGTTATATACATGAGATCCTAACACTGATTACCAGGGCTAGGCAATAAACCAAAAAACATGTTGGTGATATTCTATTTATAAAAACTAACTTTGAAAGAAGTCTATTATTCTTATCAAGGCTGCATTTGGTCACAATAAAATGAAAACAGTAATATTTAATATTATAATTTAAAAACCTGCTTTCAATTTTAATATATTTTCAAATGTCATTCAGCCCTGTGACAGCAAAGCTTGATATTTTAAGATTGATATTTATTCAGGATTCTTTGATGACTAGAAAGTTCAAAATAACATTTTATTTTGAATAGAATGCTTTGTAAAAATGCAGAAGTTTTTACTGTCATTCAGTCAATTAATTTTTTTCAAATACTAACCCAAATTATTATTTTTTTTTATATTTGTCCCGATGCATTTGCTTTACTTTTTTTTCTTGACAGAGTAACCATTTTACCAAAATATCCATTTAAAATGTTTTATGCAAGAACTAAAACAATAAAAATCTTAAAAATAATAAAGGCATGTTTTTCCTCACTATTTACAAGGAATAAATAAATGTAAATCTCAAATAATATTTTATAATTTTCTTTTATATGGGTTAGTATAACAATAAATAGTAACACACTGCATTATTTAATTTTTTTAAAAAACATATATTTTTTTGTACAAGATATGCCACCCACAAGAATAAAGTAACATTATTGAGGGATGGTGCAAACAATAATCTATTTCTTGAATCAGAGTACTCAATCAATTCAAAACATCACTGCAAATTCACAATGCCTATTTTAAATTATTATAAACATACTGTTAATTTTACAAATATTGCCTACTGAGGAAATGATGCTGCTTCAACAAGTAATTTCTAACTGTGAAATGAAGAACATAAAAAAAAAACCTTTCATCACAAAATGTGTAATGTGCTGATGGTGGAATTAGTATGTGTAATGAGTGGTCTGCAGTTTATTTTATGACTATGCTGAAGTTGCAGATTTCTGAATGAGATGAGATCCATTTCCCAAAAACCGGCTAAACACACACAGTGTGGAGGAGTGCTCACACAGATGAGGAGATAAAACAGGGAATAAAACAGAGAGCCAGAGAGCAGGAAACAGACAAAGAGTGAAAGTAAACAGGAGAGGACAGATGAAAATACGTGACAGAAAGCTATAGAAAGAGTGACGTCACCGGACTCAGTTTTCACCTGGAGTCATACTGAGGAAGCGGGGAGGAAGGGCTGCAAAAGGAAAAATTAACGAAAAGAAAAAAAGAACAGAAAGCAGGAGGTAAAAAAATAAACAACATTCATTATTAAAGTTGTTGTCATGGTAAAAATGCTGACATATATGTAAGATAGACATGAAGCTGATGTCAAAAATCTGATCTTATGTGCAATGTAGCAGAAAGTGTGTGGCGTAACCTAAAGGAAAACAACAGGAAAATATGTGCTTTATGCAAACAACTCAACGAAGCCAAAGAAAAGCTTTTCACATGCTTGCCCAAAACAGCATCATGTTTACAGTTAGATTGAATCATCTCCCACCAATCATAAATGGTATCATTATAATGTGCAAATGAGATGCTCAATCCCCCTTAGGAGATACAGGTGGTCAAAAGCAGTACATTTTAGCATTTAGATAAATGGGTACTTTAACTGAATTGCACTTCATTTGGGTCCACTAATACATAGAATTACAAATTTTATTTCTTAGATATAAATTTTTTTACGAAATACAGATATGCAGATTAAGGAGGACTGAAGACCATTAAACAGTTAGGATCAGTAGGATTTTTTTAAAGCAATCAATACTTTCATTTTAGCAAGGATGCATTAAAAGTGTTATTAAAGACATGAATAATGTTACAAAAGATTTATATTATTTATATTTCAAATGAATGTTTTGGAAGTTATATTCATCAATTATGTGAAATAAATGTATCACTGTTTCTACAAGAATATTAAGCAGCATAACAGTTTCCAAAATGTATAATAATAAGAAATGCTTCTTGAGCAACATATCATCATATTACAAAACATAACAAAATCTAGCCGACCCCAAACTTTTGAACTATAGCATATATACATCATATAAATATATATATCATAAATCGGAATCAAAATCTATTGATGTTGTGGTAACTAATGTGTTTACATACTCAAAGTTAAACAACCATAAACACAAAAACATATTCTTACCCAGAATGCACAGGACTGCAGACAGTGTTATGTGAGTGGTCCACAGTATCAGGGGTCCAACTGTACCGCCGCATACACTCACTGTTGTATTCACGAGTCACTGCAAGGTGCTGTAAACACATCCATATATAAAAACACACACTTCGGGGTCAGCAGCAGCTGGGTAACCTTTAAAATGTGTGTGAAGGTTGTTAGAAACAGAAACATGTTGTAATTCAATTCAGAAATGATCATATATGTGTGTGTGTGTGTGTGTGCTTGTTTATTCTGGTGGGGACTTAAACCTGAATACACAGACTCATGGGGACTCGTGTCACGGTGGGGACCTAAATTGAGGTCCCCAAGGGTAAACAAGCTAATAAATTACACAGAATGAAGTTTCTAGAAAATCTAAAAATGCAGAAAAACCCCCCTGTGAGGGTTAGGTTTAGGTGTAGGGCGATAGAATATACAGTTTGTACAGTATAAAAACCATTACGACTATGGAGAGTCCCCACAAGGACAGCTGACCAGACTGAGTTTGTGTGTGTGCGTGTGTGTGTGTGTGTGTGTGTGTGTGTGTGTGTGTGTGTGTTTAATTCAGTGACTCGGTTATCTAAAGATTCCTGAGATGCCTTGCAAAACCACTGCCAAATAAAAAGCTAAGAAACACAATGTCTTTGGAAACATCCCACTGATACATCTGGATGAAACATGGCCTCAAACAGGACACTCAACAAGAAAAATAAAAAGCAGAAAAAACAATGAGTGAAAAGACAACAGAATAAACACTGTGGATGGAGGTGGAGCTTGCATTTCCAAACAATTACACAGATACAGAAGAGCAAAAAAATAAAATAAAAAAACGAGCGTGTTTGGATTTTTGTCTAATGAAAGGCTGGAAAAGATGGAGAGAGATGATCTAACATGGTCAAGATCAAGGACCTGTACCTTATTCTGAGGGTCCACCATGTAGGAAATATCTTTGAAAACACTCTGAAGCCAAACAAAGAGAGACAAAATATGTATAATGTAAAGTGTTTCTCTGATATTCTTCAAAACTACCTAAATGCACCTGAGCTGAACACTTGAAAGACAGACAGCTCAGTTGCTTTGAGAACACAACATCTGAAACTGAAGCAAAAATAAAAACATGTTAGTATGCTGTACTGCACTCTATCTCTTTCTACGTTAAACAAGGAACACAGTCCTATACTTCACTCTAGACACAATACTGACTTCATAACAGTTATCTTTAGTTAAGGCTAATGGCTGTTATGCTTGATATGCATGTTAAATCAATACAATTAAAATTTTAATAAAATAAAATAAGTGGACTAGTAACTACATCTCTGTTTTCTTTAAGAATTGAGTAATTCCAGGATTCTAGCCTGAATATTTGCTCCTGAAAATGGAAAGAGCAACAGAACTCTGAACAGGAAAACACAATGGAAAAGAGTGACCGAGTCCAAGTCTGACTTTCCATCGTTCTCTCTCTCTTTGTCCTTCTTCCCAGTGTCTATTCAACTGTTTAAGGATAGATCGAGGTCAAGCATTTTGATATCTAAATGTGCCTTTAAATAAATTCTTATTAGACTGAGAGTTTTAAGTCTAAGAGTTTATTTAAAGGCACATTTGAGAATGAGAATGTGAAACTGGAAAGAACAGAATAGTGTGTTTGTGTCTGTGTGGATGGGGACCAGGCTTTCGCAAACCCCATGGGACCCAAAACAAATATTCCAAGACATTCTGTTGTGGAAAGTCCTGAGCAGGCTCTGTGCAAATGTACGTTTATTTGAAACAGCTTTACAGGAAATGCATATTTTTACATTACAAACAGGGGACAGCATCAAATTAATGTCCATAAAGATCATGTTTCATGAAGATATTATTTTATATTTCATACCGTAAATATATCAAAACTTTATTTTTGATTAGCAATTTGCACTGCTAAGATTTAATTTGGACAACTTCAAAGGCGATTTTTTCCAGTATTTTGATTTTTTTTGCACCCTCAGATTCCAGATATTCAAATAGTTGTATCTCGGCCAAATATTGTCCGATCCTACTAAACCACACATCAATGGAAAGCTTATTTACTCAGCTTTCAGTTGATGTATAAATCTCAATTTCTGAAAAATTGACACTTAAGACTGGTTTTGTGGTCCAGGGTCACAAATAAGTATCTTTATAATCAATTATAAACAGATGTTGTTAACATAAACAATAACTATTAAAATAATTTTTGTTATTTGAAATCTGAAATTTAATGAAAATTAGAAATGAAATAAAACAACTAGGTTGAAAATATAATAGAAATATTTAAAGATATTTAAATATATATATATATTTTTAAAACTAATAAGCACAAAAAATAACACAATTAAAATTAAACATTTTATTTAAATTAAAATGAAAACCTAAAATAAAATCTAATTCAATATATATATATATATAAATGCTATAAAACAAAATAATAATACAACACTTATTATAAATAATTTCTTTACTTTATCCACTTTTTTTTTTTTTTACTTCATCCATCTTTGATGTATTCATGCATTCTGGGGTTGACGTAATTACTAAGGATAAAGAAAAAACCTTCAAATTTAAAATTTAAATAGCAGCATAATTTCCCTTGGTTCTGAAACCTATGATGCCTTAAAATGCTGCCTATGAAGGTAACTCTCTAGGGTATGTAACAGTGCTGTAGTGTGTGTAACAGCAGCTTTACCACCATCAGGGTGAACCATTCTAAAAACAGTATGGAATAAATACATTTCCACTTGAGCTTGGTTCAACACAACATGATTACAAACCATTCTTGGTCCGTAATTATCAGCACGGTTGGCTAACAATGCTGAAAATTGCTGGTAGGATGTGTATAGTGACGTTGCAACTCAAGATTTGTTGTTGCCTGGCTACCAGTTTTTCTCTGTAGCTGACCAAGTGCACTATTTGATCATAATGTGGTCGCCATTTACATCTCATACCATCTGTAAACACTTGTGTTACCAAGGCAACGACTGATGCATTTGTATTACAGGCTCTGTTATCAGCCTCACAGTGGAAAATGAAACCATATCATTACCAGCTGGGCCCGAAACAGAAGGGTTAAGCAACGAGAACAGTTTGGCCTGACAGTGGAAAAGCAGCTACAGAAGTGAATTAGAACAAGACAGTGAAAGCCACAGATGACAGCGATAAAGAGTGTGGAGGTTCTTACCGTGTCTTTGGTGGGCACCAGCATCTCTTCAATCATCATGCTGTCTCGAGCAAAGGAGCTTCTGTTCAGAGTGTTGGACCTGTCTGAGCTGAAGGAGCGCAGACTGGAGTGTGTAAGAAGTTCATACATGTGCACACGCACAAGCAGATACACATAAACATAAAGCGAAAGACACACAAACAGGGACAGACGAACAAACAAAACAAAAAAAAAGGTTACAACATGCAACATCCAGGGAGAACAAAATCCAACCCTTCTGAGGAGAGAAGAGAGAAGGGAATATCTGATGGATAGAGAGGAAACAGATGCTGTATGGGCAACATTACTGTAACTGTTAAATTTAAATGATTTGATCAGATACCATACTATTCAAAAGTTGTGTTTAAATGCTTTGGCTCTTAAATGTTTAAACTGGCAAAGCTTAAATGAGTTTAGTTTAAACACAGATATCAACGTGTGCTGTTCAGGTCTCACTCGCTATCAGCACCTGGGTGATGACGGATTAATTGACTGTTCATAATCCACCACACGGCATTTGCATTGAACAAGAGTGAATGGTTTGTCCATGTTTTTTTTTTTTTATCACTGTCTGGGAAGCCAGAATGCGCATCCATCAACAGAAATATATATTAGCTGAACCCTGTTTGTTTTACGTGTTATTTACAGCAAACCATATTAAAGATGTTTTTCAGACTTAAACTGAACCGCAGTCTCAACGCATGCCATAACCGTGTGTGGAGACCCGAATGGTTTGATTTTTTTCAGCAAACTGTCCCACCACTAATAAGTATAATTAATATTACTCAGTACTTATATGTATAATTACACTGTAAAAAGGGCACCTTAAAATAAAGTGTAACCAAATCCTGTCATTAATTACTCACCCTCATTTCGTTCAAAACCTAGAAGTCCTTCATTTAACTTTGAAACACAAATTAAGATATTTTTGGTTAAATCTGAGAGCTTTCTGATCCTGCATAGACAGCAAGGGAACTACCACATTCAAGGCCCAGAAACACAGTAAGGAAATCTGTAAAATAGTCCATGTGACATTAGTGATTCAACCATAATGATATGAAGTTACCAAAATACTTTGTGCACAAAGAATAACAACTTTTTTTAAAGATTTCTTCTCTTCCTGGTCATTCTCCACGGCCATTCAAAACAGTACCACAACACATGCATGTGCATTCCACGGTTTGCATCAGCAGGATCACACGCATGTGTTGTTGTACTCTTGTGAATAGCCATGGAGAATGACCAGGAAGAGCAGAAATCATTGACTAGAGTAGTTATTTTTGAACAACTGATGTAACACGGAGTATTTTAAAGAAGTCTTTACTATGTTTCTGGGCTATAAAATGTTTCAGTTGCATTGCTGTCTGTGCAGGGTCAGAAAGCTCTCGGATTTCATCAAAAATATCTTAATTTGTGTTCCTAAGAACTAAAGTCTTACAGGTTTGAAACGACAACAATAATGGGTGAGTAATGAAAGACAGAATTTTCATTTTTGGGTGAACTATCCCTTTGACATTTCACACAAAAAGTTTTGAAATAACCCTAATCCATGAGGAACAGTTCTAGCAAGCACCTCCAATAAACTAACACTTTGAACAAGTACTTTTCAGCTCATTTCAAATTTACGAATGTGTGAGTGTGTCCCTTCTGCAGTACTCTTAGAAATGCCAGGATCCATGCAGGACAGCAGTCTTGGGTTGGTTGCACGGTGTGAATGAGAGATTGAAAATTCTGCAGCAATCAGCAGGATTTAAAGGTACAGCACTGTAGCGCACACAGCAGAACTGCACAGTGCACACGAGGGTGTGTTTACGAAAGAAACAGTGTCGGTTTGTGAGCTAGTTTTTGTATGAATGGATTTACAACTCTCTTTCCATTCCTTTTTGTCATATTCTAGCACTTCAGCTTAATTTGTCTGGATCTTCATTGTTTTTATTGTTCTGTAACATTACAGCAGCAGGCTAACCCTTCTCTGCAGCACACACTCTTTTATTTCTTCTTTCATTTTCTCTCATCTCTTTTGCCTTTCCTTCTTCAGCACTCTCTTTCTTTGCTATGCACTTCTTTCATGTGATCTCACTCTAAACAGAGCAAGCATTGTATAAAGAGGCTATACTATGGTTGTGTGCATTTGCAGGCATGTGAAACAGCATAAAACTAAAATTAAGAGGAATATTTGTTCTCTCACCCTTACAGGCTAAGTTATCAATGTGGGGAGTAATGGCGAATTAAATGTACTGTCAGCGATGTGACAGAGTAATTGGCTTCAACTGCTGAATGATCAGCTTAATGCTTTTGTCCCTGGATGTTACATAAAGCATCACACAACTGAAACAACAGCAAAACACAACATATATGAAAACAATCCATGCCACACTAAACAAAATCTTATAAAGAACCAACACATAATAGTTAGCAAACTATTCATTAATATTTTAGAAATTAATAACATTTAAAACCACAATTTTTCACAACACACAACTACTGCCCACTTCTCCTGTTGTCTTAAAACACTCCTTACATCTTTGGCATTTATAAACCACCTTCAAAAAGGTTAGATGGCTTTAGTGTGAACGACACGAAGCTTGCTCGGCTTCTGAGCTGGATAGAACAAATAAAACATCAACGCAAGAGAAGTTCATAGACTAAAACAGTTAAGATGCATGAATTTGTTCTATCAGGCCGAGGAGCTCAGGCCTCAGTGTATGAAAGGGATGAGACTCCACAGAAACGCACTGCACCAGATGATACAGTGGAGCGGGGCATGATGGGAGTTGTAGTACGTATGGAAAGGGGCAGAGACAGAAACGACAGCTACGGAGAGAGAAAGACATCTCTCTTACCTTATCCTGGGGCTAGAGAGAGTGAGAGAAGCCAAGAAAGAGAAAAGACAGTAAAATGTACTGGACGCGGAGAAGCAGTGAGAGTTAAGCATGGCACTGAGGCTCGGCCACAGCATGTGTTGTGCTCCTAGACAGGACTGGGTGCGCTTTTGGTAAAAACACCCAACATTAGTGGCACTATGTAAGAGCAAACAATGCCAGGCTGATGTTAACAAAACAAAAGAGGCAGAAAATATGAAGCTCTGTTCGGAAGAAAATCATCCATTAGATATACAAACACCATCTAAACTCCAATAATAACAATTAACATTTCTAAACAAGAAATAAAAACTCATTTTCAGACATGAAACGGTGTGTCTTACCTTGGCTAAGCAGCTGAGGTACTGGGTATTTTGCAAATGATGTAATTATACCAATAATCTATACAGCTAATTTGACTTACATTTGACTATTTAATGGCTCTTGTGCAAGCAAGTCGCAGTGTCAATATCCAAATGCAGCAAACATAAAGCTGATTATTCCCTCTGAGCTACACTAGAGTTCTGAGCACAAAATTGAAACGATCAATCCATCATAACTAATGGCGACTCAAGGTCTGCATCCATCAGATCCCACCTTCACGTTCACACAAACAGAGTCGCGCTCTTTCCAGAATTCGTCACTCAGTGTTCCCTTCCCGGTAATGACGTAATTGTTTTCAGTCATTTATTCCCTGTCATCGAACTCTCTAACCACTGGCACACAAAAGCCAACCAATCAGAACTCACTGTCCCGTACAACAACAGCAAATCAGGCTCCATTGTGCCACATAATGCTTGAATGACAGGAATGGTACCTTTCCATCTTTGTGTCCCACCTCTCCCTCACCTGCTATATTCATCATCCATCAGCCACGATGAACAGATAATGACCTCTTAAATGAGAGAATGGGATGTACTTCAACACAAAACACCACAGATGTGCATCTTCTGCCCTAACTTACAATCATACCATTAAGGAATTGTTTTAAAAGAACACTGTTCTTTTAGGAGTACAACAGCATTTTACATTTTTCTGACAATTTCATACAAACATTTTGTGATCTGATCCAATTTGGCATATGATGGTGATTACAAGGACATCGTGTTTGTTATGATGAAGATCCATTTGATCATGTTTCATTAACAATATATTAAGCCTGTAATTAATCATCCAGGCATCACTTATGCTTTCTAAAGAACTTACAGACATAATACTCTTTACAAAGTCTATTTACACGTTATATCTTCAGTAAATCCTACATTACATTTCATAAATTTCCAGGTTGTGCATTGTACTGATATTTCTGTTTCAACAACAACATAGTACTCTTTTGTGACTTAAAAAAAATTCAATGATTTTATATTTGATAAAAACCAGAGTTTGTTACTAGGGATGCATGATAATATCGGCACAACATCGGTATCGGCCGATAAAAGCTTAAAATGACCATCATCGGTATCGGCCGATATGAATATTTCTGCCGATGAGCCAAACCGATATTCTCCAAGTGAAATAATTGACCTGTTTTTCAGATGTGAATGTCTGTCTACATTTGTAAAATAATACATTTATGGTAGAATCAGTACAGAAGAGATACATGGATTTCTCTTCAGTAAAATTTAAGTTTAAATATATCAGTATATATTTGTATATATATCGATATCGGTATCGGCCAAAATTATTTTGAAAATATCGGCATATCGAATTTCGGCCAAAATCCAATATCGTGCATCCCTATTTGTTACGACCAATTACTGTTACAAATTTTGCAAAAGTTGTCCAGCTGTGGAAGTTTTGGGTGAAGTGGGATTACTGCATAATGAATGCATGTATAATGAATACAATATTAATGTCTGCGCTAACAGTATAACAGGTGTTTTTCTGCTATTATTTGCATAACAATTTTTCATAGTTTTATCCTGTCATCTTAAAACACTTGTGTCAAGCACTCTTTAACTTGAATGACACACAGTGAGTTGAATCTGTGCAGTGGGAACAGTTTTTATTTGCAGTAAACAACAAGATATGAAGTTTGACAGCACTGAATGCACAATAAATCTGACCGAGATTTGAATCTCTCATTCCTGATCTCTTTCCAACCATTTTTTTTCTTGAAACATTATTACTAATGCAGACTAAAAGCCAATACACAAAGACAGTACTAACACTTTTAGTGAAGACCACCTGAACACTACATTCTAACTCTAAATCTTTCTAAATCATTCTAAATCTAATACATTCCATCTAAACACCTCCAAAAATCCATCGACTTGTGCCATATCAACTTCATATAAATTTGCTACTCATAGAGAACAAGCATAAGGAACAAACAGCTTCACAAAAAAGCAAGCATCCATACAGAAAATGTAAATGACTGCAAATACCTGGCAGAGCGGGCTCCAATACTGAAACCCATGTACCCCTCCTGTGGCAAGGAGTCATCCCCTAACTCCCTCAGGTCCTGTGGCCGAAGATACTTCTCAGTCTCGCCGGTCATCGCATCTTCACCTGCAGGAATGAGACAGGCCAAAGGTTAGCTCACTTGAAGGTGAACTGGTATGGTGACCTATCAGTAGCTGCAGCAATTAGCTCCCACCACGTTGCTCTAATTTAATAAAATCCAAAGGGGCTTACAGTACACTTATTTCCAAGATAGTGCCGTTAGAGCAATCTGAAGTTAAGGGTCTTGTTCAAATGCACAATTGTAATAAATTGTAGTTCATTTCTTGTGGAATGAACCTACCAGTCCACACCGGCCTTCCTGCGTCACGCAAACATCCAGCTTGCAGCTTCTAGATTATTAATTGATGTCACATAACACCTGCTTTTTTTTTTTTCTCCCATGTGAATAACAGATACTTAGGTGGCAATATTTCACTGACACGTAGAAGAAACATTCTGCTGCATCAGGACACCAGTGCGTCCCCTGCTATGAAACAAGTTTCCATTACACCCCCAAGAGTTTCTTAAACAAAATAACAGCAACAACCAGCAAAGGCTGGTTTTACTAGTCTCTCAGCATGGTCTGTTTGCCAGCTAAAACCAAGTTAGACCACTTGCATAAACTGTTTAGACTAGTCTTAAAAAGTAAGTCACCTACTTTTTTCTCTTCGAGACTGGCCATAACTTTTTTAATTAATTTATGTAAAGGTAGTGTTCTTATTTGTACTGGCAAAAAGTAAGACTGATTACCCCATGGCAACTGCTAGCTGGTCAAGTTCACAAGTCACAGTCTTAACATGGTTGATAAGTTTATGCAACTAGCCCCAGTACATTATCTTAGGCTGGAATTCATTAAGCTGTTTATAAAAGCAGGAAATAAATTAAATATTAAAATACAATAATATAAATCAATTTAATTGTAAGAAATTACGTTTTCAAATAAAACTTTCACAAATATGATAGCCTGTATCTGATTGTATTGTTTAATGAGAACTGGTCCGTCGACTAGTTTTAAGTGGGGTTTGGGCACTTTTCAGATGGTCAGATAAGCTTGACAAAACAGTTTTGATGTTCGTTTCCGTCGAACTCTACAAATATGTTATATTCAAAACCACGACCCCAAAACAAACAAACCGTCACTTCTAAGTTCTACAGCTAGCTAAATCATTATAAAAAGCAATAGCTGTGTCTGGCTGTCCACCTAACGTTAGACATTCAACGCAGTTTAGGTATAGCTCTCAAGGTTTTGGACAGTCGTTATATTTTTAAGGCAAAATGACGTTAGGTAGGCAACTCTCGAGGATATGAAGCACAGCCAACATCTTTAACGCGACTCTTGTCCTCTCTCTCCGTGCTGCAGCCCCTCCCCTCCCGCTACTGAACTCCTCAGTTTCCCTAACCGGCTCGCTAATACCGTCCTACTCCGGTACCGAATCAACGACTTAATGACAGAGAACAGTCATGACACATGACTATGTGTAAAAAAAAATGACGCTGTATTTGACGTCATTCGGAGTTTTAAAACTGTATATTTAAATATGATATCCAAGCAGCATCCAGCCGTTGAACATTGAACACGTTATGCAGCAGAGCCCCAAACACCGCAGTATTCTGACACTGGCAGTACGTTGACTCACATAATAAAAGAGCTGCCATATCCCACTCCGATACAGATATATCCGTTATTAGCGTATTCCTCCGATTGTCTGATAAGTTCTCAATGAAGCCTGTAGTTATCCTTCGAGAAAAAGACTGATGATACGGACTCAATTCGGGTTGGTCATGTGAGAGTCGATCGTTCCGAGTCGACCAGAACTCTCGAGGCACTGAATGTGCGAGATTTACATCCGTTCATTCGCCCGGTAAAAGTTAAATCACAAAGCAACCTGGGTCAAGAGGAGGATCTACCAAAGCTGCGTTCTCATATGTAAGAGGAGCTTTGCTGCTCTCTATGCAGTATCGCGCGTGCGCGCGCACACGAATACTCAACACACTCGCGCGCAGAAACAGACCAGTGTGTGTGCGTGTTGCTAAAGATTTTGCAGGTCTAGCATCAAGTGCAAGGTGGTAATAAGACACCAAGTACTGGCGACATAGTTCTCTCAAGAGAATTAAGGGAAACAGTGCCATCACTCTAACGTGTGTGCGTGGGTTTGGCTGTAGCTTACTTCTGAGGGTCTGTCCTCACAAAAGTAAAGAAACCTGTTTTAAAACTGACTTTTTGAAGTGGTCCTCACTGTTCACATCACTAATATATCGTCATCATAAGTTTGTGTATTTAAAAGTTTTTTATCAGCTAATGTCAAGGTCTCCTGTGTCACTGTGTGCAGAACATTCATGAAACTCATTATAAAGTGCTAAAGAACATTACATAACAGCAAGAAAGTTCACCCTTTCCTCTCAATTAGCCTACTGTCCCTATACTGCAGGCACGCAACATCACATTAAACCATGTGTGTAATTTGCTGAACTTTGTGCTCTTGGGCACATGTGGGACACATCAGGCTTTGCCATTAAATATATGAAATATCCATATTTTGATACTAAACTGACCCACACTGTGATAAAATAATGAAAACCGCTTAATAAATCGATTAAATAAAGGGTTCCCAGACTCGAAAGTGTGATTTCCAGGTCTGCAATAGTCATGTAAAAACAAAGTAAAAAAAAACAAAAAAAACACACACATTTAACAAAAATAAATAATAGGTTATCTATAGTCAATAAATATGAATGGCAATAAAATTATATCGACAATTTAAAAAGCTAAGCTTTTGAATAATAATAATGGTTTTATTTAAAAGTTATTCAAAAACTGCTTTTAATAATTCGTAATTAAAAAAAGAAAATTTGAGAATGAGATCTAAAATATTTAATTATTTTAAATGATCCCTATCCAGTAATCACAAGCAACTGGTTAAATCATGAAAATACATTGTTTGAAAGATTCAAATAGAATTAGAAATGTTGCTTTGGAAAATAACTGAAATAAGTATATGGTAAAGTACTAAAAATGACTAATTAGTTCATAAAACTCAACTAAGACAAAAACTGAAATAAAGATAAATAGTAATATTTTAAAACAACTAAAGCTAATAAACCAGCAAAAATAAACCTAAAATTAAAACAAAATAAAAGCTAATTCAAAATATTAATAAAATGTACAATATATAAATAATAATTAAATAAAACTAGTTAGAAAATGTTGGAACCCTGTACATGTAATCATCTTAATTCAAATCTACAAATGCAAAATGTTTCTGTAAGAAAGGACTACGTTTTAGGGTATAGCAAAAAATAATAATATAAAAATAAAATAGACATTAGTAGACAGTGTCACTCTCCAACATAATTTGACAACAAATAGATGTGTATGAGTTAAAAATCAGATTGGGGATTTAAGGTGCAGAGTTCATTGCTTCTGACTGACTTAAGACCTACATGCACAGCTAAATGGGATTCCAAAGATAACTTACAGGATAACCTATGGATCTATCGTCTGCTGCTACAAGCACATACAGTACATGCACTAATGCACACTTTACCTCTCAGCATACTGCTAAGACAGCAGTTTCAACAATCCTATTTCTGCATTTTACTGCTTTATTATATTTGAAATTGTTTCCCTCTCTTTATTCTGCATCTCTTTCTCACTCTCCAGTAGAGGGTTGACACCTGTGGGCCAAGTCAGTGTCACCTGCAGGATTGTGAGCATATCTGCTGACACACATGGTTACCGTATACCCTCATCTCTCCACGTTACCATGGAGAGGGGTGCAATGAGGGACATTAAGCTCATAAATATTTCATCATTGCACCAGGAGACAAGAGAGAGTTTGGCATCAGAGACAACACATGGAGTGTTTTCTTTTCATCCTGACACACTGCACGTCAACTTCACTGTATCCCAGGCAACTGTATGAGTTGGGCATCTGTTATTGTGTTTTTATGTGTGAGCATTTGTAAATATGTGTTTATAACTGAAACTGAAAAAAAACTGTGGGTCTAGTTGGCATACACAGGAAATCACAGCAATTACACTCTGTTTATGTGCATACAGACAAAACACACAGTGCACTGCAAAGCCAGACGAGAGGAATGCATCTAAGCTGAGTGAGTGTGTGCGTGAAACAAGGGATGATTAAAAAAGGGAGAAAAAAAAACAGAACTGCAGAAGTGTGTACCTCCTACCCCATCAGCCTCAGCTTCATGATCTTTCACAGCTGTCCAACATACATTACACAGCAATTGGTTAAATATACACTCTCTCTGTCTCTCTCTCTCTCTCTCTCTCTCTCTCACACACACACACACACACACACACACAAAATAATGAAGGCACATATTGTTAGCGATCATGGTGCAAGCTAGTGGGGAATCTATCCAAATAACTACATTTGAACTCAGTGTGCAAAGAGTCACAGCAGAGAGTCCTGTAAAGAGTTCTTCACAGTAAAAACCAATATAGTTCACAAGGAAAGAGTGAAACTGTGTGTGTAACTGTGTGTGAGTGAGTGATTTTAGATCAGCACTTAATCAGCTTTACCTTCATCATCAGACATGTCGAGGAATTCATTCATGGTCTCAGGGACATTGATCTTGTGTTTCTCGGTTGTAGGCTGGTCAAAAAACGGAAAACATGCAAAATATGAGTTAGAGATACTGTATGTACCTGTATATATATATATCAAAACATTATAACGTAAAGTATGAAATATTAATACACAGATGTACTAAAGATAACTTTAAGAGAGTGTTACAAGATGGCAAAGGCAATCTAAATAGAAAAATAAATAAAAGAAATGAGCATTAATGATTAAATATCCAATATTGGTTAAATACAGTTTATCCAATAGTCTATTTAAAGTGTAATACAAAAATAATAAAGAAAAAAAGGACATGGTTTACAGTTTTAAACTGTAAATATAAAATTATGTAGGAATTAGATTCTTTGCCCAGAAGTGATTAGCATGATGTGGCTGGTTGGTGTGCATTTGATTCAGAATGCAAATTGCCTAAAAAACAAATCGCCTGGTATTAATTTCTCTGGTAATTGTGGACATTGTTTGTAGAGAATGTCGAGGGAAGTAGGTCATGACGCAGATGGTGGGGCAGGTTGAGTATGTTACCGTGGCAGTGAGGTTTTCATTTGTAACTCCTCTCAGCGTGTCCACTACGGAGATGTACCCCAGTCGGCGAGCGATGGAGAGAGCTGTGTTCCCATTCTGCCACACACAAATAAAATGACTTTACGTCTGTATATGAGGCATTTCATATGTAATATTATAATATACATAAATGTAGGTATTATAAGTATAAAAGAGTGAGATGTGTGTTTATGTCATAGGTACACAAAGGTATCACTTCTATCACAAAAAAAACCTCATACTCATCCCAAACTTTTGAATGGTTATGTATGAGTGTATATGTGAGTGTGCTACAGTACACTGTGGACCAAGGTTGACAGCTTGCTGAGGGAAGCAGTTATTCCCAGCATGCCCCAGTACTCACCACTGTGAGCTCATTGGGTGAAGCTCCATACTGAAGCAGCATATTAATAATGTGGGTGTGGCCTTGCTGTGCTGCTTGATGAAGAGGTGTGTAACCGTTCTATGCACAGAATGACAGTCAGTTTACATGCAGAACAAGGTAATATCTATATCTAAAAGTCTTTACAAGTGACAAAAAGAATCACCTTTGTTTTGGCATTAGGCTTGGCCTGATTCTCTAACAGGAAGTTGGCTATCTTCATGTTGCCATAGTGACATGCCACATGCAACGGCGTGTAACCACTCTATCAGGAGAATATGAAAGACGAGAATATCAGACTCTGGTACAGACCACAATGAGCCTCTCAATGTATCAGTCTGATTGTGGTGGTTATGTAATCAATGGAAACACCACAAGACCTAAACCCTGACCTTGGTTAGAGCATCAATTTCTGCTCCGTGGTTCAAAAGCACTTCAGCAACACCTGCCCTGTCATCCTGTGCAGCCAGGTGCAGCGGCGTGAGACCGATCTGTTTATAAACACACACAGCGAGTCAAATTAATACGTATTCTCAACCGTGTGCTTTGTACATGTGTAATAACCATATGTAAGTATATTTACCTTATTGCCCATATTAACATTAGCCTGTTTGGAAAGAAGCAAGGACACAATGTCTACACTGCCCTCCTGTGCAGCGAGGTGAAGATGGGTTGATGCCCTGACGGGTCATTGTGTTACAGTCCGCCCCATATTCCAACAACATTGTCCCAATTTCCAATTGATTCTTCTTAGCTGCAATATGGAGAGGTGTGTAGCCATTCTAAAGAGAATGAGAAAAACAAGATGCAAACATTTTTAAAATACTGTAGAAAGACTATAGAGGCATGCAATCATCTATTCTTGTTTTATTTTTCCCCTAGTAATTTTCTTGATTACACAAACCAATCAGGATTTCTCAAATTTGGTAAAAAAGAGACTGTAAGAAGTAACCAAGCTATTAATTCGCCCCCAAATTCCAAACCTGTTACCATGTTGACTACTTTAACATTACTCTAGATACCCCAACTCTGGGAAAATGCAAGCCATGAAATCATACAAATAATCGTTTTTTTTTCTGTATTAACCATAAAAATATCTCAAAATGCTAAAAACAAGATAAATTTATATATATATATATATATATATATGTGTGTGTGTGTGTGTGTGTGTGTGTGTGTGTGTGTGTGTGTGTGTGTGTGTGTGAATTACTATGATGATTTTTTCAGGTGTTTTGCCTCTCATTCTGATGGCACCCATTCACTGCAGAGGATCCATTGGTGAACAAGTGAGGTAAATCTAAATTTCTCCAAATCTTTTCCAACAAAACAAACTCATCTTCATCTTGGATTGCCTGAGAGTAAGTACATTTTTAACAAAGAAAATAAAAAAAAACCTTTTTGGAAAATGTACTCATTTAAGCTCTGTCATATTTTCTTATCTGTATAAGAACCAAACCCCTAATGGCAGCACAGCTGACTTAATGTCATGCCCCAATGGTTTCATGGTTTGGCTGGTTAGCATGGGCCAGTTAGCCCCTGCTGGTCGATGTTGTAATTACACCATCTGGCTACAAAAATCAGGTTTCTTTATTGAAGGCTATTCAAAAATAAACATGTTCTCTGACCATTTTTTTGTAAGTAGTTTAACGCATATTTAAATTCATTATAGTAAATGTTTTACCAATTCCCTATTTGGGATTCCCCATCATAATGACTAATGGGACATGCCATGAACAAGCACGAGTGAAGTCCAGATCACCATTTCGGACAGGACCAAGATGTGTTGTGCAAACAAATGTAAACTACCATGCATAATGTTGTATGATGCATTTGTTCACCAACCTTTCCTGCTGCATCCGGCGCAGCTTTTTTCTGCAGCAGAAGATTGGCCACTTTCAACTGCCCATACTTTGCAGCCACATGCAGGGGAGTGAACCCTTTCTGTGGATGCATATGCAGGAACAAAAGGAGAGAGAACACAAAAGGGTAAAAAAAGTTTAATAGTTTTGCTATTTTCATTGTGACAGAGTCAGTTTAAAGTATAAAGAACTACGTACAGTACAAAAAACACATATGGGGTCCAGAAAATGTTTTTGACAGAAGCCTCTAATGTTCAATTTGTCTTTTTATTTACTTAATAAAAAAACAGTCATTACTTCAGTCTTCAGTGTCACATGATCCTTCAGAAACCATTATAATATGCTTATTTGGTGCTCAAAAATATTTTGTGTTATTATCAGTGCTGAAAACTGTTACATTTTAACAGTTTTTAATTTATTTTTCCTAAAGTCCTAAAACTTTGATAGCATCCACATTTAAATTTGATTTTAAATTCCAAATGCTTACTGTGGTCTCAGACTTATGAGCCCCTCTGTATGTGGTCACACAGAACAAACACACACTGACACACACCTTAGTTGCTGCAGAGAGGGATGTTCCCTGCTCCAGCAGGATAGCTGCTATCTCCTGATGACCCTCACGGGCGGCGAGGTGGAGAGGGGTGTAGCCAGAAGTGGTAGCAGCATTGGGTAACGCCCCCTTCTGCAGCAACTGCTGCACAATGTCCACTTTTCCCAGACGACTAGCTATATGCAGCGCTGTTTGGTCATCCTAAAAATTGTCATTATGGAAATAGAGAGTGAAAGAGACAGACAGTGATGAGAGGCCAATCTGAAAAGATCATTTATAATCTGTCATGTTCTAATTATATGTGTGGTGGGATGTGGACAGTGATTAATTCAAAAGTGTGTCCCACCTTTGCTTTGATGTCCACTTTAGCACCATTCTGTAGCAAGTATCTGACAACATCAATCTGGCCGGCCCTTGCTGCCATGTGCAATGCTGTTTCACCTCTCTACAATACAACATTTGGTGAAGTGTGTGTGAGTTGTAAGCTTTAATATATTAATACAAAAATTTATTGTAATAATTGGGTGATGGAGTATTTTTTATAAAAAATATTAATAATCAAAGAAGTCTATGAATTTATTATGGATAAAAAAAACTAAAATTAACCAAAACGTTACATTAAATGTAAAAAAAAAATTTGATAAAATTAATCTAACAAAATATGTCCACCCAGTCACATAATTTTTTTCATTTTGTGTTTTTTCTATGTTTTCTATAATACATCATATTATTTATTTACATAATATCATTTGCGTTCATTTCGCTTGAAGTTGCACAATGCCATAAATTAACAAATGAATATATTCCATGTCTGACAGAATGTTTAAAATGACAGAAATGCATTTTATAAAGTCTCACAGAATGTCTCACAATACAAATAATGTCTCTTTGAACAGGAAACGTACCACATTGGTGGTGTTGGGTGAGGCTCCGTGATGCGTGAGCTGTTTCACTATGTTCTCATGACCCATAAATGCAGCAACATGGATGGGTGTCAACCCCGACTAAAACATCCGAACAAAACACAAACATACTCTGAAACAAACAGAAAACTGCTTGTGCTATTACATTTCTGAAGCATATACACTAAATCTGTAAACATTAAACTCCATTCAAAACGTTTGTGGTACAATATCATATTTCATATTTCTCTTGTACCTCTGTGACTGCCTGCAGTGATGCCCCATGTTTCAGCAGCAGTTCCATCACCTTCATTCGGTTCTTCTTACAGGCAATATGAAGAGGAGTGAAACCGTTCTGTTGATGTAGACACAAACATGTTCTTCTTGACTGAGATGCGACCACATCCACCTTTACCAGAGGTGAGTAACCACAAAAACCTTCCTCTGGTTGAATAAACCCACGGTATTCAGTAAAAAACCACGTGCATGCCACTGTTCAAATGAACTGTTTTAAACTTTACATCAAGTTATTTCTGAGGCTCAGGATTATTTTTAAACTGTCCTGAGAACGTCTAAGTATTACTATGGCAACATGTTTGCATTTTGTCATCCTCCCTGCCACAACTGTGCTTTTGTCTTTGTAAAGCGAGAGATTAACATTCATACAGCTGCATCTGTTAAAAGAGGAAAATGAACCTAATCACCCCACAAAAGAAATGCAGAGAGAAAGGAAACAGCGTGAGGGTATTTTCTGAGTTTGAATGTGCATTGCTCTCTTTTTCTCTCTGCTCTCACCAGGGCTTTAGCGTTAGGGTTGGCCTTCTTATCTACGATGACTTTGGCCACTTTGAAATGTCCGCAGTGAGCAGCCACGTGCAGTGCCGTCAGGTAGTCATTGGTGACATCATCCACGGGAGCATTGTGCTGAAGGAGCAGCTGGACACAGTTCAGGTGATCCCCTTGGGTCGCCATGTGCAGTGGAGACAGACCGTTCTATACCAAACCAAAAAACAGCATTGGACATTTAATAAGATTAATGGTAACAGATAGTGGTTAATCAAAATGGGTTTTTAAAATAGAAAACAAAATAAATAGGTAAATAAAAATGTCCCCTGCTGCAACTAAATGTAAATTTGTTTTACATAATTACAAAATTTTAAACAAATTATTTAAAAAAAAAAAAAGTTGAAATATAAAATAGATTGCTTTAGCACCTTCTCTTAGCTTATCTGAAAAATCACTATCTCAAATAAAGCTTCCAACACATCGGCCGAAGAGAAAATAATGATCACACATGAAGATATTTAGAAAATGACAAATATCAATCAATATGAGCCTTGGCAATACATGAGTTGAATACTTGTGATCGATTAAAATAGTGCAGTCACATTAATGAATTTTGGTGAGCATAAATGATCCATTGTCTTTTATCAATAGTGTAGTGATGAATTAAGCACAGCTCACACAGAAGTCACTTTTAAACCAAACAACTGTTTGTTGCTCATGCTGCAAATTCACTTGACCAACTACTTGGGGAAATCTTTCATTCTCACATGAAATTCAGTTCTATTGAAATTACTGGATTTGCTTGTGAAAATTCATCAAACAATAGTAAATGTGACCACACATTAATAAAAAAATGTTAATCCCTAAATAATAAAATTGCTTTGGCACCTTAAGCCACAATCTAAATTCAGTGAAATATCAGTTTCCTGCAGTCAGGAGAAAAGTGCCTGATGAACATGAACATTCTGTAGAAATAATGGCCACATGGGGGCAGTCTTAGGCATGCGAATAAATGATGGGAACATTGATGATCAAACATACAGGTACTCACACACACACATGAAAGGGGCAGAATTATTCTTGGGGTCAGAAAAGCAGTGGTCTTACTTTGGTCTTAGACAAGATGGGCGCTCCCCTGTCCAGCAGCATCTCAACAACCTGCTCATGTCCACTGCGTGCGCCGCAGTGCAGAGGGGTTAAACCATCCTATACACACACACAGACACACACACACGGACAAGCAAACGCAAAGATAAAATGTTATATAATATTAAAAAGTATGCTCTGAGATCATACACTTCAGAACAGCTGATACCACAGACAAACCTCAGCACCTCCAGATGCTCCAATGACACTGCATGCTGACCTGTTTGATATTTCCTGCAAAGCTATTCACTTTATGCAGTATTATATATTGCAGTTAATACTTCTTTGGATCTTTACTGAAAGTTACCTTTATCAATGTGCCTATGCTGAAGACTTGTTTATTTATTTATGCACACACACACACACACACACACACACACACACAGTTGGGGGTTCAGTCCCTTGCTCAAGGGTCTCACCTCAGTTGTAGTATTGAAGGTGGAAGACAGATAGATGTACATTCACTCCCCCAACCTACAATTCCTGCCGGTACCTAGACTCAAACCCACAACCTTTGGGTTGCAAGTCAGACTGTCTAGACATTAGGCCATTGTGTGCCCTTGTATTAAACTAAGAGTGAACAACTATATATATAGGAACATCCTAAAATGCCACCTGACAATTACCTTAAATTGAAGCACACTGAAGCACAGATTCATTTTAGCAACTCTCTTCTTGTTATTTCTACACAAATAGTTTCTTGAGCACCAAATCAGCATATTTGAATAATATCTGAAGGATCATGTGACACCGAGGAGGCTGCTGAAAATTTAGCTTTGCCATTACAGGAATAATATACATATAAATTATATATTAAAATAGACAACAGTTATTTTAATATCACAATATTACTGTTTTTAAAATATTTCTGATCAAAGAAATACGGCCTTCTTTCAAAATAAAAGATTCTTCCCCAAACCTTTTGAAAGATAGTGTAATTTAATGTGTAGTACAGCATATGTTTATGTCTGTTACGGTTAGTATGTTTGTTGTATGTTTGTGTTACCTTGGTCTTGGTTTCAATTTTTGCTCCTCGGTCCAGCAGCAACTTAACCATGTTTCCATTCCCTCTCTTAGCTGCCACATGCAGTGGAGTGATGTCATTCTGTATGATACCCACCCAAACAGCAACAGACACACAGCAGGTATAAGAGTGACATAATCACAAGTTACAATCACACCTCACAGAGATTAAATCAAAATAACTAATTATGAAAAAACAATAATATATATTTCTGTGACAAAATACAAAATATTCTGAATGGCATATGAAATTCGCATTGCGACCATATGCATGTGTCCCTCAGGCTGAAGCAGATTCATACATGAGTTTGTTTGGACTGTGGGGCTGGCAGTTTAGAGAGCTCAGCCGGGAGAGCATTTGGCACATGTACACACACACATACATGATGGGAGCATGTTTGCTCACAAAGAGCCTATGGCAGGTCATTTAGCTCATTCTTTAAAACACTTATGGAGCATTTTAGGCTTCAGTCTGGTGACAATACTGTACAACATTAATGCAATACTGCCGCCATGTGATGCTCAGAGTAACTACATGACCACAGACATAATGAAACCAAGTTTAGCTGCATTTTGATTGGGAATCAGTGCACCTGGACTCTAACGCATTTAGCATGGGGTCAAAGGGAAAATTTTAACAGATTATGGGGGACAGTTTGTTTGCCCTATAATCTGTTAAAATTGGTCCTTCGAAGCAGTAGATGGTGCTGTGATCTTACCCTTGCCATGAAGTCTACTGCTGCTCCTCTATTCAATAGTAGTGTTGCTACGTTGATGTTTCCATAGTGGGCAGCAATGTGGAGAGGAGTGAAACCGCTCTGATGAAAAGAGAGACAAAGAACAGAATGGTTGAAACAATTATTTATGAGTCCATTTAGTTACCTGTGCATCCTTAGACAGTGAGTGTTCTCTTACTAAAAAATATGATCCTCTCATTTTGAATATGTATGAGACGCAGCTGTTAAAGCAAGATGGTAGTGTTCTGCAGGCTACATTGCAGTAAAGGCCTTCCAGTCATGGAGATTTTCATCTCAATTAGCCAATAATCTGACACAAAGCAAGTGGTGCTCAGTATAACCCTTCTCCACCTCTGTTTGCTCTTTTATCTTGAAGGGAACGGGGCTCCGCCCATTTTTAGGGGAATTATTGCAATTATTAGCCGCAGGCGCAAATGGAAAAACAGCAGGGCTTTAAACATTTCCACTTCCACAGAACTGACTACAGACAACACATGTTGCCTATGGGGAGAACTGAATAAACATTCTCATAGATTATCGCGATACAGTCTTCATGATCAACACATTCACATTTCTATTCACTCAGAAAACCCTTTAAATGTTTATGCAGAGAATTATTTCCTCGGATGAGTTCATGGACTTGGAACATGGTGCTTAGCTGTTAACATGTGGCTGTTATTCTTAGTTTGCAATTTGGCAGTTTTCTCTCTCATGCAAAACTGTGAACTAAAATTCTATCCAGCCAAACTGCTGTTGCTTGCCATGTGAGCAAACCTGACCATGCATTCTTTTTGCAACATTGTAACGGTTCCAAACTGCAAGATTTCTAGCTGTTTAATTGAAAACGGGGTAGATGTTTCTCTAAAGGTCCATGCACATGCCCCAGGGAGAGAGGACTAAACAACCAGACCATCTTATCTCTGTAGCTGGCCAGCCGGGTTCCGCTTTCACAGCCAAGCCAAATGAATACAAATTTTTTGAGTATTTTTAATGCTCAAAAATAATGCTCAAAGGAACAACATCCTACTTCCAGTTAGTAATAAAAGCTGTTTAATAGGTCAAAATTAAAATGTACCAGTTTCTCACTTCTACAGTAGCAGGATGTGCCAGTGAAGACCTTTGCTCTAATACTCTAATTGCAATGAATTTGAATCTTTAAAATTCCAGATTGACTTTCACAAACTTTTTAAACCTTTTCACACAGTCAAAATACTGTACTGCAGTTATTCTTGTTTGGCATAAGAAAATATGTATATTTTTATAATAGTAAATAGTTTTGCTGCAAAAATGAATATTTATTATGTTATAAAGACTCATGAAGTTTTAATTCCTGCAATATAGACTCTTTAAATTCTAGGTATTTCTTCCACAGTCAGTTGATGATTAAACAATGAAGGTGGTGGCAATTATAATCTAAAGGGACAAATATAATTTGGAGGACGAGATCAATTTAAAAAAAAAAAGGTAGTTGTAGTTGCCTAAAGTTAAAACTCCTATTCAGATAACATGGTGTCCACATAAATGTGAGCTATAGCAGTGATCATGTTTGATCTACTGTCCGGAAAAGTACCCTAGATCTAGTGTTATATTAATTAATTTGTTGAGGTAACCTTTTGTGAAAACCTCTCTACAAACAACAGTATCTCATCAATGGGCTTTAAAAACTGAAATATTTGAATTAACAGTTTATATTCACCAATATCCGCATCATTACCAGCAACCACACAAAACACTGACACAAAACTCTTATAACCAATCAGAAAGCTGCATGCTGAGATGTGGAACCCCAGCCTGTAGCTGCAGAAATCAAAGCATGCTTCAGCCCTCCACCCAAAGCATGGTCTCATTCCTCCATCCCCAGAGAGGATGAAACAGGAAATTATACAAAAAAATATAGAGATGGGTGGGAGCAACACTGGGGGTGTTCTAGGCAAAGCAGGGTGGAGGTGGGGGTCAACAGCTTAATGTTTATCGTGGGTATACCTCTGTCGTTCTATTCACCATCATCTATGTTGAGACGTGCGGTAAAGGAGAGAATGGGCAGTTAGTGAACACTGACAGGTAGACGAAAGCAAAGAAACAAAAGACACATATCTAAAAACAGGACTAAGTGTGGGTGAGTGAGTTAGAGGGGAAAATAACACATATATCACAGTTAAAAACAAAACATATACAGTATATGATAATCTGCTCTTGATTACATTATAAAAGGTGTGTGCATAAGAAATACATTTATTTAACCAGCATGATTCTGTTTCAGTAGGAACCTTGGGACTGAAATAATTGATACTTGTGAGTAATGGCTGAGCATGTTTGCAAGCGTCTTTCAAACAGACCTTGGACTCGACATCCGCGTTGTGGTCATTCTGAAGGAGCAGAGCTGCAGATTTGGTGTCATCCTTGCGGGCTGCGATGTGGAGTGCAGGCAGACGGACTTTACCTTTCGTGTCGTTCTCTAACAACAGAGAAACCACCTGATCATGACCCTGCTGCAGGGCTACGGCTAACGGCGTAAAGCCATCCTAAAGAGAGAAAGAGAATCAGGCCTCATTTTACATTTATTACTGTATTTTGTTTCACAGTATGAACAATACCATTTGTCGACACTACTCTAAACTAAAGGTTTGGGGTCAGTAAGACTTTTCTGAAAGTATAGGCCTACTTTTATTCAGCAGCTATGAATTAAATTGATCAAAAGTAAAGACATATACTTTTTTATTATACTGATAAACCTATATTGGTTTATACAAAAAAAGAAACAGAACAACTTTTTTCAACATTGATAATATTAAAGTGATTACCAAAATAGTATAGGCCTATTAGATTGATTTCTGAAAGATCATGCAACACTGTAATGGCTGCTGAAAATTCAGCTTTGCGGTCACAGGAATAAATCACATTTCAATAATATTAAATCATATTATGCAATAATTCGCAATATTACTGTTTTTACTGCATCTTTGTTCAAAAATAAGCCTAAGTAAAAAAAAATCTAACCCCAAAACTTTTACAGTTATGTATATTGTATATATTGTGAGAAAAAGAGAGGTGAGGAGTAGGAAGCACTTATCTGTGAACTGCTCAAGGTCATTCCGACTTTATCCTCAGTAATCAATAAAATACCCACCCACACACCCACACCCACACACACACACACACAAACCTCTGTTGCAATGCTCTGGCTGGAGTTGTTCTCCAGGAGGAAGCGCACCACATCCAGATGGTTTTCCTGTGCAGCCATGTACAGTGGGGTAAAACCATTCTGAAACAAAGATTACATTAATGTTATATATACATTAAAAATATATATACATTTGAATGATTTCTTTAATTTAGCTACGGAACAGATACAGAAATAGGACAGTGAGACCTACAAAATCTTATCATAATTCTCTAGCATATATTAAATACATAAAAAACAACAACAACTGCATATCTAGCTAATGAGGTGATATCCCCCCCACCTTTTCATCCCCCATTTTAATTCTGAAAAATGTTATATTATATATAAACATAAATATTTTAAAAGCCATCTAACCAATTTTTAAATTCACAAAATTCAGAGTCACATATGTTCTACTAGACAGAGCTGCACTGCTGAGCTACCCACCCCCTCCTCTCAGCAAAATAAATCAGAAGTTTTATTTGACTTACTTCGTAGGCATGAAACATGAACCATTGCTGCGGTAACCCTACAGCTAGGTTGCCATGGCAAATCTGTCATTCTTAATATTTTTTTTAATCATCTGAGATTTCTCCAGAGAGGACAGACCCCCATTACACCCCCTACCATAACCTCAGTGACCCTGCTCCCATGGCAACACAGAGATGCTGACAGTGCAGGTAGGAGAGGACAATACTTTGTGATGATGGAGCATCAAGCAGAGACACAGACTCCCTTCATCATCACGTTTATCTATGTTATGTCTTTTTATCTTTGAGTTCAAAATCTGGTTCTTTTCATTTAATGTGTAAAAGTCCAATTCAAATGCTGTTAGTTTTGTGATGGGGAACAGTAACTTCCTTGCTCCTTTGAAACAAAAAGCCATGTAGACAAACTCCCATGCAATGAATAAAACTCTTATCTCATTTACTGAAACTAAATCTGTAAAAATGCATCATTCAGACATATTGCCATAATAACATTAACACATGACTGCTCACATGGACAAAAATCAATCCGGTAATGATACTGATCAACAATCCAATGTGCAAAAATCAACTATATATTTTTAAAGGTCATACAGAGGATAAAAACAATAATGGAAAATCAAATTATGACTTATTTGGCACACAATAATCTGATCTGCCACAAAATTGACACAATAAATGGCTGTAAAGGTATAGAATGTGTCTCTTTTTACCAGTGTTTACATCTGAATGCACTGTGTTGAGCTCAGTGCAGGAAATAGTATTATTACTGGCACTCTAGTAATTTAGTTGGCCTTCATAACTCACTAAGCTCCGGTTTAAAGCAGTGTGTGTGTGTGTGTGTGTGTGTGTGTGTGTGTGTGTATTTGGGTGTTCATTGGCTGGTCATCTAAAATAGAAACAGATTAGAAAAGAGTGTACGTGAGCTGCCTTGCAGTAAAGCTGGATGATCCAGCCCAATGATTGTGTGTGTGTGTGTGCATATACAAGTTTGTGGAGTCTACCTGGCTCTGTGCATTGACGTTGGCCCCATTGGTCACTAGCTCTCTCACCACTTCCGCCTGTCCTGCCAGTGAGGCAATGTGCAGCGCCGTGTTTCCTTTCTGGATTAGAGTAGATGGAGAAACAACAGTGAGAGAGAATGATTGGCATCTCTGGATTAATCACTCCACCACCTGTTTGTATCACCCCCATCTAATGGATGCTTTTGTCCCACTGGCGTCCCCCCAACCACCATTCTTTCCCCTCAGCCAGAGAAGTGTTGTTTCCGCTGGCCTGTAATTTACCTCCACACACACACTCCATTCCTGTTGAGTGAATGCAGCACTAGAGGCTTTTTATACCCAGTGTGAACATGCTCACAGGAGCAGAGAACACCATGTGATATCAAACAGAAATACAAACTGAGCTGGAGGCTCAGAGTGTGTGCGTGTGTGTGCCTGTGTTTGTGTGTGTCTGTGTGCATCAAACTGACCTTGGTTGCTGCATCTACGTTGGCACCTAGTTTGAGCAGCTCGGCCACCACGGCCACATGCCCCTCTTTGGACGCCAGATGCAATGCATTCAACCCATTCTGGAACAAAATGCAAGTTCTGCTAGTGAAAAGTATGGATATGGTTGTCTGCCAGACAGGGGCAGTCCAGTATCAACTAGCCTGGACCAGAATAGAAATATATACACGCATATCATATGTAGGCACTTTCGCAAATCACTGCTTAAAATACTTTTATCAAATATTGTTTTTAACACAAAATTAGATATCCTTGAAAAAAATATTTGAAAACAGAATATTAAAAGATCCCTTTAAACTATTATTAAAATTTAATAAAATTGAAACTACTCATTAAAGATGAATTTTTATTGCATTGTTTATTTATTTTTAAATAAATCTGCAAGCATTTCACTTTTGTGTTACACCTCACAGAACTTCATGAGATACGGCACAACTGTGACATTGTCCTGTAGTAAAACGCTGGGGGGGGGGGATTCAGAAAGACTGCTTCCACTGATTCCAACATGGTGCATCTTTTCAAATAATCAAAGTTTTCAGCTTTTTTGCAGTTTTTTGAATGCTTTAGAAATAATTTTCTTAGGCTCACTGAGGCTGCATTTATTTGATTAGAAATGCAGTACAAATAGTAATATTATGAAATATTATTATGATAACTCCAGTTTTACAGTGTTACATGATGCTTCAAAAATCTTTTAATATGCCAATTTTTTGTTCGATTTCCTTTTTGAGTCATTTGAGTCATGTCTTATTATTATTAATGATGAAAATTATTGTGCTGCTTCACAAATTATCTTCAGGAATATTTGAATAGAAAGTTATTTGAATATAATGTTAAAAATCAGCATTTATTTAAAATATACATATTTTGTACAATGTCTTTATTGTCACTTTTGATCAGTTTAATCCATCCTTGAATAAAAGTATATACAGTATATAGATATCATGTAGATATATGAAAGATCAACTATTCATATTCATATTCTGAAAGTAAAAATTAGCAATTTAACAGTACAGCTACTGATGGAAATAACATGCTGTCACACAAAAAATTTGACAATTTACTTCCAGCATTCTCAGTAATGATAATGATATTGTTACAGCCTGTTACATGGTAATAGAAATGATCTGTACCTGGTTACAGATGTTGATGTCGACACCAGTCTTCAGGTAGTCGAGGACCTTCTCAAGGTTCCCTGCCCTCGCTGCCCGCAGGTAACTGCCATTGCTGTCCGGCTGCAAGTAATGAGTGAAAATGCAGGAGATGATTATTCCAATGACAAGGTCAAAGGTCAAATCCAGGACAATTTAGGTCAAAACCAGATCAAATACGAACAAACCAAACAGATTTCAGCTCATAAAATCATTGAAATGCAAAGAAAAAAAAAATCATACCAAATCCATATTTACTCAGTGCAATTTGTCTCCACAAACACACACACATATCCAGGAAAACATCAGCTTTAGTCTACCACTCAATGTCCTACAGGGAAACCACGATCGCCGTGTGACAGAGAATCAAAGTTGCACAGAGCACCTAAAAACACTGGCAGTCCATCTCTCAGCAGATATCCCAGCGTTCCAGCTGAAGATCCAGCTAAAAACAGCCCATCTCTCATCAACGGATACGGAACAGAACACTAAATAATGGTTATTATTCTGACAAAGGTTTCCGCTCACTTTCCGTCCAGATCTTTTTAGTCTCTCTCTCAGAATAAGTTTTCTCTTCTCATGCGTATATAAGAAAGAGAGCAGGATTTGGGAGAATACACAACGTGTGTGTGTGTGAGTGTGTGCCTATGTGTCTTCTTTCGTCAGCCTCAGTTTGATTCTGGGACGCTGCTCTTGACATAAGAGGACACAGCTCAAAATTTCAATACATTTTACCTCACTCACACATAAACACACATACTTTAATAAAGAATAGGAGAGGGTTATCTTGGAGACACGCTCACATGGGGAATTCCTCCAAATGAGAAGCTATATTTAGTTCTCACTAAACCCAGGACAAATTCCTCCCCATATCTACCATCAATGTGTGTGTGTGTGTGTGTGCGCTGGCAAGACAACCTGGAAAGAAATATTCACATTCCAAAAGTTTGACGAGAAGATTTATGGAGATAAATGGCATGCAAATTCATCTAGTGACCAAAACATTCAAGAACATATCACACATATGTGTTTTTTTGCAATGGTGTGTGTATGTTTCTGTATTCTAGCATACGATTTACAGCTCATAATGAACTCAAAGCTTATTAACTAGTAATTTACTCAACCTATTCCACTGGGAAAACCCCCATTTCTTGTGTGTGTGAGAGTGTTCTTGTATCATCAGACTCCTACAGTCTTTGGTATGAAATGAGGGATTAAAAGCACATGCAAAAGATGCCTTTCTCAGGGGGTAGTGGTTATGGTAAACAAATTCTGCCCCTCACACACACACAATAAAAAGACTGAGAGAGAAAGGACGTTGTATGTGTATGGTGGTCTTTTTCGTGATTCATCTCCCCCTCTTATCTCTGAGTTAATGAGTTTTTCCTTCCCTGAAGGATTCTAGCTGGAAAAATAACACCCACTCACACCCACTAACATATATATCATCACAAAGAAAATCTGTATTCAATAATGTGAGTGCTTGTGTCCTAATGGATAAGATCTGAATTTCTAACATAAATGTTGTAGGTTTATCCAAAGCATGGGTTGCCAGTGAATAGGAATGACCTCCTGTCCTGTTATCATTGTGCCCTTGAGCAAGACTCTCATTGCTCCAATGGAATTGTCAGTACGATAAGTACAACGAAAGCTCTAAATGAAAAGTCTGCTTGGTTTTTCCCTTACCCTTGCTGAATAAAAATAATAATTTCTTTAAAAAAAACATACTGACCTCAAATTTTTGCACAGTAGTATAAACTAATGCTAAACATGCTAAACAATTGCTATATTAAAGCATTGGCAATGCACAGACATAATAACCATGACATGTAAACATTCATATACAACCTACAAAACAGTATCACAGGACGCAAACAAAATGTAATAAAACATCTGAATATTTAATTCTAAACTTTACAGTATAACGTCAACACAGTCTTCACTTTACCTCGATTTCAAAAGTTCTTCATCCGAACAGATCCTACTTTATCTTTTGTATCTCCTTAGTATTACACAAAAACCACACATGCTTTTATCACCACAGAAATTAAACATTTTCTCACTAAGTAAAATATAAAGGTGGTTTTCATGGGAGGTTAGAAAGAAGCTAGGCAAAAACGTCTTCATTTTTACTGAATGCTAACTCTAAGGAGTCCCACTGTGGATACACACACAGGCCTTGAATTGCCATTGTGTAGTTAAGTTTGCACCAAAACTGCTGCTAAGTGTTATTTTCGGAAAACAGTTTATATTAGTTTTTTGACAGTTTCTAGAGGTATTTGTTTTAGATGTGCACAGTGGATCACTTACTAAACACAAGTTTTGTTACACCGCCAGGACATTGCCAATGTAGTTAGAACAACTGTTTGTATCTTGCTTTGCACTTGCCAAGATGTTCTGGGTGGTTTTTAGGCGGTTACTTCTTTACTCAAATCAAACAGTACCCACTGCCTCATCTGTCTGTAAGATTTTGTTTTCCTACAATTTTCTTCATCTACAAAAACCCTAGTGGTGACAACCTGTGCGTACAGTGTCAAGCTCTGAATCTTTATAAATGCTCACACTGTATAATTCATCTCAAGCATGGAGATCTGAAAGCCCTCTCTGTTTTAAAATCGTAAGCATCAATATTTCAGTGTGGGAAATTCTGTGAACACCGCATGTACAGTACGCACAGTATAGTGGAAACACTCTGTGCTACCTGACACACACAAACACACACCCAGTTGAGTTACATAAGACATTATCTAGGGTACAGCTGTTATTAAAATATCAGAGATACTGGACTGAAAGAAAGACACGAGGAAAGGGAAGAGAAAAGGTCATAGTTGATACAAATGATATGACACTGCATCTGAAAACTAAATGTTAATGTCTGTACAGCTGTTGTTCATAAAAGAATAAGAGTATTTAAACAGCTGACCCAATAATACCCTGTTCTCTGCCTCTTTGTCTCAGTGTCTCTTCAGGTCCTAGATAAGCAGAGAGGTCAAATACTGCATGATCGGCAAAAAACAAAGCTACCCTGGCTGCAGACAGAGTGACTGCACGCGCACACACACACACACACACACACGCACATTCCTGTACTCAGTCTGAACAGACAACATCAGCACCACTACATGCAGCTACAGTCTTGAAAATAATATAAAAAAATAAAATAAAATGTTGCAATTTACAGCCAGATCGAACCATTTCTGGTTGGTTTTTGCAGAGGAGTTGGTCAGTTCAGACTGTCTGGGTCAGACATAATGGGCGTCACACAACAGAATGTTTCCGAAAGTGAAGCTGCTTGGTATTGTTTAGTTTTAAAATCCCTCCTCCACTTTTCAGCATGTCTGTTTTCATTCTCACTTCAACCATATCTATAACATAACATCCCAACATAGACCTGCTCGAACCGATTCATATCCATTGTTCCTAATTTAAAGTAAGCTAAATTATTTACCATGTTCTATAGGCTTAAAATATTACAAATGCACCCATGTTGAAATTTTGGCTGATACCAAGTCCATAATTTATTTTATTGTTATGGCTGAGCCTGATAACTGATCTATTCTACTTTGTTTTTAAAAAGAAAAGAAACTAAACACTATCGTTGCATGAGCACAGCAATTTTTTAAAGAAGAAGTGCTCTTCAAGAGAAAGTGTTACTAAAGGGTTACATTTTTGTCATAATCTATTACTTTCCCTAGTTTTTTTTTTTTTTTTAAACTAGACATTATTGCAAAATTAAACACTCTATAAGTATAGATCTAAAACTGCAACGTCTCTCCAGCCTCAGCATCACAATAAAATCGAAGCCCCATAGTCACAACAGCTTAAAGAGGTAGATTCATACAGTCATGAAGGTATAGTGCATTGTTAGGTAAATTAGATAAAGTAGTCTAGAACATTATTGAACATGGCAAAGAGCCTTAAAGCACCAGGACACTGTGTGCTTGTGTTACCATGCATGCACACACACACCAAGGTCAGTAAAAAAGCACTAGAGCAAAGGTAGAGTTGAAGTGCCTGACCAGTATAAATGTCAAAATGGTGGTAATAACACCAGCACACATGAAGCAGGTCTAATGTTGCATGTGATACAACCTTGACAACTGCGCCGGTCCTCACATAGACAGTAAGCTCTGTAGGATTCTGCAAACATAATCTATAAGTCTGAGCCCAGCGAGACCAACAGATCAGTCTTTGTGCCCTTTAGACCGCAGATGAGTTTAAAATTACCAGGAGTGTCAAATAGATCAAGTATTCAAGAAATATGTTAATAAAAGTTTTGAAGGACAAAATCTGACTGGGGTTGAAGCAGATAAAGAGCAAGATCATACAATGACCCAAAGCATCCTCAACCAACAGCCTTCATTTCCCAACCATTCCTAAAATGCCTATTTAAAACAACACACACTTCCCAGTCATGTTTGTGAAGTACTTACGGGTGACAAATAGTCAGCAGCCTCTTCCACCGCCATTTTTCCTGCAGTCCCACAGAAACCCGATCACTTACTTCTCTAGCTCTGCGGCCAGCAAGGTGCCATTCAGTCATGTGACGTGTGAAAAAATGCCCAGGCAGCAGGATGCTCAAAGACACACTTCCACATGACGTGTGCACGAGTACGGATACAAGGATACGATGATCCCCAGTTCCACAGTAAACAAAGTCACTTTGAATCCTTCCTTCTCTGTTCATCTATTCTGTTTTACAACTTGACCTCTCCTTCTGTGTCAGACTAAATCGACTTTTCAGTTTTCTTTCTCTGTTCACAGTTCTATTTATAAGAGAAGTTTATAACTTCTGTCAAAACGATCTCTCTCTTTCTCTATACAATGTCCCTTTCTCTTTCTATGTATCCAGAGGGAAACAGATCCGATCTTCATTTAAGAATGTGGATCAATTAAACCGCTGCCATGTTTTTACGAGCTTTGCTCTCTGATTTTCTCTCTCTTTTTTGTCATACACAGTGAACACAGAGGGTGGGGGTCTTTTGAATAGTGATATGAGGTGCTAAGGGAGATCCAAATATAGCAGCTGAATCCAATGCATTTGTTAATAGGTCTCCCTTTCCCTCCGTTCTGAAGTCTCCCCCTCCCTGCAAACCCTCATGTGCATGGTTTGTATTGTCAGAGTGCTTATCTGCTCCCTTTCCGGATAAAAAGAGAGTGTGTGTGTGTGTGTGTGTGTGTGTGTGTTTGGCACTGCTGGGGGTTGCTTTATTAGGCTGAATGCAGAGTTCATAGTGCTGCTCAAAAAAGGATTAGGAGCATTTCCCCCAGTATTAGGGCCACCGCACCATCATGTAAATACACACTCCAGCTGTAGCTCTGACAATGGGATCAAGTGTGTCACCCGTTATACAGTGACACAGGCTGTTTACATACTGTGCTTGCTCTGTGTATCCTAGTGTCTGTTTGAATATATTATTCTTCTGAATATACTGTCGGGTGTTTGTTTTTTTTCCATTGTGTGTTTCGTCAGTATTGTGCCCATTTGTTTGCGGAAAGGGGGAGTGGCCTAGAGCCATGTGTCAGACAGCCACATATTGTGTGAACATATGGACAGCTAATTGCCATTGATTTTACAACAAATTATTTATTTTTTATTTTTTTTCTCTTGCTTTTTAACACGACTGTGTTTAACATTATACATTTTAAAGCACACATCAAAAGATTTTAAATATAAAAAACATAAAAAACATTTGTAAATTATTTCAACAGATACTAACAAACTTTTTACTATTAACACAGGTCACTATCATAAAGAACATTCTCAAAGAACATGTAAAAAGTTATTTAAGAAAGAAAATTATTTATTTAAAATCAGCATAAATATAATGTACTACCATAGTGTGTGGATCAATTACAAAATAATTAATAATGATTAATAATTGAATATTAATTAAAAAAAATGCATTTAATTCAAATATATAGGCTACTAACTTTAAAAAATTTAGAGTTGGTAATTAAAAAATATATTATTTTATTCAGCATGAATGCATTAAATTGATCAAAAGTGACAGCACAGACATAGATAATAATAAAATAAAATAATAAAAGTTTATTATATTTATATATTATAAAATAATAAAAGTTTCTTGATCATCGGAATCGGCATATGAGAATGATTTATGAAAGATCGTGTGACACTGTACTGTACAGTAATGTAATGTAAACTGTAATGGATGAAAATTCAGCTGTGCCATCAATTGAATAAATTAGATTTTAAAATATATTAAAATAGGAAACTGTTATTTAAAATTATATTATAAAGAATATTTCTAATTACTATTGTTTTTACTGCATCAAATAAATGCAATCAAATAAATGCAGCTTTGTTGAGAACAAGAGACTTCTTTCAAAAAAAATTTTTTTTTAATCTTACCGTCCCCAAACTGTATTTTTTGTACATTCTTGCATTTCAGTAACGAAAATTAGATTAATAATCTCAAAACTAAAAATCTATATAGTAATAAATCAAAAGGGAGCTTCTTCTTCAAACCACTAAAATACTGTTGTTTAGAAATATTTCTTGATACATAACACATCTGCAAGAGCTTCTTTTTTTTCTAAAATAATTTATGTTTGTGGTTGTTCCAGTTTCAAACTGGTTTCCGTTACTCTATCTAACATAGATGTAGAAATATAGACATGCACTTCATGCAGGCATTCACACATACACAGACTGATTATGCAGAGAGGAATCCCATGATGCTTTGGGGTGCATCACAGGTCTCCTCGTTCTGGGATGGTGGCGTTGCTATGGCAACAGAGTAGGAGGGGAGAGAGAATGTGATCTGAAGGAGCTCAAGATGTTCGGTAACCGTGATGATCATTTCCCTCAATGACCTCCACCTCATCAGCCACTTATGGAGATTGAATGAGAACCATCATTCTCTCTCTCTCTCAAATACAGTCAGACACACAGAGGTATTCACAAGAGCTACACCTGCTTTAAACCCATGGGCACTGAAGGATTTCCAGGCTTTCAGAAATAGGGCAGATTTTTACATTCTAGAAGGACAAATGAGCTTCGCTCCTACATGACGAAATACCAACACAGATTCTGGGTGTAGCAATGAATAGTGTTTAAATTAGACTTTTAACTTAGTGTGGTTGACAGGTTGTCAGTACTGTATCTGGATGTATGTTTGTTATTTGTGTTGATGTTATGTTTGCATGTGTTCACTGTGTTTGCTGAAAATGTGAAATTTAATGCCCGTCGGCAAGTCTTTTAACATGTAACGCAGAGTCATGGCAGGAAAAGGTCTATGATGGACACAGGAAATGAGGTTTGTAATGACAGCATTACAAACACAGAGTGACTGCAAAGAAAAACACAGCAACGATGACATCATCAGAATATGACTGATATCCAGACTCACACTGGACCCTAGTGGAGAGATTCAACACTACTGCTTAGTTCACAGAAACAGATAAACAAACACATCCATACACTCTCCTTTTTTGTTACATATGAAATGGCAAAATGCTAAAGTAAGCATGAAAACAAAACCGACCCTATTTACTTTAATGTTACTGGTTATTTTGTGAATGATTAAGCAGCACAAGTTATGTAAAAGTTGTTCGTTATTTTTAATCAAACGTAAGAACAACAGATAAAATCAAGTCTGCCCCAACATTTTTTTTATTATTATTACAAATATGTCATATTACAGTAGTAAAATGGGTTCAGGATGACTTCAAGCCTGTCTATGCTCAAATTACGTATAATAATAAATAATATAACCACCACCAACACTTAGTCAGTTTATAAGAATAATACAACTACTACTACTACTTAATTAATATTAATATTTAATATATAAAAATAATATCTAGTATATATGTTATAATAATAATAAATATTATTATGAATACTATTTAAAAGTAACAACAATAATAATAATACTTTTATAATAATAATTATTATTATTATTATTAATACTATTTAAATAAAAGTAACAACAACAATAATAATAATTATTATTATTATTATTATTATTATTACGAATGAAATATAACATTATTATTATTATTATTATTATTATTATTATTATTATTATTATTATTATTATTATTATTATTAATAATAGTAATTAAATTATTTACCTGGTCTACAATCAGCCAATCAACAGATCAGTCCAATAAAGAGGAGATCAAAGAAGTTGTGAATAGTTCATGTGAGTTCAGGCAGCTGGAAGCACTTTAAACTCTCTCATGTTCTCTCTGAGGGGCAGCAGTTAATGTGTGCCGGCATGCATGAACTTGAGAGTGTGTGTGTGTGTGTGTGTGTCTTTGGGTCTCTGGGGGTAGAACAGTAGTGTGCGACCCAGAATCATGCTTCTAGGCGTTTATCATTACAGAGCCCACCTGACACACACAGTGAGAAAAAAAAGTTCAAACTAATTTTCTGAAATGTGTGTGTGGCCTCAGCACCCAGGTGCAGACCGTCTGCGGATGTTGAATGCAATATCATACACATGCATATATTTAAATCTCACATGTTGTCATTTTGTTATAATGTCTAATTCTTCTTTCATACTTCATCTGGAATTAATTATAATTGGTTTAATGGTATACAGAGGGTATGTAATAGATCTCTTAACAAGTCATACAGATTGTCACTTTCAGCACCATCTCCATCCAGCTGTGGGATTGAGATTAGGATGCCTGGATTTAAAATCAGATGTGAAGTTTGAAGAATAATCCCAACCCCTTCTTTAGGTCAGAGAGAAAAGAGAGAGTCTGAGTGAACAGCAAGGACAAAAAGAGGTAAAGGGGCTTTTCAGGCTTACTTAGAATTGTATATCTGGATTAAGGAAGATAATAATGGAACTAAATAATGACAAGAGCATGGCAGTAATGTAATGTGGGTGTGTTTAATCATTTAAGAATTAGTGAGACAGTAAGAGATGGAGGAGGCAAGTGAGAATGAGAGTGAGAGATAGCCATGTAAAATTTCTGCATTTAGTTTACCATGTGCTCAGTGTCCTATATGATACAAGTCTGCAGAAAGATAATACCAATAAACTGTGCTCAAAGGATCAGAAAATGTCCAGAAACACACATGATTTAATGCTTACTGTAATATTAATTTTAATTGAGCGCCAGTTCCACAGGAAGAACTGCCTATACAAACAAACTTAAGAAATTATTAGGTGGTGGTTCATTTATACTGTATGTATAGTACAGCTATACTGCAGCTGGTCACTTAAAAAAAATTGCATTGTTTACTCATCTTTTAGCTTTTTGCAATTTTCATTTGTTATAATGATGATTGATGATTGATAATTGAAATAAATAAAAAAAATTATATTTGTCGAAAAATGGTTTGCACAAAAATATTCAGCACAATCATTTTGAACGTGATAATAATAAGAAAGGTTTCTGGAGCAGTAAATCAGCATTAGCTGCTGAATCTAAAACAGAAAAGAAGTTACTTTTGGTGTGTAAGATTAAGCCAAATGCTATTACAAAAATCCCTGAAAACCATGAGATATGGTTTATAGATTGTCTCATGCCCTGTACTTAAAGGTTACTAACCATATGATTGGTTTTTAATATATTCTAATGCAGAATGCAGGATCAAATCAGTGCACATGCTCGATGAGTAACTGTCACATGCTCTTCCATTTAAAAGTGTGTGAGATATTATCTGGCACTCAGACTGTAGCAGATGAGCGAGGAAGGAAAGGCCATCTGCCTGCATAACTCCCCCCCCCCCTTGCCCTCAAACACCCTCCAAAAACACACACATTATACACACCTCAAAATATCTCAAATGTACACACATGCTGTTTGCAGACCACAAACCAAGATATTGCATCAGTCATCCGCTTTTATCCTTAAGCTAACAGTTGATATTTAAAATCTAAATTTACACAATTTACGTTTTTCCTTTGGATTAAAGAATTGAATAACAAATCAAAGTTACTACAAGAGATGATGCAGATTATTAATATGATATAATATATTTATTTATAAAAACAGTTTTCAAACGGTTTCATTTCAAACCAGAACCTATTATACAATATTGTCATTCCAATTGATAGCACTATGAGGACCTGCAAGCACATCTTAAAACTTTAAACAGAAACTTTTTGTAGCCTTTCAAAGATATACACACAAACACACACATCTCTGTTGAGTTTACAGTAAAGGAGTTTTATAAGGGCAGACAGTCTGGCTGCTACCCTGAGAATGTACCAGAGATACAACAACACTCTGAACAAGATCAATAGAGAGCTGCTGGGTAATAGACCATTATCAGAAAGAGTACCTTTGACTGGCATTTACACGACAGATGCAAATGTGATCTAAAAAGAATTACAGTGCAGAAAGAATAAACATAATAAAAAGGACAGAAAACGTGAGATAAATATATAGAAACACTTTGTCATTATTTGATCATAAACGGGTTCCTGAATTATAACAGAGCTATATTAAAAACCAATAAGACTGGTAAAATATAAACTGTTCTAAATATAAAAAGTCTATAAAGAGACCATGAATATGTGGTAAAAGTTAATTTGGCCAGGTCAATCATTTACACAGAAACACTCAAATTCAAATGGTCGGGGTCAGTAGGATTTTTATTAGTTAATTTTTTATTAACGAAATGCTATTCTTTTGAATTTTCTATTCTAAAAAAAAAATATATATATATTATGGCTTATAGGAAATATAAGCAGGACAATTGGTTTTAACATGGATAAATGTTTCTTGAGCACCAAATTATCATATTAGGGTCGTGTTTATATTTTGAAACATAAAAATTAAAAACAATCATTTTAAATTATGAAATTTCATAAAATTAAAAATGTTACTGTATTTTTGATCAAATAAATGCAGCCTTGGTGAGAATAAGAGACTTATATCAAACTAAAAAAGTCTTCCTGACCCCAAACTTTTGAATGGTATACTGAATAAAACACAACTTTTGATTTGAATAATGCCTTAGTAAATGTTGAAATTAACATTAACTATGATTAATAAATGCTGTAGAAATGTTGTTTATGCTTAGTTCACTGTAACTAAAGTAGTTGACTAATGTAACCTAATGAACCTTATTGTAAAGTGTTACCAAACAACTTTTACTGATATGAGTCTTGTCTTATATGTACATCATTTTAATAATTTTTCAGCACAGTTTAATAATATTGTGAAATATAAAGTTTTGACTTTAATTTATGTTCAAATGGAATTTATTTCTGTGTGGGCAAAGCTGAATTTTAAGCATCATTACTCCATGTCTTCAGTGTCACTTGATCCTTTAGAAATCCTTCTAAAAATATGGAGCTCAACAAGCACTTATGGACCCCTTTCACAAGACTGTGATGGCACGTTTAACGGTCATCAGCATCATAAATCTCTTTTAAATGTATGCACATTTATAACACTACATTAAAAGTCATTTGAGGAGATTTTCTTTTGCTATTTGAGCAAATGAGAATGCAAAAAATATATATATTTTTGGTACTCTCCTATTTACTGCTCTTCAAGTTAACCCAATATGACGACGGTCCATTATTATCAGTGATTATCATGTGATACTTTTAGGATTCTCTGATGTAATGTAAAAGTATTTCCTTTTCACATTTGATTAGTGTATGTCGGTTTAATAAAAGTTTTAAGTATTTCTTTAAATAAATAAATAAATAAATAACAGTGTATAAACTGATAATTCAATAGTTCAGCATTGACACTGTGCCATTTTGTTCAAACTCTCATTCTTATTTTACACTTGTGGAAATATGGCTGTAAGTGAGGAGGTTTGGGTGTGTGTGTGAGTGTGTGATCTGTCCTCTGACACACAGTGTTCTTAGCAGGCAACTGAAGCTCTGTATGGAGCCTCAAGCATGTATCAACCTTTAACAGACAACTGATACAGCTCACAAACCAACACAAACACACTCAAGGAAATGTCAAATAATAAATAAGATATTTATCTATAGCTTTAAAAATAAATAAAAAGCTATCATTTTCATTGAACCCCACTCAGACATGGATTTCGTTTTTTTTTTATCCACAAATATAACCCTTAAACAAAGAAAATGTAAAACAGAGCTATTACATGTAAAAATGGCTTTACGTATTTTGTATGTATCAATATATAGCCATACGTGGTCCATGCGCATATTGCAGTCTATTGAAAAATATTAGAACTAGTTTCCCATATACAAAAAATTTATTATTTATTATATTGCATTATATTTTTCATTACCGGTATATTTATTATTGGGAGAGTTTTTACTATATGCTTGTGGAGACATTCGGTACCCAGGATGTACAAGCAAACCCTGATCCACACACACACACACAAAATTATTACTATAAATGTACTTGTTTACACCTGTTCTGTTTCATGAACACCTTAAACATCTGCTAATGTATCACTGAATAATAACCAAACGCCCTGGAATCATCCATTACTCAATTACAACCAACACAGTCAGCTGCTGAAGTGTTTCTGCTTTGAATGAATGAAGAACAATCCCACAAATGAGACAGATGCAGAACTTTCTGAAACGGCTGAATATTAAAAGACAAACCTGCCTTTACAGGCAATCAAATATGGTTACAAAGCAAAACAGAGAAGAAAGAGAGAGAGAGAGAGAGAGAGAGAGAGAGAACGACTGAGATGATCGATCTCATAACTGATGATCACATGATCACACACACACACACACACACACATATATATATATATATATATAGAACAAAGCATCTGAACAGATGGATAATGGGCTTTTCTCCACCGCTCCAACAAAATCACCCTCTTCATCTCCCCCTCGATGTGTGAGTCTCTCTCTCATTCTCTCTATCACCCCCTTCCCCTCCCCCACATCACTCCTTCATGTTTGTGTGTGTGAGCAATAGAGAGACACACAGTATTACATGGCTTCTCTCATTAATGGTGTGGAGCGAAGCTCATTCATCACATTGTGCGGCTGTGAATTCTGCTACAGGGGCTCACCAGATCATGAGTACCAGGGACAACCCTGGTAAACCAGGGATTTTTTTTTACTATTCACTACCCAGAAAACCCAGCCTGTTTCAGCCATGAGAAAATCTATGAAAACAGTTAACAGCTGTTAATAAAATATGCACATAGACAATAGTTTTGATAATCGTTCACTAAATGTACATTAAAAAAAGAAAAAAAGAAAAAATCACTTTATTTTACATTATTTTACTATAGTTTTCACACATTTATGATATGTTTACAATATTAGAATATTTTGCATATTTAAGGAATAAAATAATTGTGAAAATCTCATGATATGCAGCCACCTTTAGAAAGAAGAAAAGCGAAACAGTAAAAATATCAAGTTTGGTTTGTGTGTTAAAATTATTGGATGAAACATATTTCAAATGCTAAGTTAATTAAATGTGACTGCATTCACAATGTTAAAATAGTATTATATACATATATGAGACTATACTGTAATGCATTATAAAAGAAATAGCAAACCATATCTTTATTAATCTTTCCCAAAACATGAATAAATATTAACTATATTTTTATTACTGTGAGCTGAAATTGTTCTGCTTATATAAAAGGCTGAAACGCACAAAACCAGACAGAAAAAAAAAACACAATTTTCCTTATCCACGGCATCTCTTATTCATTGTTCCCTAATATCTAAATGGAATAGATTTTCTCTTAAAACTGGATTTTTCTCATCTGCTCTAAGGCAACTGTGAATATCAACAAATGGTCAGCGAGTTGATTCAGATGTCCTGGAGGTTCCAGTAGCTCCATTTCTCCATGACTGAGTTCTGTATCAGGATACACTGTCCTGGGGCACAAGAGTGAAACCAGCTAACCTTCATTTGACCTCTGCCAATGGCAATCAGCTGGTCTCTCTGCCTCTACCTCTCTCTGTTCTCTTACTTTCTTCTTTGCTCAATCCATTTGTGTAATATAAGAAGCAGATATTATACCAGCCATGAAAGTGGAGGATGAATTTCTAAGATCAAAAAGACACAGTTTCAGACTTCGTGATGTAATGTCCTCTCTGTCTTTCTCTTTAGTGTAACAGACTAAACACCCCAGAGACCTGAGATCTGAGATCAGGACAGTGACACTCAGATGGCCCTCAGTATAACCTGGGGTGCAGAAATCTACATTGTGTGATACAGCTTTAAAACCATAACATTATAGAGCAAAATAATCCAAGATAATTCTGAATAACCAAACTCCCCATTGTATGAGGATATGATTTAGTATAGATACTAAATGATCCTATATTCATTAACCAGGGCAGCATCTATTGACATTACGTATTCTGGATTATTTAAAGTTAAAACTTGATCAGTGGAGATATTAATAGTAAGTTTTTCAACTATTCAATTTGGTTCCAATTTTGGGTATTACCACAGTACAGTATATGTCCAAAAAGGCATAGCAGAAGTACTGAAATACTCTGATGGGAAACTCAGACTAAATGACCAACATAGATCCCTATAAAACAGCTCACTCTCTTTGGTAAACAAGACTCTGTCCCACAATGGCAATGCAATTACCTCCTCCATACAAGAATGCAGCACAGATTTACCTCCATCTTTATGATGTCTCTCTGGTTGCCATTCATAGGTGAAAAGAGATCCTGTCTGCTTTTATCTCTATTTTCATTTCATCACACTGTCTCCTCTTATATTCTCATTTCAAGAAAATCCAAGCCTTTTGGTATTGTAATAAATACACATCCATAAAACTAACTTTCTCTCATCCTTTTCAAAGCATTTGATTGGTATGAATATTTTGCCAAAGTATCAATAGAAAAATAAAAATAAACAAAAGAACCCTAAATAAAATTTAAATTAATACAATAATAAAATAAAAATATATAATAAAATAAAACTGAAATAATTTAAATAAAAAATAGATAAAACAATGTCAGTAACTATAATGAAAATGATAAAATAATATAGAGTACAATGAATACTTAATTAAAAAAAGCCAGTACTTCTTTAAAATAAAATAAATAAACTTGTCTAACAATAATACAAATTAAATATTTATAATAAAATAATTTATTCATATTTATTAATATATGAATGTCTCTAATTTATTAATATTATGCCAGCTTTCTCTCTCAAACCTTGTTTTTTTTTAAGTGTCTCTAATTGTTTGACAAATTACAGTACATTAGCAGAGGGTGAAACTCACTCTCTCTGTCATGCTCTCACACACACATCACGAAACAGTAAAGGTCAAGAGACGTGATCATAGCTCATGTGTTGATCACAGGTAAGACACATGTTATGAGAGGCAGGAGGCAGCCAGCCAGCCATTGCTTCAACAGGGATTCCTCATATCTTAAACCACATCACACAACACATTCCGGTTTAAAATATCACACATTAGCAACATAAGAACAAATGGGAACTGCAGAGGTACCGCTGAAGAAGATCTGTCTGGGTGTGGTGGACATAGGCTGTGTGTATGTGTGTGTTGTGTCTCTATGATAAGAAATGATAGACAGTTCAGCATCTGCATGCTTCATTCCATCACTCTCTACAGAACCAAACATCAATAAATCAGTATGTGATGTATAATACACGAGTGTCTGCGCACATACACACACGTTTCAGAGGACAGTAAAATCTCTCAGAACATGCTGCAGTGTGATGCTCTCATTTTTAACCTGAACGCAGAACAAGAGGCACACACGTCATGGCTGGTTGTTTTATGGGACATGTGTGTGTGATTATGTGAGAAGGATGCAGAGCGTTAAATGTAAAGTGTAACCTTGGCACTGCAGCACAGGTTTAACACACACATACACACACACGCTGAACTCACTAGCAGTAACAGGCGAGATGTTGCCATCCCACAAACCTGATCACTCTCCCTCTAATAACATGTATGTGTGCGTGTGAATTTCCATGTACCTTTTTCTTTTGCTCCTTTGAGTGTTTCCTGCTCTTCTTCTTCCTTTCCTTTTCATCCTCCAGTGCGTTTACATCCACATCTTTATTCTTCTTAATCTGAGACGCTGCATGAGCCATTATCAAGCATCAGCCACGTCCCCACAGCAACCATACACACACACACACACACACACACACACACACTCTCTCTCACAAACAAACACACTGAGACAAACGTCCAGAATATGTAACAAGAATTCCAATTCCTCAAAAGATTCCAAAGAATTCCACCAAAAAAGAGTGGAAGAGAGGGATTCTGTCCTGAAAAAAAAAAAAAAAACGACTACTCCGTTTGCTTTCCTCCAGCCTTTGTCATTGGCTGCTCAAGGAACCTTATCCAGATAGAAGAAGATACAGAGAAAGAAAGAAAAAAAGAGGGTGGGTGAGAGAAAAAGAGAGGGATGGTGACACCATAATCACCAGGCACAAGTGAACGACTAAAGGAGAGAAAGAAAGAAAGAAAAGGGGTGGAGGAGGGCAGCTGGGGTAGTTACTACGGAAACCACGATCTCTCCTCAGCCATCCCCAAATGGTCCGACCTGAACCGTGTATGAGTCGCCGCGACAACCAGCATCAGTGTGTGTGAGTGTGAATATATGCGCATATGTGTTGCCCCCCCACCAGCACTGTGGGTGTGTGTGTGTGTGTGTGTATGTGTGGATGCATGGTGGAAGTAGGGGAGGGATGTAGAACAATTTACCTCATGCATGTGCGATCTCTCGCTTGCTCTCTCTCACACACAGACACACACACACATAATTTGATGTGAGGGAGGGTACAACTACTAGGCTACTCTAATCCCATTATGTTAAGAGCTGACCCACTCTAAATAGAGGAGGTGGTATATTTATGCATATTTTAGGGCATACAAATTTAGATATGAACACACTATTTTGTGTATTGGTAATGTAACATTACATTTAGATCAAATTTTTGGGGATTTGGGGTGAGTTCATGTTTAAGGACAAAAAAAAAACCCATGAAATGAGAGATGAATGAATATGAGTAAAAAATGATTGTGAATCACACATGCAACAGCTCTTGGCTTCTCTCTCATGTCATTGACATTCTGAGTATGGAGTGACGGCAGCCATGTTGGTTTCTCCTGCATATCAGCCATAGACAGTAAAAGAAATGGACACAGCAACCCCATTGGAACTCAATTGAGACAAGTGAAGCCCATTTTTAGCGTTTTTTAGCACCGTTTCTGACGCACAGACTCAAACGAAGCTTTACGACGTCAGTAACCTGTCTGACAGATGTAAATGTTCTAGTAGCTGTGCGTGCAAACTTGCCATCGGCGAGCTTGAGCGGGGAGTTCTTTGGCGTGAGTGAGTAGGAGTAAGTATTCTCATTAATTATTATGTATACTATTTTAAAATGTAATGCCAGTACGCCATATTAAGTTAATTACCTGCGAGCTTCTCCTCCTGTCTGTACGGAAATGCAGAGTGGTTATGACGAAATCGTTAGCCTATTTTTAAAAAAACTGTTTCTACGGGGCCATAATGTAACATAGAAGGTAATGGAGCCCTTTATACATTGTCATGTATCTTTAAAAATAAATAATGGACAAACGGAGTCTTTAAACGCCTCAGATGTAAAGTTATTCGCTGTCAAAGTGACGCCAAAATGAATGGGAGTCAATGGGAATGCTAACGCAAGTGAAGTTCTGCTACAAGATGGCAGCGCGCGGCCGACTTCAACTTCCGGTCGACTTCCTTGCCGCCTGATATCAGCCACCTGAGTGCAGCAGGGTCCTCTGCAACTCCAAGACTGCCTCAGTCACTGCCTGTACAAAAACCCCCTTTGTACTTAATGTTGTGTGTGACAAAAAATGAGAGAATAAAAAATATAAAAGACAATCCATTCCATTCCATTTCAGTGGATGGCATAGTGTTTATCTAGAAAATGCTACACATGTAGCAATGTCTTAAAGGGAAAAAAATAGCAGTTGTCATAATTTACTCAACTTCATGTCTTTTAAAACTTTCTTTCTGTGAGTGAATTTCTTTCTTCCAAAAAAACAACAAAGCGCAATGCTAAGCTGAATGGTCACATTGCTCTTCTGAATGAAATATAAGCAAGCATATAAAATACAATATTATATTTAAAAATATATATGGAACAGAGTAGCATAAAAACTCTACGCAACTTCCCCATTTTGTGTTCCACAGAAGAACCTCAGGATGGTGAATGAATGAGGAGTTTTTGTTTTGGGGTATACTAACCCTTTAATCACTTATACCTAATACTGGTCTTCACATGTGACAGCTCTTGAGTCATATTTAGCTGGTATGAATTGTTCAGAAAATTACAATAAAAAAACGTAAAAAAAATTAAAGTGTTATTTACTAGATATTTACTTCAACTTATACAAAAAATATATTGTCTGCATGTATTGGTATGTATTATTTATTGGGGGGGGAATGGTTTCTAGAAATGGAAAGTGATTTATATCATTTGAGTGCAGACCTTGAAGTGGTTTTACTAAGATATTTCACAAAAAGATGATGAAGGTCTCCTCACAAATAATATAAATCTAAATAAATCCATGAGCTATTATCAAGCATCAGCAACTTCCCCACAGCAACCATACACATAAAACACAGTATAATATAAATCTAAATATAATACATACATTTAAAATACATTCTTTTTCATAAACCCCATTAGGGAGCTGCATTATTATTAGTAGTAGTAGTAGTATTTAAATAGCACATGCATGTAAATAATATTGCATACACTATATGATTAAAATATAACAATTATATAAATATTATATAAAACTTTGTATTAATTAAAAGTGGTATTTAATTTATACTATTTTATACTAATTTATACTTAATTTTGTGATTTGTACTAATTTGGATCTATGTATATTTTTGGAACTCTTTTCCTATAATACTTCCCTACATTTTCTAAAAGTCCTGATTAGACTAAAGCCCCTTTCACACTGCACGTCGGACCCGCAATATTCCCGTAACATTGCCTGGTCGCCTTCTGTGTGAAAGCAACCACGTCCCGGAATTGATTACCGAATCGAACCCGGGTCGGGGACATAGTAACATTGCGGTAATCGATCCGGAACGAGCGCTGTGTGAACAAAAGCCAGATCTAATTCGGTATCGAAGTGATGATGCGCGTTATCGCGCGACTCTTTTACCGGCTGTTTTGAAGGAAGATCAACATTCGCGACGAAAACATATGTGCAAACTGTAATGAAGCAGAGATCAGTTAGTTCCTCACTTTCCGCGCTGACGCAGAGATCGTTTGCTTGCTTCAGTTAAAGTATAACGTGCCTAGCGTTGTCGACTCGTACATTACACGTCACGCGCTGATGTCACGTGTCGTTACGGGATCTTCAGGGGTTGTGTGTGAAAGCACGCACATATACCGGGTCATCACTGGCAGTGTGAAAGTGCCAAATATAGCGACCAGGGAACAATTACAGGAACACTTACCCCCTGTATTTGCCGGAATGGCAGTGTGAAAGGGGCTTAAGAGAGTGGTCTGTTTTAGTTCACTCTTACCCTGGCCCAGTTCCCATTGCTCTGGATCCACAAACACAGCCGAAAATTGTCCATTAGACCGGGCAAACACAAATACTACCCCATATACCTCTACCCCTTCCCACATATACACAAACCCAGAAACATTTTCTACCCCACTCTTAAAACCAAACCATTCATCAAAACTTTGAGAATTACCAAATGATTGGTTGTAAAGTTGCCAGCCCTACTAGACCACTAGAGCTGATCACAGCAGATCAGAGTCCAAATGATTCCTGAAAAGCTGATTCATAATTCATTCACACACTAGGGGAGAGCTTGTGCTCCTGTAGTCACTGTTTCCTTCCGCCCTCGGGACAGCATGCACTTTCCCAGCTCAGACCATATCCACCCCATCACACCTTGAGGAATTACCCAAGATGCATCTGTGCTGAGTTGTTGAACCCATTGCCGTCTCCAGACATGCTCACGCAGAAACATTCTCTCCATCTCCACCAACAGTTACAAGTCCAGCCGTCAATTCAAACCGTCCAGAGAAAATTGTTAAAACAGCCGGACCATTCAGATCAGATAGCTGAACCCATCAAACCAGATACTGTCAGACCAGACAAACAAAACAACAGTTGTCTAAAAAAAAAAAAAAAACTATTTCCACACAATATTGACAGTATGTAAAAATATGTGTGGAAGTGCTGATTTATCAGAGTGCAGACATACTGTAAGGACCATGAACTCCCATGAAACCTTCTTCAGTACAAAACTGCCAGATTATGAAGAGGTTCGAGGAGCCATTTAGACATTAGATGTGTAATCTGTTCATATATACAACATATACTACCATTCCATATTGAGGTCAGTAAGGTTTTTCAATGTTTTTGCAATTGAAAAGAACTGTGTTCTATTTGAATATACTTAATTCATTTCTGTAATACAAATATGAATTTTCAGCAGTCATTACTCATTACTTACAGTGTCACAAGATTCTCAAAAATCATTCTCATACGATGATTTGATGAACAGAAAGTTCCAAAAATATTTTTTTACAATGTAAATGTACTGTCACTTTTGATCAATTTAATGCATCCATGATGAATAAAAGTATTAATTTATTTAAAAAATAAATTAATAAGAAATACTTTTGAACAGTAGTGTAAATCAAAAATTTGTATTTATTAGATGTATTTTTGGTGAACATTAATAGTACTGTTTTTCCCTGTCTGCTGCCTTCGATGTCACAGCTGAGGACAGTCGCTATAAACATAGACCATGCAATTAAAAAAAAAAAAAAAAACTCAGCAGGCAATGGCCAGTAACTTGCTAAAACCAACTTTACTTGCCAGAATGTTCATTTTGAACCCTGGCTTAGGGCCATTGTCGACGGGGATATCCGGGAACATTATCCAGTCGTCTGGTTGGCATTTGCCAAACATTTGTGCTCTTTATGGCATTGCTGGGCCCAGAGAAAAACAAATGACCCTCCTATAAAATTCTGTCCTGGCTGCTCTGAATTTGAGTTACGATCCTGTCCTCAGTCCACATTTAGACACAATCAAGCATGGTTCCTCAAATCCAGTCCTGAAGGGCAACTGCCCTGCAGAGTTCAGCTCCAACCCTGATCAAGTGAGCCATAAGACCATGATTAGCTTGCTCTGGTGTATCTGATCAGGGTTGGAGCAAAACTCTGCAGGACAGCGGACCTCCAGGATACGATTGGATTCCTTTCAAATTTTAACATCTGGACACTGAGAACAATAATATGATGCACAACACATACAGCATATGCATGCAAGTCAATCCCATAACCTGTTGGGCATTCTGCAATATTCAAATATGAGGCTGATCCTTGCACTAACAGTGGTTCTCTACTGTCCTCTTGTGGTTTGACAGAGAAACTGAAGCTAAACAAAAAATATATACACACAAAGCCAAGAATGTGTGTTGCTTTAGGCAGTCAAAAGCAATACATAGTTGCACAAGTATGTACACATGTACAACAGCCTCTTTTTTAGAGTATTTGAAATATTGCACTTTGGTCCTCTTATTAAAAAATAAAACACTAATATACACATTTAAAAACATTTTTAAAATGTTCACCTTTCATACAGATGATAAATCCAGGTAATCCATGATAATGTCCAATGCATGAAATCATTAAACAAGAAAGAACTATTGCTTTCAAATCACGTGCCTCTGAATCTCCCCAGCCAATCACAGCATTTGTCTTAAGCCCACAGGCAGTAATCTGAAAACCTGCTAGGACATGATTTTATACTGTGAAGGTCTCATCCAGTCAGAGGTGAATGGTCAACTGGTGTTAATGTAGTTGCACAGTCATTTAACATCTAAAGGGAACCCTTGTTGAAATCCTGATTTTATATAATTTTCTGATTTAAATCAATCCAATGTAAACTTGATAGCCATCACAAATATAGATCCAAAAATACATGAAATCTGCATCTCCTGAGATGTCTTATATTCCCCTCTCTCTCTTTTTGTTTCTTTCTCTATAATGAATCCAGGTCACACTGTATTGCTTCCTGTCCTCTCTGGAAAGATGACTGGTGACATTAACTCTCGGGCTCTCTTTACTCGCACACACACACACACACACACATACACAGCTGAAAAAAGTTTTAAAAAGTAACAAATTTACACTTCAGTGGAGCTGGTTATTTCAGTGCATAACGATCAACTCAGAGGGGTGTGTGTCTGTGAAAAAATCCAGTAAGCGAGGGCATACAGAAATACAAAAACCTGAGGTACTCGAATGACATAACATTTTTAACTTGGTTGTGTCGTTGATGATGATCGAAAAATTATGTAACCAAGCTCCTCTCCTAGTATGTTCAACATAAATATATGTAATACATAATAAATATAAGAATAAATTTGTGAATGTAGTTCTGCAGTTGTTCTGTCTGTGTGTGTGTGTGTGTGTGTGTGTGTGTGTGTGTGTGTGTGTGTGTGTGTGCGTGCGTGTGCGTGTGTGTGTGTGTGTGTGTGTGTGTGACCATATGTGTGTGCCCATCAGTGGGTCTGTATGCCATCTGCTTGCCTGTGCTGGCACAGAGTTTCTCTAAGCTGTCAACTTTACAGCCTTGATCTGCACACTTGCACGGGTGCTATTTCACAGACTAAGCTTAAGCTTTACAAGCAAACTATAGAAACTTTAACTGAGTAGTTTGACATTAAGTATGATCTCTTCTCTAGTTCATTGTACATGCGTGTATGTGTGTGTTCATTATGTTTTGAGTGAGTTCACTTCAAACTTATGTTCTATATGTCATAGGGGGTCAAAACTAGTATCACATTACACACACACACATGCACACACACACACTCACACTTGTGTGCTTGTCTGAAAGCTAAGCACTGTCAATCATCTTCACTTCAAAGACAAATCTGTGTGACAGTGATATACCTCTGGCAGTTAATGTCTACAGTCAATTTTCTGAATTTAGACACGTCATACACAGATCTGATCAGGGAGAGTGTTGGATTACAAATGTGCAAAAACTTAAAGGATTAAAGTCCCCTTATTCGTGATCCCATGTTTTAAACTTTAGTAAGTGTGTAATGATGTTGTTAGAGTATAAATAATATCTGTAAATTTCTAAAGCGCAAAGTTCAATGCCAAGCGAGATATTTGATTTAACAGAATTCGCCTACAAAAAATGATCCGTTTGGACTACATCCCTCTAGTTCCTGCAGTAATGACGTCACTAAAACAGTTTTTTGACTAACCTCCGCCCACATGAATTCACAAAAGGGGGGGCGTGGCCTTGTTGCGCTCCGCTGGAGAAGAAGGAAGAGCTGCGTTCGTGTTTGTCGCAATGTCGTTGAAACGCTGTTATTTTCATCTCGGAGTCCAATCATCTTTGTTTGGGCTTCCCAGGGACGATGTACTTGGAGATTAATGATTACAATTTATATTTAACTCCGTTCCCGAAAATTATAATCCACATGTAAGCAGCACATTTAGCTGAGGACAGCTTGCTGAGGACAACTTCCTCAATCTCAATCAGTTTAATGTCGGATTCGCACAAAGATTATTCTTGAAAGATGGAGCAGTTCCCTCTTTGTCTGGAGAAGGCGTTGTTTATGGAACACAACCGGTAAGTGTATTTTATTATTTAAGTTGGTGCGTTTAACAGTTTCTGTAACTTATTACACAAAGGGCAATGCTGTTTAGCTTTTTTAACTAGATGTTAGGGCTGTGAAAAAAACTAATGCGATTTTCATGCACATCTCGTTTGTAAAAACACTCCTGTGATTATAAGTACATCTCCAGCACATGCTCCTGCCCACTTGTTTCTCAAAACTACTCCAAAACTAGTCCAATCGTGGAGGGCCGCGTGCGCTAAGCTGCTGTCGAATCACAACACAGGAACCGCTGGCACAATCAGAACTCGTTACGTATTTCTGAAGGAGGGACTTTATAGAACAAGGAAGTCATCAGCCCGTTTTTATGACAGTGAAAACAGCATTATACAGATAGGTGAATTTTGTGAAAATACTGTTTTTTTACACGCGAAACATGAACACACGTTATATTGCACACTGTAAACACAATCAAAGCTTCAAAAAAGCGCGTAAAATGGGACCTTTAAAAAAGGGCAAAAACTTAGTTCACTTCCAGAATAAATAAAAAAATGCAGTTTCAATGTAATAAGGGCCAATCTTTCATTTAAAAAAAAAATGTGAGCCTGTCCTCCAACAAAAATTTTTTGCAAGCACCTTATTACCATAGACAGTAAAAGAAATGGACACAGCGACCCCATTGGATTTAACGGAGACAAGTGAAGTCAATTAGAAGCACGCACTTCTTGGGGGTCGGGCGTACTGCGCAGACTCAAACTGAGTTTGACGACGTAAATGTCACTTGAGCAACCGGTAATTCTTCTAACCGCTGTGCCAAGAGAAATCTGAATCACCCACCGAATCTTCCAGAAAAGGCGAGCGTGAACAGGAGCACATTTTGGTAAGTACTCTGATTAATTATCTCCCTTGACTTTATGCCCCCACATCCCCCCGATAACCTCATAGACAGTAAATGATTGCCTGCGAGCTTCTCCTCCTTTCCATACGGTAATTTCTCCACTGTGCAACAGAGAGTCGCTGGTTATGACGCAATCGTTAGCCTATTTTTTTTTACAAAAACTGCTTCTACAGGAACATAACGTAAGATACAAGGTAATGGAGCCTTTTATACATTTTCGTGTTTCTTTAGAAATAATTAATGGACAAATGGAGTCTTTAAACGCCTCAGATGTTCAGTTATTCGCTGTCAAAGTGACGCCAAAATGAATGGGAGTCAATGGAATGCTAACAGCTCGTGGGGGTCCGCTAGCCAATGGTGGTGCCAGAGGTGCTTCAAAAAAATATGAAACCCTGCCCCCCTGCTTATTATGACCTATATTTACGTTTTAAAGTTAAGCGCCCTCTAGAGGGCTTAAAAATAATGACAGTATCGCGTTGCGTCTGTTGCCATGAAATGACATATAACTTCATTACCAATCAAAACGCACGTTTATTTAAATGCAACGTGTGGGCTTTTTACAACGATCTATATACTATATATTTATTAATTTATATAACTTTTACAACTCTATATTCGTGAAGCCTTAAAAGTTCATATTTCTTAAAAGTTACTCAAGTTAATAATTAAATATGTCATGTTTATTCTGAATTGCAAAATATGAACACCAACAACACGTTATGCAATTCAAAACTGTTATGTGATACAGATGCATAATCTTAAAAACTGACCAAAATATTTTTATGAGCGGAAATTTACACACACACAAATGTCTGCTTACACAACTGACTGTATCACCATTTCTTGGCTTTTAATTCTTTGTTATTCTTTGTATTTCAGGTTCAAATTAGTACTTTTTCCATTTGCTTGTCCAGCTAGGTATTTTCTCGTGAACATCACTTTGACGTTTCCTAATGGTCCCAACTTTAAAGTAAAATTTTATTATGATGGCCACTCATCCTCAAAAACATTTCAACACACACAAATGTATCTTCTGGCTGTAAGTGTGAGAATAACTAAACAAGTTCACGACTCAGACTTGTCATCTTGTGTTCTGCTGTGTCACAGATCAATGTAGTTTGCTTAAATAAGGACACTGGCAATGACTCACTGACAGCTGAAGTCTGAGCTAGCATACGCGCTAACAGCAATCAGAGCGAGATCAGACACAGTTAGCATGCTAATCGCTAATCAGTTTAAGAGATCAGAGGATTAATTTCACTTGCTGTAATCAGGGCAGAGACAGAAAAGCACACGAAGATCTATCTGTAGAAAGAATATCAATAGGAAAACTATGGATTCAGTGATACTGTCAAATGTTTAAGATACTTTTATGATAAAGCCACTAAATTTTTTTATATTTGTGGTCAAAAAATGTTAAATAAAAAAAATAATGTAATAGTCTAAATTTCCGGATGTCTGTGAACATTGTAATGTCAAGATTAAATAAAAGTAGTGAAAGATATTTTCTTCCATATTATGATGTAAATCATAAACAAAAAGACCATTGAAGAGAATAAGGCGCCTGATTGGATGGAGCCAACGATCTGTGTTACCTGTTCAGATTGTGCTACCTCCCATTAAAAATATAGGCAGCACAAATCGATAGCGAAAACTACTAAATATCAGACTGTGCTACTAGCATCTTATTTGTGGTTTGAGTCTTTTTTTAATGTCCATACCTACCCCTACCCTAAACTTACCCCTTTATATATATAAATATATATATATATACATATATTTTATCACACATTTATGTGGGTGATACGAGCGCACATAAACATGCATGTGTACAAACCAATTCATCAGTATTTTCATTACTAAAATCTGTATTTTATTTGCATGTGAGTATGTTCAAATATGAGAGAGAGAGAGACGGGGGTAGAGAAAGAGCAAAGGAAAGAGGCGAAGGCTGATATTCAGTCTGAAACCCCGCCCAGGGGTCGTCAAGGCAACGGACACAGGAGAGTAACCAATAGCGACACAAATAGAGCACCATGAAAGACACCCTCGCTCTGAGCAAAGAGCACAACACATACACACCCTCCTTCCATAAGCTAAGCACATTTCACACACTCATTAACAGCTTAAAAGCAGAGATCATAAATGCACTTGCCGACCCTTTTTCCCACTCCTTCTATAACAACATTACACAACCCAGACATCTCAAGATCGTGTAGATGCAAACACACACACACAGGCTACAAACTGGAAAGCAGGTCATGACTGTCTCCGCTTCACACACTTGCCCTTTTATTCTCATCTCATACACATTCTTAATCCTTTAATATGGCTGCCAGCGTTCTGCCGTCTATTCATGTATGACAGACTGCTTGTTTCAGCATCTGTGTCTGTGCTTCTTCGTGTATGTGTGCGCCCAGACTTCAAAGCATCCCGTTCCTTCCACCTGCCAAGAAGATGAATCTGAAGCCTAGAGTGAGCTATGCGAGTTTGCACATCTGTGTGTGCATGAGTGTGTATTCCTGGGACGGCTGTACTCGGGGTCAGATAGCACTGTGTAAAGAAGGAATCGAGACCCTTGCAGTGGCTTGATCTATGAATATTAATGGATCTTTCACAGTGACAGTGATTGTCAGTGACAAAGCTACCAAAAGTCATTCATTTTTAACACAAGTCTGTGGTTTGAGGTGACAATATGAGTGACAGATTGTCAAGATAAAGGAGCATGATGCAATATGGGGATTATTGATCTATCTATCTATCTATCTATGTATCTATCTATCTATCTATCTATCTATCTATCTATCTATCTATCTATCTATCTATCTATCTGTCTGTCTGTCTGTCTGTTCGCTGTCTGTCTGTCTGTCTGTCTGTCTATCTATCTATCTATCTACCCAATATCCCAGATCATAAAATAATAATGTATACATAATCTCTCTCTCTCTCTCTCTATATATATATATATATATACACACACACACACACACACACACACACACACACACACACACACACACACATAAATACAATAATTAATTAAAATATATATATATACTTTTCTATGCACAATTTTGTAATCAAAAATAAAAAACAGAAACATGAAATTATGGATACAAATATGGAATTATAAACAAAAAATATTGCCACTTTTCACAGATTTTGGACCTGGCACATGCTGCTCAAAGCAGTCTTTACTTGGCTGCTTGAAGACCCCTAGAGACTTTTCACAATACAATCAATTCTAGATAAAATCAGACACATGCTCACCCATCAGAGCAAATCTACTGCTAGTGTCCCATCACTGCAACTCTTCATCAGTTCTCATTTCTGCTCCAAGCTCTCTGCTCTGTCAAAACACTCTGTACACACAACCATATACTCTCACAAAGGCCTGATAATCTCTTAGCTATGCTTCATTTGGTGATTTGATAATTAATTGCAGATCCTTCTCTCTATGCGTTAATTTAGCCTATAATCGCTGATCTCAAGTAAGTCTCTATCAAAGCTCAAGGCCAAAGTTGATATGACTTACGTTCAGCTCATGAAGTGAAAGTGGGAGGAAATAATGTGTTGTTTTCACCATATTCCATTTGTGTGTGAGAAAGATCATACAGTAAGTGTGTGATTTAGAAGTAAAGGTTGTCAAAAAGAAATGAATAGTGTGGTCTAGAGGCTAAGGTTCAGTGACAGTAACTGTAAGGTTGTTGGTTCAATCTGCATTAGCCATCACCATTGTGACCTTGAGTAAGGCACTTAACCCTAAATTGCTACAAGCAGACTGCCCTTGTAATAAGCTTATGGCACCACTGCACAACAAAATCCCATGAAAGATGCAGAATTCACTACAGATCCCATTCTACCTGATTCTGTAAAAATCGGAATCAGTATACGAATCAGGAAGAAGGTGCTAATTTTTTAAGTAACAAAAACCGACATTTCCAACATATTAAACATGGCTATTGAAATGCAAATGCAAACTGTCAAGTTCATAAAAACGGCAACAAACTTCGATATAAGTTGTCAGATTTTTGCACTTCACACCTAAAACTTCTATTACAAGACATTGCGAGTTGACATTACTGCACTTTTATTCCAGTTCTGTCGGCACAGCCACACAGTAAAACCGTGTGTATTTGTGTGTGAATACACACAATCCCATCTACAAGCGATGTTTATATAACTCTTCTCAGTCATGTGGGAGTTCCTCGTTTAATCCAACATAATACACCATTAGCACTGCCATATCTTTCTCTTGAACTTCCGCTCTCTTTGTGAGGGTGATCGCTGGTCTCAGATGCATTTCTGAACTGTGATTCTGAGCGCTGGAATATAGCCATGGATGAAGGGAGCGAAACAGAGAGAGGGCGGAACAGGCAAATGTAGGCAGATCTCTCTGGTGATGTTTCTGAAACAGAGCTCTCTAAACACACAATCAGCAGAAACTCTTCAATCCCTTCTACATCTTCAAACGACACTGTCTTTTTTCTGCTCCCGTTCTTTTATTAATCTCATTAGATCTTTGACTGTCATAGGAGAACGTTTAGCATCCATCTCATTTTGAATTCATTATGTTCTCCTACATTTTCTTTATTTCATCTCTTATCATCAAGACTGTTAACTACTATTAATAAACAATATTTGAAAAGACTATATTAAGATGATATATTTATAAGATGACATCATACCCACTACAATAGCTGCAACTGTGTGCAAAAGTCACAAAAAATGTAGTAAAAAAAAACACACTTTTACACTCCTTTCAAGCCCAAGATTTACAAACTGTCTTGGCTGACAGCCTCTGCCATACTCAGTTTCAAATAATCTGTACACTAAGGTATGCATTATGAATAGGCCATATCTTAAATGGTTTCATTTACAAGTTCATAGAAGATATAAATGAAGAATAACACACTAAACATCCACAATCACACTCACAAATTTTCACATTTTGCCTGATTCATTCTTGAATGAGAATAACTGCATAAGACATTGAATAGAAACATTTTGGCTTAACACGTTTCTAAATGTTTGCATATGTGGCTTCAGGCACAAAATATTCATGTATCATGATTCCTGAAAAAAAAATGTTTACAGAAGTTTTATGCGCAAATACATAAATTTGCCCAATAGTTGATTTGAAGTGAGGCATGAGTTAGTCTTCAAACTGGTGGAGCAAATGCCCATCAAAACAACTCATTATATGGCACAAACAACTATCCCAGTAATTATTAGTGTTAGTTTCAGTAAACTGGGCGTGTAATGGAAAACCAGGTAAAATTATTCTTCCTCTCTCTCTAGTGTTTAACTCCTGTTATTGTAACCGCATTGAACGAAAAGTATTGAAGCCTCAGACAACAGCACACATCTGAATATTTAGCTAGAACAGTGTTGTACATACAACTTAACCACTGATTTCTAGTTGTGTCCTCTTTTGGAAAGCCACACAAAGTAGCTTTGCTTTTACAATGAAACACACAGCGTCTTGATGACATGGCAGCGGTGGCAGCGACAATAAAATGTACACCTTCTTTCTTTGCATGAACATTTGGGCGGCGTTATGCAAATCTTCCCACACAGTGACATGGGGGGCGTGTTTAAACCAAGCGTTTTAGGAGGGTGTGGACGAGTGTTAACTTTTATCAATAATTTCTCTTTGGGTTTGAGACTTTAGTCTTTGAATCTTTAGGGATCTAATCTATTCACGAAGAGCTTGTAACACTCCAAAGAGAAAGGCAAACTAGAAATCACATCATATGACCACACATGTTTTAATATGTTCTCAGAAGTGAAAGGGACATACAGTGCAATCGGAGGTCCAGAATGTGTGATATGGGCCAAAGAGTTTAATCACCACAGAGCCAAATGCTCATCAGCACTTCTATTAAAGTTCACTAATGCTGCAGATTCTTTCCTGATAGATTTATATCAGTTACCTACTACACACTCCTAACACATGGATTTACACTTGCACACATACTCGGCACATCACTACGACAATGCACCAGACGTCTATATCTAGATCTAATGTCAATAATCCTGCAAACACTTTTAACACCACAGGACTGATGACAAAGGTTATCCATATGGATTTGCTAATCAGTCATGGTGATAAATATTAATGGAAGTCGGGTCAAAATGTATCCTGAAAGCCTGTAGATAAATTACCCCAGTAGGACTAAGATTTGTCTTGCATATGCTACTCTAGTCAGCATGAGGTCGAACTGCTGTCCTTCTGTCTCTCTCCCTGACAGGTGTACAGGGATCTGTCTTGGGGTGCCCTTCCATGTGCTACATATTTTGGAACTGCGTGTGTGTTGGATTCTCCTGTAGAAACCGGAGAGGCTGGGAAAATTTATCTGTTTGCTCAGGAGTGGGATTAAGGTTACAGAGAGAGCAACAGAAAGATTTGCTTGAGTATCAATCACACTTCCCTTTCTAACCTACATTTTCTGCTGGCCTGGCTGAGGAACATCAGCACGTATTTAGAAATGTATTATTGATACTTTAAGCTTTAAATATGCATTCTTTCATCGCAAATCTTAAAATATGATAAGGTTCAGAAGCTTAAAGGGACAGTCTACTCAAATATTCTGCAATCATTTACTCAGCCTCGTGTAATTCCAAACCTGTACACAAAAAAAAAATATCTATATTTTTGACTATACAGTGAAAGTCAGTGGCTTTCAGTGTTGTTTTTATTTTCTTTTGTGTTCCACAGAAAGTCATACAGGTTTGGAATGACAACTGATTTTCAATTTTAGAAGACTATCCCTTTAAAGATCATAAAGGGAAAAATTCTTCCTTCCTGAATTTTAATCATGAAATATGTATTTGATATATTTTGATATATTATGCTAATATTTAGATTGGAAAAAGAACCAGCCAATGGAAAGCCTTTCTGAAATCATGTAAATTAATTTCAGGTTATAGAAATATTACATGCAGTGGCATTTGGGTCAGTTGTGTTTTATTAGGAAGCTCTAATGAATATTTATTTGTGCATGTGTATTTGAGTGCACAAATCTAAGTGTTCATGTTTACATGTGAACATATGTGTCTGCGCATGTGTAGTTGAGCAGACTGATGGATTGCCGCTCTGCCAAAAGCTCCATGGCAACAGTTTCTCTAGCTCTGTTAGGATTTAGTGCCCTCAGCCCCTTTAAATACACCGTCTCTCCATTTAGACTAAGCCTCCCTTGCTCGATATCCTGATCTCACACGTTTTATGTTCCCATGTCTTCTGTCAGCACTTTAAGTCGAGATCTATCGGATTCTTTTAACCCTTATCAAAAGAAAAGCAGCTTGTTCTCTTGATCCCACTCTTTCAGGAACCACTGCTTGCCATCTCACGCTCATTCTGCTCTCACACTGGGCTCATCTTTCATTCTTTACTATCCTTCCCTCTAAAATGTGTTTTTTTCTTCCACCCTTCCTACTTTCATTTATTCCTGCTTGCATACCAACAATCTTTTGCTCATTTCTTTCTAAACGTTTTCCTTCCTTCCTTCCTTCATTTCTACCAGTTTTTCTCTTCCTTTCTTTCATCAAGCATACAACGATCCATTTTCCTTCCTTCCTTCCTTCCTTCCTTCCTTCCTTCCTTCCTTCCTTCCTTCCAATACCAACCATCCTTTCCTTCCTTCTTCCTTTATCTTTCTTCCTTCCAGCATAGCAACAATCCATTCTTCTTTCCTTGATTTCTTCCTTCTTAAAATTCTTCCCTCTCTTCCCTACTTCCTTCCATTATACCATAAATCTTTCCTCTTTCCTTTCTTCTATCCTTCCTTCCAAACTTCTATAACAACAATATTTCCTTTCTTTCCAAATGTAAGTCCCGTATCCTATCTTTCTTTTTCTTTCCTTCTTCCTTTGTCTTTCTTTTAACCAATATATCAACAATCCTTTTCTTTCCTTTCTTCCATAGCAGCAATATTTCTCTTTCATTACTTCCAGTATACTAACAATGTGTTTTTCCCTTCCTCCTTTCCATTCTTCTTAATTCCAGCATACCAACAATCAATTTTTCCTCCCATCCTTCAAACAAACTTTCTTTCCCTCCCCTGACAGATCTGATCTCGCTGGCCGAAGTGGTCGGATCTCTCTTACTTGCTGATATTTCTGTTGCGATGCTCTTGAGCTCGAGCTCTTGAGGACATGATGATGGCAGCGGGGCTATATTGGAGCACCATGCCCCATGTCAGAATCACACACACAGACACATCTATCGCTGCATAAACGTCAAAGCATACATACAAACTCATACAAACGCACCATGTGAGAAAATTGTAGTTGTGTGTGGCCAAAGGGGATGCATGGAGTCAGAGCAAATGAGGAAATCAGAAACCATCTCACCATTTCACACAAAGACAGTTTAGTTAGTTTTGTATATATGCTGTTTTTTAATACAGTTTCAAGTATATGACATTTATTTTGATGTGACAGCAGATAACATCTCTCTCACTCCCTTTTAGACACTCTATCTTGGATTGCACAATAGCGACAAGTGACGTGAAAGCTGTCACGCGTGTGATACTGTCTGTGGATTGGGCCGATGAAGAAGAAAATCCATCAGAGATCAATCTCGAATGTTCCAATACAAAGTATTTCATATGACGTCAGGGTATGTTATTTAAAGATACGGTTTCGATGACAGCTTTTATACTTCTTTGTGTCAGTCTATCTAGATCTCTCCTCCTTTCTCTTGTTTCCATGACTACAATCATTAACACATGGTTATCTCACAGCGTAGTAACAAAGCAGGCCAAGACACATGCACACACAGGCGCAAACCATTTAAATGCTGACAAAATGCCTTCCTTGCCAAAACCTTTCACTAATGGCTGAGGTAAATGATGCCTGTCTAAGGGGTAATGAAATATCCTTGGAACCCGTACTACACTACAAAAAATCATTTTGTTAATTGTTAAAATCTATTATCAATAAAAATAATAAAATAAAATAGAATAGAAATGTATTACATATATATGTGTGTGTGTGTGTGTGTGTGTGTGTTTTAGCTGCTGTGTATATTTTTAAAAGATGTTAGTTCAACAGAAGTATCTCCACATACCACATGACATGACTCATAGAGAACAAGTACACACTCATACACACACACACACAGAACGCAACCTTAAATGGAGGGGCCAGTGGCAATAAGTGAAAATCCTTTAATTGTTTAGGTGTGTGTTGGAGGGGGTAGTTTGTCCCTTGAGGGCAAACTGCTTTAAAGTATTTATGTTAGATGTCAGACTTGTTTGACATTAACAGGCAGGCACTGCTGAAAATCAGATTTGTATAGTATATTAAAATGTTCGCTGCATTTCATTGTGTGTGTTTGTGGTGTACATAACTTCTGACAAAGGCGACTAACTGCATGACATGTCCTGTCAATCACTCAGCATTCCACAACATTCAACTTCAGATATAGAGAAACACGACTGCATAGATGCACAAACAAACATGCACAAACTTGTGCTTCTACACACAGGCGCAAAAATCCTAAACATACGCCCCTGAAAAGAACAACAGTCGTACACACAACAAAAGTGTTCTAGGAGTCTGATAACATCACATATAAAAGAGCCTGATAACATCAGGTATATACAAACACATGACATCCAGTTTAGAACATACACAGCTTCGTAAGATGGACATGCTGTCATGAATGCATGATCGTTTGCACGTCCTCTTTTCATCTCACTAACACAGACACCTCCAAAAAGTCATTTAAATTAAGTCCAAAAAAAATGGTTCAAATTATTTAACTGCAAGAAAAGGCCCATCGACCTATTGACCTAAACCACACCCTCTAATAACCATCTTCTGACGTACCAAGAAATCATCTAGCAAAATATGCCTCATGGTTGAACATGCACACGTATGCACACACACATGCACACAAAATACTGAAATATTATGTTTTGGTTTTACAAAGCAAAATAGTCTCAACAATGTATGTTTAGATATATATAACAATATAATTTATATATAGATATATAAAATCAAACATATATTTTATTAAATTATTTTAAAGAAAAATGCTGTTATTGAAAGCCTACACAAATGACATCAGCATCAATGCTTTGGAATAGCATCCATCAGATCAATATAAAACAAGTAAACATTTTTTACAAAAGAACCATTAAAAAAACAGTTCCCAATCAAAAGCCTGACATACACCTCCCTTATCAGCTTTCCTAGCTCTCAGTGGGTTTCAAGCATCTTCATCGATCCTGAGCAAATGAGCCATTGAACAAACAACAGCCAAAACCACAATAACACAACATATTGTACCTTCTACCTTACCTTCTTTCCTTTCTTTTTACGGTGCGCTGGTTTGGAACTACTTTTTTCTTTGGCTTCTTCACTCATTTTGGGAAAGTTGATCCAGTCAGACTCCCTGAGTGATCCTCCTTATTCCAACATCCACTAGGATCAACATGGACCAGGCAGAGAAGTCCATTAAAGCTCCACTGATGGCGTTTGTTTATGGGAGAGATGCTGAGAGACGCGCACACGCTGTCTTGTGTGAACTCTCTCCCTCTGTGTTCCAGAAGACTCGCCTTCTTCTGTCTGGTGTTCCCCAGCAAGGGTGTGGAGAGATAGTGTAGCTAGAGAGAGAGGGAGAGGGAGAGGGAGAGGGAGAGAAGGAGGGGACACAGAGAGACAGGGATAGAGAAACAAGATGTTGATGGACAGATTCGTTTATAACAGAAAAAGGAGAAAAGCAGAGGAGCGTCATCCTGTTGAAAAGCCTACCTGCTTTGATCTGTTAAGCACACCCACACAGACGCTCCAAATATTCATAACGAAAGAAAGAGAGAGAGATGTGGGAGAGAAGACATTAAACGAGTGAAACAAAACAAGGAGGTGTAGATGAGCAATTAAATGATATGAAAGGACGAATAATAAGTGTAAAATGTCAAAGAAACTCTTATTCTCGCACAGTAAACATATTTTTTTAGATGGCTGCCAATACTTTTCTCACATGCTCTCTGAGAATATGTGTGCACTTCCATGTGTGCACAGGGTGAAACATTAAAGGTGACACATCTGTGGTGTGTGTGTACATGTGTGTGTGTATGTGCAGGGCTGGACCAGCATGCATCAGGTCCTTCCAGAAAAGGAAGACTCTTACAGCACGGTGCCAAGAGATCAGCTTACTAACAGGGAGAGAGACAGAGAGAGAGAGATTGGAAACATTTGTCTAGTGAAAGATAAACAGTTTTATTTTTACTTTTCATTTATTAATAGAATTACCTTTTTATTTCATTGTAGATATGTTCTATATTTCAATGTAGGTATGTACTAGATATGAATACTACTAGTTCAGGGTTTAAAATATTGTTTAAAGTCATCAAAGCTGCATTTTATTTTATTACAAATGCGGATAAAACTGTAATGTTTTGAAATATTATTACATTTTAAAATAACTTATTTTTTATATATTTTCAAATCATAATATGTAGATTTGGTGCTGTTGTTATCAATTTTCAAAACAAAAACAAAAAAACAGCAAACTTTTAAACGGTACTATATGTGCATACATTTATTTATATTGGGGTCCAAAAACATGAGATCACTTTTAAATGTTTTCGTTTCTATTTTTATTATTTAACAGAATATTATTATTTTTCATTTCACTATAAAGTGTGCAATTATGTATTGGCAATACTATGTAAAAACAGCCTTTTGCATAGTAAAGGTAGTGACTATTATCTGTTTCATTATAGTGGGGTTTTTTGCACAGACATGGCGGCCCACAGCCAGCTCTTTTTCTGTTCCTCTCAATTTGAATAACAGAATCACCAACACAGAGCGATGAATACAGGGAAAGAGAAGAGAGAGGGAGCGGGAGGAGGGAAATTGAAAGAGAGAGTAAGCGAGTGTGAAAAAAAGAGGGAGGGATGGAGGGGATGAGGAGAGAGACAGTAATCTGGTCACAGACTGCTGGGCTTGGCCAAGCTAAAGCTTCTAGCATATACAGTACATCACTGACAACACACACTCACACACACAGACACTCCACCCACACTTTCACACACACATCATTGACCGCCACCATCCAAAAAAAAAAAAAAAAAGCTCTGTTTTTCTGTAAGACGCTGAGCTTTAGTGAGTGATTTTGTGTGGCACTGTGACTGACTTACACTTCTCTCATGAATAATTCATAATGTGTTTATCTGTGTGTCTCCAAGTCTTTGTGTCTGTGTGTGTGTGATGTACACAGCTTATTGCTGGGACGTGAGGAACTACCTCTAGTCGGCAGAGATCGATTCTGCTCTCAGACGCACATACAAACTCAGCACCCACAAATTCGGTGCCTCTTTGTTCTGCCCTCTGGTGGTTAGCACCATAAATAATAAGTGTTCTTTGAGAACGTCTTGTCCTACAGTGTGACCAGCTTCCTGTGAGCTGTAGAGTAGCTTGTAATGGCCTCAGAGACTTTCATTCCATGTACTGATCTGCAGTCTACAATTAACGTACAATTAACGCTTTAGTGTGAAGCATCCCAGCTGTTTTATGGACTCCAAATCCAGACATCCCATCTGTGGATTGTAACTGTAAAATATAAGCAAAGATATAATACAACTTCATCTCTGTATGTTTTTAAAATCCCAACTAAGCCATACCTGACAATGAGAAACTGAACATGAAAAACATCAGATTTTAGGGATGTTTAAAGGGTCAGGTTTAGTTTAAGTTCTGGGGTTTAGGTTTAGGGCAAAAAATCGTTATTGGTTTGTTTGACAGGAATGCTGTTTTAGGACCTGAAGACTTACCGCGCAAAATCTTGGTGACCACTGACCAGCATCAGAGTGTGATGCATTCCCTTACAAACAAACGGTTTCTGACATAACATCGGGGCAGGGGAAACATGACAATACATGACCGAATGTATTGCTGTGTGCAGATGTAAATATTTGCTCTTCAGGTGTCTCTGTGGTTTTGATTGAGCATGCCACAAATTACAGGGTGTAGCTCCCAAACAGCTACTTCACTGTATAATTAATGATCACGTGAGTTGATTTTTTCTTTTGTTGAAATGCGTGGTGTGGCAACATTCTGGCAGTCCATTAAACTATTTATATTCAGGAACCTTCTAGACCAGCCAGATAACAATTTAACTAATGGTTACTGTGATTAATGATTTAACATAATGATTTTACAAAATACACTATAAAATAGATCTGTAATCAAGAAATATCACACAAGCAAATTGACCATAGATAATCACAGTTGTGCTGATATTGATATCAACAACACGACTGCATGCGTGCTATTGCTTTTACACAATAAACAATAGGTCAGTGCAGGCCTGGGCGATATATCACATGACACATGCGATTGTCACGTGCATTTCGTCAGTAAAGCCGGTTCCCTGATTACCGGTAAATCTCCATCACCTGCTCTTAAATGGAGCGGCATTTAATAGACAGAGCCGTAGATTACTGACAAGTTACGCAATATCGCGTTCATTATGGAAGGCGATTCATCTGCGATAATGAACACAATATTGCATAGCTTGTCATCGTGGAACCAGATTTACTGACTAGATGTGCATGATCATATCGTTCGATATATCGCCCAGCCGTAGGTCAGTAATTAATATAGAAGTTAATAAGAGATCCAGCTTAGAATTTTAGACACATTTTTTAATATTTTTTGAATCCATGGATGAATCCATGTTTCTGAATGAATCAGTTGAGCAAATGATCCAGCGACTTGATTATGAAAGTCTTTTTTTTTTTGTAAATGAATCAACAAATCGGCTGAATGACAGATATTTAAATGTCTCAGTTATAAAGACAATACTTGTTTTGTTTCTGAATGAATGAGTGTTTTTGAACGAATCAGTTGACGGAATGATTGAAGATTAGTTTCATTCTCGAACGAATCAGTGTTGATGATCGAATTGGTTGAATCTATGACTCACTCATAAGGATATTCACTTGAAGCCCCCACCGGCATAACGATGGAGACTACAGAAAGACTTGCTGAAAAATCCCCACCACTAATGCAGTCTGTCTATAAAGCTTGAACACAAATAAGCAAAGTGATACTAACAGCTAAAATTCCTAGAGTTTCTGGACCAAATAAGACAGAAAAGAGAGAATAAAATGAGACAGAGGGACAGAGTAAATAAATAGAAGGAACAGGAGCTGTAAGAGGTCAGTGGAAGTAAATATAGTTACGTGACCAGCATGTTTAGATCCAGGACAAAACTCATATCTCTCTGAGCGGTTCTCACCGTGTGAAAGTCACACAAAAGACTCTCAAGCTAGAACTTGGGATGTTTAAAATGTATACTGTCTGTCATTCGTAAGTGTTGACACAGCAAAGCCAGTTATGCACACTTAGTGTGTGTTTTCTCATAGCTTGTGCTGTGTTTGCCTGAACTCTGTTAAATAAAACCTTCATTTAGAAACTCTAATCCTGTTCACATCTTTTCATACCAACATAAGGAAGCTTTGCCGTATGTTAATGCTTCATGAATTTCGGCCCACTCAGTGCAGCCACCTGGGCATCCCAATCGACAGTTGCCGTGACAACGTGACTAATCAGAGAAGTAAATGGCACTCTGTTCTGTTGTTCATTGGCCTTAAGAGCCAGTACAAATATGACTAATATGTTCAAAACTAGGACTGAAGTTGACTTCAGATTCTGTAATTGCACTGTCGTACATATTCAATTCTTCAAAGCCATAAAAAGCTCATTCGTCTTGAAAAGGTCCAATTACATTTTCATTATAGTTGGAAATAACTTTATTTTAAATGAACTTTGTGACATTATCCTGCTCAAACAGGAAAAATTAATTGGTGCCATAGCAAGTCAGGGTTAGAGTGAGTCTCTGTCCTGTCTTGAACAAATGAGGTCAAAGCAAAACATCAGATATTAATCAGCTTAGCTGCTTTTAGCAGCATAACACCACAAAGCCCAGTCTGTAATAGCGCTTGACAACTGCACACGACTGTAGCTCTTCAGAACACTAGACTACATCTAAATGTATCTGAGTTTCTCAGTTTACAGATACACCTCTCTACATCATGATCTGGAATGATCCTCTTGATCAACAGTAATGGGGATCCTTGACCCTTTCTAGGGACCCTCTCATGGCATTATGAGTCAGTTACATTATAGTTATATTATGGAATGATTTTCACTGCATTGAAGCTTCATTAAAGTGGCAAATTTATCATGTGTTTACAGAGAATTGGCAGTCAGTCAATCTTTTATTTTTAAAGAAGAAATTATTACTTTTATTTAACGAGGACACATTAAATTGACCTAAGTGTTACAAATAAGTATCATGGTTTCCACAAAAAAAGTAGCACATTAAGTAGTGTTTTCAAATGTGATGATAATAATAAATGTATCTTGATTAACAAATGAGCATATCAGAATGATTGCTAAAGATCATAACCCTAAAGCCTGAAATAATAGCTTCTGAAAACTTTGCTCTGCCAACACAGTAAAATTATAATTACATTTTAATATAAATTGAAACAGAAAACAGTTACTCTAATTGTAATAATATTTAATGATATTACTGTTGTACTGTTTTTTTTTTTATAAAAAAAAAAAAATCAGCCTTGGTGAGTAAAGGAACTTTCAAAGCCCAAACTTTTGAACAGTAGTGTACATGATTGACATTTCTGCTGAAGAGCAGTAAGGATGTGATATTAAAATTCTAGTTGTCACCAAAAAGCCGATAATTATTTTTATGTTGTGGCTTTGTTACAAACTAAGGTAGTGCTGAACCTAAAATAAAGTGCAAGAGGAAGATCTGGAATAAATGAGAAGTATACTGACAACGAAGGAGAAAAAAGACAATAGACTAGATTACATACAGCATTTACACATTTAGGATAGGTTGCAAACATCTAAATTCAAACGTACAAACAACTGCATTATCAGGGAACCATACAAACAATCACGGACGAGGGAGAACTCAACAGAACGTTCAGATCAACTCATCAGAATTTAAACAATCAGGAGGTGATGAGGGAACTGGAAACAGGTGGGAAGAATCAATTAACCAAAACTAGGAGGAAGGTGACCAAAAAAGGAAACAGGAAGCGTTTAAATGTGACAGGCTTATAGCAGCTTACATTTTTTAAATTTTTACTTTTTCAATGTAAAAATTTTAAAGTAATAAATGAACTAAATAATTAAAAATGAATGAAATATGAATAAAAAATATAAACACATTTTATAAAATGAAGGTGCCTGGGGACCAGTTGGGGGTTCGGTGCCTTGCTCAAGGGTACCTCATTCGTGGTATTGCCAGCCCGAGACTCGAACCCATAACCCACAACCCTCTAACCACTAGGCCACGACTTTCCTAAAATAAAGTTTGTAATAAAAAGATGGTTCACTTGTCCAAAATCACCAAATTGTCCTAATCCATGAGCAATATTTCATGATGCCTTGCCTCAATATTCCCGTATGGGGGGTCCAAGATTTGTGTCACACAACTGGGCACGGGTCTGCATGTGCTGCACACTTCTTTTCCGGTGAACGTCTGTGATGTGATTCAGCTTTTGTCAGCCCTTCTCTGGGAGTGTGGGCATCCAGAGCTTATTTTCCAAAGTGAGCGTCTGGCTCTGCCTCAGTGCTCAAGTGCCCTGTCAGCTCTGAAACACACTCACTTAGACTCTCTCAAACACACACATAAACATATCACTTTAACTTATGAACTCGCTTTTTAGTACATGTTCACAAATCTTGCTGTTTCTCTGTTTATCTCTTCTGCAAATATTAAGTTATAGATCTTTATTATGTGATAACAGCTGTAAAGTATGTGAAGTTGGATTCCACTAAATAGCATAAGAACAAGGAGCCATTAAAGTGGTACTATGATGACTGTGGGTTCAAAATTACAGTGTACTTGTACTTTGGTGTTCATGTGTCTTGAGGGCATACTGAGCAGATCAGTGCTGATAGGCTCATTTCCTTTTGTGCTGCTAAAATACAGCAGTCTCTGATTAAGTGGGAGACAGGGATTGGCCAATTACAGACAGAGACAGAGAAAGAAAGAGAGAGAGAGGCATAATCACAAGCCTGTTAGTCCTTCCGTCAAGCCATGTTGCTACGGTGAACACTCCATTACCTCATCACCATGGTTACACTCTCTTGCCAGCCCACTTGTATGCTTTTGGGAACCTGTGAATAATGTGAGATTCTCCCTTAGCACCATCAAGCCGTGAGAGGGAGCGAGATTCACATAAAGAGTGTCAGGAAAAACAAGAGATGGCTCTTACCTCCTTTGGAACATCTGATGCTGCAAGAAAGAGAGCTAAAAAAGAAAAAAAAACAGTGACTGTGCTTTCGCATTTCCAGGAAAAGAGATGTCATGGGTAACCGTGGCAACAGGCATCACTAATAGACAGCGGTGAGAAGCTCTTTTTAGTTCCACTGGCTGCCTCACATCAGAGCCGCTGCTAACCGTTCCACACTGTCACAAGGTTTAGTCAGCACTATTGTGATCACTATTTTTGTTCATACAGACTTGGTACATCTTTGAACACCAACATGCTGATCTGTACTATGCTGCTTTGCTGCAAAATAAAATGTCTTTGTGGGATTGTATATAAAATACAACCTCAGGATCCCCTGAAAGCACTAATAACAATGACCATGAATTTTAGCTAAAAGCTAACTCAAAATATCAATAAATACTATATAAATAATACTTAACCAACACTTGTGTAAATGCCATGATATACACCGTTCACTACCGTGGGAGCCATCAAGACTCTTTCTTATGATTCACAAAAACACTCCTAAAAGCACTGAAATCAGTGCTAAGTGTTAAGCTACATCACAATACTATCCCACTGCATGCAGTTTATTCTTTCAAACAACTTCAACTCTGATCCCATTCACCACAGACCTGTTGAAGCACAGCCAATGATTACCTGACAATTCATGCACCAATGCAGGAATCAAAGAAAAGATCAAACACTTATCTGGTGCATACAACCCGATTTCATTAGAAAATTTAACTATTTTACAAAGCGCTGGTTTTGTATGAATATGTACAATGTGAAGCGTATATATTTTTTTTTTTTGGAGAAAAAAAAAAAGACAATCCACTCCTAAACCTAGATAGGAAGGAAATGCACAAATAACATCATACAAATCATACAAAGTAGCCACCAATTTGTCATTGGCATGAGATTGTGTTGATGCACATCTAGATACATTGAGATGTTCCACACAAAGTCAAATTGATTTTATGAGGTTGACCAAATAATCATCATAGTATTACACATTAAATATTATTTTCAAATGAATGAGCAGTAAAATAATAAAACAATCCTTGGCCCTGAGTCATGTGAAAGGGCCTTCAATATAGCGCATGTATATGACTAAAGCACTTAATTAATTTTTTTATAAATGTAGTCAGATAATTATTTTTTTGTGGTGTATTGACTCTAAAATGAGACAAGGGATGAGTAGTCCATTATATTTTAATGCCCATTTTGTTAAGTTGCAACTAACAATGTATCCAGTGGCAGTGACCTCTGTGCTTCAATGCTATCTTTCACCATACTTAGCATGTTATTAGCTCAAGCATTTCTCATAATCAATGTCCAAGCACTGGTTTATGCTTCCTCAGCCATTCTGCTCTCCTTTAACTGGATAATTAATCCCTCTATAATTCATCATAATCACGAGGTGTAAAAATGAGAGTAGAAATTATAAAGCTGGCCAACTCTTTGTGGGCAGGGAAGTTTTCAAGAGCGGCTGTGGAAAGTCAGTATGAGAACCCTAACAAAGCCTTTCCAACCTGCTGACCCAAAGCTAATGTAACACAACTCTCTCACATCTCTGAACAACTTAAAGTACTGTGTAAGTGTGCATGACAAAGGCCAGGTAAATTAAACATTGTGGCTGACAACAGCAGAACACAGTACAAAATCCATTGGTCTTTTCTGTCAGAGAGAGAGAGAGAGATGGAGAGAGAGAGAGAGTCAGCTAAAGCAAGCCTGATTAATGTGTGCTAGCCAAATGTGTTTGGTCAGGTCAGAGAGAAGAGCAGGGTTAAGACCAACATGCAAAGACAAATATTTAGCAGGAGGAAAGGAAAGAAAAACAGAAGACAAACATCCGAGAAAAATAGGGGACAACTCAACCTAATACGCATGCTTAGACACTTGGAAAGGTTTAATAATAATCATTGCCAAGCAACTTTACAACTGGTCATTATAAATACATTGTGTATTTACATTTTTCTATGAATGAGTCATGTGGCACATCTAATCAAAATTTTAAGTGAGAAATAACATAATAAAATAACTTTTTATTTTTACTATAAACACTGTATTGACCTATCAGCAACAGTAGGCAACCAGAGCAATCCATTTGGTAAATAATACAGTATAGACTGTAGTAAGTCAGTCAGAAAACACTGATCTTGAAATCATCCTGACTTTTTACTTTTAAATCTGTCCTCACTGTTGACTCGCACATTCATTGTTTCCAAATGCATATTTAAACAGACACAGCAGGGAAACACTCACCATGCAAACAAAACCTGAGCCCACATAAACTGCATACTGTGGGATTACTGAAGAGGAAGTGACCTTTATCAGAGGTCAAATGGACAAACAGAAAGTGAGGAGGAGAGAAAGTATGTGTTGATAGAGGTGTTGAAAGGACTTCGGCTGATCTGGCATTGCCAGCGCCTTCACATATACTCCAATCAACATACTCAATACACAAATATACACCAACCACAAAGGCTGTTCAATTTTCAGAGGTATTTGTGAACACATTTAGACCATGAACTGTCCTGTGACAGAAACAGTCTGGCAAGAAGAATCTAGTTGAGCTAAAAAAAGATAATCAACACTGATTTAGAGACTAATGAAATACTGTAGTTCCGGGCATGACAGCGTTTCCTCAATATAAATACAGAGTGTCTGGGGGAGGTACACAAGTTTATTTTTGTTTATTATGTAAGAACACCTGCTGTGAAGAGCCTTTACAAATCACACACATAAACATACACGCTAAAGGACGGCGCTACAAGGCTGGAAATTACCAGTGCACTAGTGTCTTTCAAATTATTTTAATTTGCAGGCATTGAGATTTACCAATTAACACATATCTCAATCAAATCTAAAATGTTTCAATGGCCCTGAAACAGGATTTTCAGCAACTTCAACACTGTTTGTTATTTTCAGATACAGCCAAATTGCAATTTGCTGTCAAATGTCTTTTATAAACACAATTATGTCAACTGGGATTAAAACATGATTACAAATTACTGTAAGTATAAAAACTTGTTCTGAATAATATTCTGACCATTTTCTTGACTTTTGACTTCTGTACTTTAAGATTTATTTGTTTGTATGAAATGCTTTAAAAAATTTAAACATATTAGAATAAAAAACATTTTTGTTTAATTAATGCTTACGAGGGAAAAAAATGTTAATGCAGTATAAGGATTTTATTATTATTAGAATGTGAATTATTTTACTGAAAACATTTTTTTTGAAAAAGACCCCCCACCCCCCCTAGGGAGTTTCGAAACTCTGAGAAATAAACACAGAAAAATCAAGAAAAGGACAAACTATTATTTAGAACAAGAACTTGAACAACAACATGAATCCCAATGCCAATCTGCCAATGCAAAAATTTGATAAAATGAGTAATCACACCACATTTTTTATAATTTGTACAACCACATAAAACATCTGTATTATTTGTGGTTAAAGATAATAAATACAAATTTATTTTACACAAAATAAAAAAAAAAATTATTACACATACATATTTTCTTATTTTAAGGGTATTCAAATATTCACCAAACTCAGGTGAAAGCCACAGGAAATTTCTGAATATTTTTTTAACTTCAGAGTTAATATGAAATAATGGTAGAAAGATTACACATCACGACATATGTCATGTTGTTTAACGTAGCTGCTATCAAATCAGGCCACTGTCATAATGAGAGCACTACAGCAGATAAACACAAGCACAAGAAACTCATATAATGTGCATGTGGGGGCGGAGGGAGAGTGGGTGCCATAATATGCCCATTAGCTGACCAATTCTGATCAATGTGTACTCTCATTTGTGCAAAACTGTGTCCAAATGTGAGATGAAACTTAAAGCCAATGAGGCCACACTTGCTCAAGGTCACTCTGAGAAAACCTTCATCCTCATTTGAAGGGAATCAAGACTCATCAGCTGTCCTACACAGTCACGCCAACTATCCTCACCGGGGAGACCAGCAATCACAGGGAAAAGAAAAAGGCAGAGTGATTGAGAGAGAGAATAAGAATAAATCATGAACAGACAAGTGCATGATTGCTGAAGAGTTTTCAGAGAGGAAATCCCTATGGCAACGCCAGGAAACCACATGCGTTCACCATGGCAACAAAGCCTGGGTAGGAATGCAAGAGAGTCTGTTGAGTGAAGCACATAATATTAAGATATCATACAAGCAAGCCACACTATATAAACAGTGTAATGTAAATATTTTAACCTGACATAATCAGAGCTTTATAATAAGCCAATTTTCATTATCAGTGTTTTCTCCATGCAGATGCATTCCTTAACTGCAGTAATACATCACACATGAAGGTCATGTGAAACATGAAATCTAGGTGAGGGAATCCTCTTTGGTCCTGAATTTGTCCTACATTTGACACATACACACTCACACACACAGTCACTTAGACACACAACAGCCCTCCCTTGCCCCAAAATCTCAGTGTCCTAAAAACTATTTGTAGCATTTGCCCACTCCTCTGTCTCTAGTTCAGTACCCCATTCTCAACCCCCTTCATCATGACCTCTTTCTTTTCCAGCACGCCTTTTTCTCTAAAACACACCCACCCTGTATCTGTCTCTCTGTCTCGCAGACACAGAAGGTTCATCTTTCTCCCTGAAGGCTCCTGCTGAGTATATGCTTAGAGGCATGAGTCTCTAACAGCTGGACTGGAAAGACTGTCTGTATGTGTGCTTCAATGTCTCTGTCTCTCTCACAGACATCAGACTGGCTCTGATGTATCAACAGACAAAAGAAAAGTAGCAATAATATGTGATACATGGCTCTCTGGAACAGGGTTCTTATAGTTAACTAAAACCATAAAAAACACTTGAAATAAAACAAACATTAGCTGAAATAAAATACATTTAAAAATGTTAAAAACTTTTCAATAAGGATTTCATTTTAGATTTTAAATTAAATATACATTGAAAAATATATATAAACATTTTTTTGAACTTGATGTAATAAACTACTAAAATAAGTTAATAATGAATAATTATTATCAAAAACAAAAACGAATCAAAAATTACAAAACCACACACACACACAAATTTATAACTTTATAAAACACATAAAATAAAAAATAAACATTCAAAATAACAACAACTACAATAGTATCTAAATGAGACACAATGTACAATGACCATTAAAATGCATCCTACATAGTATTACTGTCTCTCATATCATATTACTCTTATAATAAAATAAAATAATTTCAAATTAATATTTAATGGCCATTTATTATTTGTTTGTTAATTAGCTATGTAATAAGAAGGATGATGCTCATTATCATAAAATAAAACAAATCCTGGACTAAAACAGTACCTCATCATATAGAATGGTATAAAAGTAACTACAACACACAAAATGAATATGAGTCCTTCCATTCCACAAAGTGTTCGTTTCCTTCAGCCAATCAGGGCGACTCAAATGTGCATCTTAATAATTTGCCACTAATCACTTCTTTAATTAAAGTCTCTACCCCTGAGGATTTGGGTTTGAATTGAGATTTTATCCCAGGGACTAGGCCTCCTTTATTTCTCTGTAATAAGACAGCCTAGTTATGCTTCATTGGCCTTTTAAAAGCTTGTTTTTTAATAGTTCTTTTGAGGAGTTAAATAAAAAACAAACTTTATAACACTTTTTGTTTTCACTTTTCGACTGTCTGTGCAGAGAATGCTAAATAGAGTAGTATATATTAACATTAGAATAACATGTTCATTTCATAATTTTTTGTACACCACACTTTTGTCTCTCTCGTTACAATGTCTGGTTGACGAGTAAAACGTTCGCGATTCTGTCACCACACAGACGCTTTCACTGGTGAACAGCTCACGCATACCGAAAACAGCAGTCCAACTGTGACACCACGTGGTGAAACAGAGTATTGCATGCATGTATGTGCCTGTGTCTACAGACCCTCATACTAAGGAATGGCAAACTATATATGCTTCGTTTTTTCCACATTTATTTATTTTGCATTATTTATCTTGACAAATGACTTTTTTTTAAGGCCTAAACCCATTTCTACCCCTTAGCCCTACCCCTCTGTTTCACGTGCTCATGTGAAGGGGTAGGGGTGTCTCGATTCTCTTTTGGTTGGAGGACTAGGGGGAAGGGGAAGGGCCAGATTGCCCTTCAAAATAAGATTTTTTAGGATCACACTTCATACAAAGGGGTATGAATTATCTCTGCATGAACTGGCTATAGCTGCAACATGGCTGTCCGAGTGAAATAAGACTCATAAATGTAAGCATTTTGGCATTAATAAAGATTTTAATGAAAAGTAATGATTTGTTTGGTTACATTCAAATGTGAGTTCATGTTTACAGCCATAATATTCAGAGAAATGTTTGTCAAAAATCGCCAAAGTTTGCTTGCATCATATCATTACAGACTGCCCGATAGTACCACAACATATTTTCAGGGCAATAACCAGCACAGACACTGAGGAGGAAGTCCCCCCAATAATTAGAAATCGCTAAACCCATTTCTCAAATATTGCCAAATCAAAAGAGAGATTTACATTTTTGATAAGATTTTATCCTCTCATTGGTGGAAAATATAATGTAATGAATCAGTATTTAAACTGTTATAACCATTCGTGGAGCAGATTTGACAAGTTTTTTTTTGCACCTGGATGTGTGAGCTGCATGATCTCCGATATGTGTGAGTGTGTCAGTAAGCTCTGCAGTAAGGGGAAAGGGTATAAAATAAAATAGAATTGGGATTGGGATTGTATGTATACGCTACTACGGAGCCATGTTTGGACATGTTGGTGGGGAAATTAAGGGGTGGGAGAAAAAAATATTTTAAAATCTTTTGTGTTCTCTCCCAAAGATATTTGCATTCTCTCGAGTTCGGACAAACGCTTCCTATTGTCACCATGGCCTCAAAGCATACCCCTTGCCTACTCTGGATCGATTGCCATTCCATCCTGAGGTCCTCATTACCCTACGGACAAATAAATGTGAAAATAAATATATGTAAATAAATACATGAATGTATAAATAAATAAAAGTGGAAATAAATACATGTATAAATAAATAAACGTGGAAAAATGTAAATAATGAGAAATATATATATACATTTTCTCTGTATATATATTTATAGATTTATTTTCACTTTTTTACATTCCTTTGTATATTTATTTATGTATATATTTATTTATAATTTTGTCTAGTTTGGCATTTCATATGACACACCACACACAAAGCAAACATGTTTGCTACATACAACGCAATAACACTTTCTGTATTTGTCATATATTGGAAAGTTTGTGGAATTTAAACACTTAAAAAGACTGTAGCACTGAACATCATGAAATGTCTTTTACGACAATCTATAAAGTGAAACGAGAACATTAGCTCTGAACCCACTACCAGTGATTCTGTAGTCATAAATATAGTGGAAAAACTGCGGGGAAATGTCTGTTGTTCCCTACCTGCACGCAGTATTAATGAACAAACTGCGCACGCGCAGTGACGGAGGCCATGCTCCCGCTCCTAACCGCCCTACTATCTGATTGGCTAGTTTGAAGACCACCGAGAACTCCGATTGGCTGCTTTTGAATTACGTATACAAAATACATATAGTTTGAATCAAGGAACTCGCAGTTCATCGAAGTACACAACATCCGCACGCTCTTTCTGTTCTCAAAGAGCTTCGTCAAGATATCGACGGAAAACAGCAGCGTTTGGTTATTCATCCAGATTCGTTATAGTCATAGAGAAGGTGAGTTTTAATATATGAAAATGATTCGTTGTTATCAATTTTGATTCTGATCGCTAACGTTATACGTTTTAAATTTGCTCAGGCCCCTCTATGGCAAACGTTCCTGAGTCATTTGACTTCAACATGCAATTCATACTGTAATCTTAATTTAATAATATTCGTTTGATTAGCCCTGATTTGCAAATATAGGTCCTAAATAAAAGCAGGTCGATGTATTTATCGATTTTCCTTGGTTTTAACACGTTTCTGTCGCATCTTGATTTAAAGTGGTCACACTGGTTGATTTGTAAAACATGGATATAAAAATGTGAAGATGTTTTTATAAGCACATAATTGTAAATCATCAGACATTTTATTGTGTTTTAAATGTTTTCCATGTCAAGACTAACAGCTGTAAAGGTCAGAGAGGGTCAGCCTTTTATGCCTCGTGATTTAAATTGCACAACTTATATTAGTACGTTGAAAACATAAATCTGAACAAGTATGAAAAGAAATTTGTTTGACACATCTAGATTGTTGATGGAACTTCCCTTTTTTTGCAGTATCATTCAGTGTGGTCAATGTGATCATTTTTTCAATCTTTTGTTTTTCTTCAAAGTTTTGAGAAAATGGATGACTATCTGAAGATAGAGAAAATTGGTGAAGGTAAGTTGAATCTTTCTTTGTGTAGAGTCAGCTGACTAGTGTTGTCACTTGACCTCTCTCTCTCTCAATGTGTCCCTTGTAGAGTTTGTTTCAAGGCAGAATATGAGAGTCCCTGTTAGATTAGTTTTTTTCTGTACGTGTCTGCTGGAAATCAGTGTGTGTGTCTGCTCCTTAGGTACATATGGTGTGGTTTATAAGGGACGGAATAAAACCACCGGACAGGTGGTTGCTATGAAGAAGATCCGCCTGGAGAGTGAGGAGGAGGGGGTCCCCAGCACCGCTGTCAGAGAGATCTCCCTCCTCAAGGAGCTCCAGCACCCCAACGTTGTACGGTAAGAGACTGAGAGTTTTCATGACATCTTTATGATTATCTACTTAAAACAGAACCAAATCCCCTAAGTTGTACTACTTAGAATTCTTTATTACAAAAGAGTTTCATTTTATCATTCATGATGAGTTCAACTTAATTCTTAGTGTCCTAATCAACAAAATGACTGCTTTACATACACTACTGGACAAAACCTTCTGTATTGTTTCTCTCTTTTTTTTTTTTTGGTAATGCTTTTAAAAAAAACGTATCATATATGCACACCAGGTGCTGCATTTATGTGTTAAAATGTAGAAAAAACATAGTATTGTGAGACTTAAAATTGTTTCTCAAATTTTCTATTTTACTATATTTTAAAATGTTAATGTAACAAAAAGCTGCTTTCGAAAATGATGGTTTCCAGTTTCAATACTGCTTTATGTATGGACTCAAAGTATTTTTTTTCCCTCTGTTCCCCTTTTACAGTCTGCTGGATGTATTGATGCAGGAGTCAAAGTTATACCTGGTGTTTGAGTTTCTGTCCATGGATCTGAAGAAGTATTTGGACTCCATCCCATCAGGCCAGTTCATGGAGCCCATGCTGGTCAAGGTGCATTAAATAATGTACAATGTTAAAACAAACTTCAGCTTAGTTTATTTGATAAATAAATGGTGCAAAATTTTAACATATTTTCCTTTATTTACGTCACATTGTTTATTATTATTATTATTTAAAGAAGTCTTTATTTAAAGCTGCGGTAGGTAACTTTTGACGCTCTAGCGGTTAATAAACAGAACTGCTTGCGTCTTGTGGAAGAACATTGTAGCCGGAACTACTTCTCTCTGTTTATGTCTATAAAGAATCACAAAGGTACTGGGTTACTCCGCCGCGGTACCCCCGAAGCAATCTGAAATAGTCCGAATATAAACACTTATTATAGGTGCACCCTAGTGATTCAGGACAAGCTAAAAACACGGTTTGGAAAATGGATTCATGGTGTACTCGCTTGTTATATACATTTTTCTACATTTTGAACACAAACAAAGTTACGGACCGCAGCTCTGATTGGTTATTTCTTACCCGGGATGGATTTCTGCAAATGGCAATAGGACCACTGGGAGGAGCCAGAGGAGCTTGATTTTTTTTTTTTCTCATATTCTACTGTCAGGACATAATGACAGGTTTAACAAATATGTAAAAAATGTATTTTTACAAAAGTTACCTACTGCAGCTTTAAATCTTAATTTAATTTTTTTCCCTACCGTAGATCTTTGAAACCTTTGTAGTGTTTTTTTTAATTTATTTATTTATTTTTTATATAAAACTAATACTTTTGTTCAGCAAAGATGTGATAAATTGATAAAAAATGATTATGTATGTTTGAAATTTTATTATGTTAGGTTTTGTTTCAAATATATTTTATTATGAATTTTATATTCATCAAAGAAGAATTGCCTCACAGTTTCCACATTGATAAAAATAAGAAATGTTTCTTGGGCACCAAATCACATATTATAAATATTTCTAAAGCATCATGTTATGCTGAAGACCGAAATTTATTAATATTTCACAATATTACCATTTTGATTTGTGTCTGGATTGTACAGTAGGTCCCAAATATAGAGTCTGTCCCTGGAGATAACTGTGTCTGTGTGCGTCCTCTCTGTAGAGTTACCTGTATCAGATCCTTGAGGGGATTCTGTTCTGCCACTGTCGCAGGGTTCTGCATCGTGACCTCAAGCCCCAGAACCTGCTGATTGATAATAAAGGTGTGATTAAGCTTGCAGACTTTGGGCTGGCACGTGCCTTTGGAGTCCCGGTCAGAGTGTACACACATGAGGTACATGACAGCAATTTCTCCTTCCTCAAAGCGTTCAATTATCAATCCGGCTGAGGTGCTTATTCTCACTGTGTGATTCAAAGGTGGTCACTCTGTGGTACAGAGCTCCAGAAGTCTTGCTGGGAGCCTCACGTTATTCCACACCCGTAGACGTCTGGAGTATTGGTACCATCTTTGCTGAACTTGCTACCAAGAAACCGCTCTTCCATGGAGACTCAGAAATAGACCAGCTCTTCAGGATCTTCAGGTATATAGACTTCTGAAACAACTTTGATCTTGTTTGAATGTTTTAATTTTGCGGCTGGTACAATTTTAACGTTCAACTAACTGTTTTCTATGTCAATATATCTTAATGTCATTTATTTCTTTGATGGCAAAACCTTCAGAATGATCCTTCAAAAATAATTATAATTTGCTGATTTGGTGATATGCTGTTTTGAAATAGAAATATTTTGTAACATTATACACATTATTCTCACTTTTAAACTATATAATGGATTCTTTTTTAGTATTAAAAACATATTCAGCATCAGTTAGAAAGAATATTAACATCTGCCATCCCAAGATAAAGTGTTCTGCTACAGTATTATGAAAGATGCTACAAACAGCTACGTGCATACAAATGATTTTCTGTGGTTGGTTTATATTTAGGACTCTAGGAACCCCTAACAATGAGGTCTGGCCAGATGTTGAGTCACTCCCGGATTATAAGAATAGCTTCCCAAAGTGGAAATCTGGGAATCTGGCCAGCACTGTGAAAAACCTGGACAAGAACGGCATTGACCTGCTCACGGTAAAAGGGCGTCCTAACATGCTGATGTCCTACTTATCTGTTTGGATTTGTCTCCATTTCTCACTTCACATATTCATTTTTATTGTCTCTTTTGTTTAGAAAATGCTGATTTATGACCCTCCAAAGCGGATCTCAGCACGGCAAGCAATGACACATCCATATTTTGATGATTTAGACAAAAGCACTCTTCCAGCCAGTAACCTCAAGATATAGACTTTTGATCTAAAGCAATGTAAGCCTTTCAATACGCAATAATTTTTTTGTTGTTAATTGGGTGGTTTTTCTACTTTTGTGTTGTCTGTTTTGTATGTCTTTTTAATGTTCTATTTTGTGTTAGATAAAACACTCGTTTGTAAATAAAACTTATATTTTTTTGTGGACCTTGAGTGGCATATAACAAAAATAACTGTTTATAATAAAGAGCACTTTGTAGGATCCCATCATGGACTGATGTCTTCTGTTTTCATGTACATTAATACATTGTGTGATTTTATACTTCACTTGCTCGCCAATGGATCCTCTGCAGGGAATGGGTGCCACCAGAATGAGGAAAAAATCATAAGTAATCGACACAACAGTCCATCAGTTAACATTCTGTGAAGTGATAAGCTGTATGTTTGTAAGAAGCAAATCTATTGTTAAAGAATTTTAACTCGAAACTAATTTCTGGTCAAATTACTAGTCCATAATCCATAATAACACCTCTTCAGGTAAATAATTCCACCCCCCATTCTACTTTCACATCAAAATCCAATGACATATTAGATTTTGAAGTTTTAGAACTTTTTCTGCTTATATACAGTGCTTGATCTGAGCCTATTTCTCTCCTAATTCAGACAAAATGACTTTTTAACTTGAGAAAGCAATTACATGGATAGAGGACTCATTTTAGCCAGAAGCATAATTTTAAAGTTAAAATGCCTTCGTGATGTATGTTCTTATCACAAACATGCTGTTTATAAGATGTCAATTGATGGACTTGTTTCTGATGGCACCCATTCACTTCAGAGGATCAATTAGTGAGCATACAATGAGGAAAATGATGCAAAATCATTTTTTTCTTTTTCAGCATGAAAGCATACTTTTCTCTTGCTTTCTGTGTTTACCATAGTGTTTGCCAGAAAATATAAAGGAAATGTCATCCAAGTCATTTGGTTCTATTGCCTTATGATTTCATGTTCTTTTCCATGTCTACTCTGTAAACAGTTAAATACTATTTCACTACAGATCACATCATGTTTCATATCATATTAATGATATTTTTTCTGAAATCGTTTCTTTGTTTAAACAGTGAATGAATAAGCTTTCTTTACACTCACTCCAAAGATACCTCTCCAAATGTGATTGCACAGCAAGCTCTAAATGACTGTGTGTACATAACCTATCCCATTTCTGAATAGCATTGGACTCAAGAATGTTGTGAATAAAAATTCTTATACACTATTTTAACTAATTACTTTATTCTTCAGTACATGACTACCATGTTAGGTAATAAAGCTTATCACATCTTAATATCAGTAATACTCTGTGAAACTTTCATTTAAGTCAGTCTTACTAGTATTTTTGACTTTTCTAAGAGCTCTGCAATATAATGACTTCACAAAGGGTGCTGTCACGAATATTATGTCTTATTATGCACTGAAATTACCAAATGTATTACTTCAAAATGCCCCTGTTGTCCATTCAAATCTAACTTTTTTGTTGGTATCCGGTTTCATTCTTGTGGAGCTTTTCCTGTTTCCTCTGGCTAAAAATAGAAAAATGTTTCTGCTTAAATGTTTAATGAAATAATGCGTGTTTTCCTGCTTTAGGAATCTGTGTATGTTTCAGAAACGGATGGGGACAGAGACAAACAACCAACCCAGTGTTTATACTTTGAAGACGTGCAGGAAACTGACAGATACTAATGTGAATGTAAAGTATGAAAGAAAATGAGAGTATGTGGTTATACAGTATTTAGCAATGAAATCCAAAAATCAGATAACCAGCACAGATCATCCCACATATAAAAACATGGAGAATCCAGATAGGAAGAAACTAGACAAAAAATATTTATTTGAATAGGTTCACAGGGTTTCAGCTGTGTTAATATCTAGTTAAAACACATGCTCCTTTGAAAGATATACTAGGAACTGTTGTAGAGCAACTACAGATTCTCTCATCTTACAGGCCAATTGCCTCAGACTGTTCTCAGGTCAGAGATTATCAGAGTCATATCTGAACGCACACTGCGAGTAATCATGCACAAGCAGACCCCTTTTAAACACGTGCACACTAGATAAATGTGCATCTGCCTCTTACATATCATAAGAAGTTCTCTTACAGCTTGTGAGTCCGAAAATCTTGCTTCACCACAGTGTCTGGTATACAAACATTGTCAACCATAAAAAAAAAGTTTAATAAATCTACTATTGGTCCTAGTTTGGTTGTGTATAACATATTCAAAATACATTTCTAAAACTGCTGTCACCCATAAATGTGTTTTTAAGCAGTATACGACAGGGGTTTTCAATTTTTTAGATGCCACAGACCCACAAATATGATCGTCCTGATGTGAGGGCCCCCATCCTAAAATGTATACGTTTTTAACATATAATTAATATTATAAATATATGTAAAAGTTTATTTGGAAAATAAAGATTTTTTTTTAATTATGTTATAAAATAGCACTGTATACTGTTAGATGTGTTATTTATTTATTTAAATTATTTTTTAATCAGTTATTTTATTTATAAACTTTTCCACTGACCCCACAGAATTTATTTTACTTCAGCTAGTTGTCGTTGCAACATTTCTCATTTAAAACTACATTAAAAATGAATAACTAACTACATATATATATACACACACACACACACACACACACACACATACATAAATGGATAATTAACTAATTATATAAGCAATAACTAATAAAAATTATAAAATAACCAAAATGATGGTAAATATAAAAACAGAAACTAATTAAAATATCAATAAATATTCTAACAGTATCTTATTAATACTAGCACTCCCCTGCTGCCCCCTGGGAGTCTCCATACCTCGATTTCAAGCAAACCATCTGGCACAGTTGGGCATACAATAAAACGTATTTCTATTAAAGACATTACATTACATTTCTTTTCTTTCCTTCCTTCATACTGGGGGAGAGGTAGATGATGATGGTGGTGGTGGTGATGATTGTGGTGGTGGTTTAAAGACTTGACAGATAACTATCAGTCTGTAGAGGTTGAGGATGACCACTAGAAAGTTCTTAATAGCAAAGAAGACCAACATCTGATGGAACACATCAAAGTATATCATCACAATGAGACGTACCACAAGAAAGGGCCCATCCTGGATAAACAAACTCTCCACGATGTTCCAAATGTCTGTACTGTGTCTTAAAAAGACAATGTTACAACAGCCGTTTCCACCATCAGGCTCATCTGAGTTCTGTGGCCGGGATGTCACAACTGCAACACAGACACATAGATATAAACATTATTATTACTCCAATCCAAACAAAACCAATTTGCATGTTATACTAGTCAAGTTTAGACAACTTTTCTTTTCTTCGTTCTTGCAGGAAATTATGTTATGCTTTGGATCATGTTTGAATTGTTTCAATAAGAGGTTAATTTGTAAAAATGTTTGTTTTTAATTGAAGTTGAAGGGTTTTTTTGGCAGAGGGCCACTATGACTGTTTTTCGGACCGCAGATCACTTTGCTACAGAAAGTACAGGAAATCAGCGACTCTAAATGTTTATGCCAATTTATTTGTTCTTTGAATGGATGATTTTAATGCATTGTGTGTTAGGAAAAGAATATTATTTTACCATACTGAGTATTTATGGAAAACAAAAGCAAAACATAAAACAAGCTTCCATAGTTTACAAACCAGTGAGCAGGGTAAATTTGCAGAAGTGAAGTCAGTTGAACTTAAGGCAAATGGTTGAAAAGATCCAAATAATTCCACCCCTCTGCTCTTCCTATGGGGTTTGGTAATGTTTAAATACATGCAGCTGCCAAAGCGCTCATTCCTCAAAGGGAAACATGCATAGAGCATAACGCAACAAAAACACATGCTGTTGTTCTTCAAGTGAATGAAGCGCTGTTACACTACACGGAGTTAGCATCCCAAACCGCTAGTCTATGTGAGCTCCAAGGGTAAGAAAAATACTTTTGATGGAGCAGGATGAAACATTTTCGATATGTGAGCATCAGACTGAAATTTCACAGAACAGCAGGGTCATCCATCAGTCCCTTGAGGGATCCTGAACTATTTTATAGGTCATGTTGCTGCTTTTCAAAGCAACATCTGTGACATTTGATGGGGAGATGTTAAAAAAAAAAATGCAAACTGGTGATCACAAACCTGCCAGGTGAAGAGGAAACTGCAACATACTCCATGTCCACACTGCCAAGATTATATACACCAGCTGATGGCTGTTCTCCCTATAACACAGTGAGGAATGTGTTATGCAGGTTTGCATCAAATAATGCTTTAACATTTAAATGTGAGTCTTTATGAATTTGAAAATCAACTGGGTAGTATGGCTGGCATTACGGACAGACACAAACAATCAACTCTGAATATCTGATGGCCATTCTCAGGAAAGGGGCCATTTGTGTTTGCGTGATTACTGATATCACTGGCAGGAAAAAACAGAGATACTGAATGTAGTTACAATATGTGACCCTGGACCACAAAACCAGTCTTAAGTCGCTGGGGTATATTTTTAGCAATAGCCAAAAAAACATTGTATGGGTCAAAATGATCAATTTTTCTTTTATGACATAATCATTAGGGTATTAAGTAAAGATCATGTTTCATGAAGATATTTTGTAAATTTCGTGAATATATTAAAACGTAATTTTTGATTAGTAATGCATTGCTAAGAACTTTTTTTGCACCCTCAGATTCCAAATTTTTAAATAGTTGTATCTTTGCCAAATATTGTCCGAGCCTAACAAACCATACATAAATGGAAAGCTTATTTATTAATTTATTATTTATTGTTTTATTTTATTTTTATTTTAATGTATAAATATCAATTTCAAGATTTATTTCAAACCATTATGTGTGGTTTGTGGTCCTGGGTCACATATATGATTGATTAAACTGTATTAATTGTGTAATGCATAAAAAAAAAGAAAGAAAGACAATTTTTTTTTTTTCATATTTGCATGTGACTATTTATTACATTTTAGTGGATTAAATTAAAATAAAAAAGTCTGCCTTTTTAAATATATCATTTGCTTTGTCTGGCTTTATCTTTTTCTAAAATGCTTAAGGGATTTTCTGAGATAATGCAAAAATTCTCTTTGTCCCTCATTAAAATGCCATACAAAATTATTGAATAATGTGGTGTGGTGTGATGATATTTCCTAGTAAATGCAAGTAACATTAACCACACATTTTGAATGTAACATGGTTGACATTTAATTGCACAAAACACAAGTTAAAAGAGAAATGCCACTGGTTTTAAGTATTTATTATTATGTGAAATTTATTGTGAGTGATGTATGAGACATATGTTCCATTCCACTTCCTGTTTGTTGTTGTCGTTTGCACTGTGATTGAGCTCCGTCACTATATTTCTTTTTAAAGATATATTATTTTGATATTCTTGAAAAATATATTTTATACACCATCGTTTCTCTTTGATTTTCTAAGTATACAGCGTGCTGCTAACAGTCCCACCACGTCTACTCCGTGTGTTTCTCTGCACAGGCCTGGTGCACCCAGGACGCGATCTTCCCAGGTGTCCTTCACTCCGGTGCCGGGACACCATGGACCCTGGGTGCATCCACAGCAGAGGACATGAGACAGGCCCTGGTGATGACTTCTCCCCCTCCGGTATTCGAGATCTCCACCTGGAACCGATTTGCTCCCCTCCGCGAGACGGGAAGCGAAGCTATGATCATCGGAGGACTCCATCGTCCGACACGTCCATGCTACGTTAGCAGAAGGTAAAGTGCACACCCATTGTGCTCGTTTCTGTGCAGATACCTGCAATCCTGAAGGCCGACGAGAGCCCCAGAGCGGTCGTGCTTCACACCGGGGTTAATGAAACCACGCTGCAGCAGATGGAGACGCTGAAGAGGGACTTCAGGAGCCTGATCAAGACGGTTCGCAGCACAACGCCCGCGGCGACGATCGTCGTGTCAGGATCACTGCCCACGCATCGACGAGGACACGAAAGGTTTAGTAGGCTTGTTGCTTTAAACGAATGGTTGTTGTCATGGTGTAAAGAACAGAAACTGCTATTTGTTAATAATTGTAATCTTTTCTGGGAGCGTCCTAGGCGGTTTCGCGCTGATGGCCTGCACCCCAGCAGATTCGGAGCAGAGCTGCTTTCTGACAACATCTCCAGGACACTTCACTCCATGTGACTAGTAAGACAATTCTCAAATAACTATTATGATGACTTTTATTCCACCCGCTTTAATGATAAAAGTACTTGTGCTGTACAATCTATTAAGACTGTGTCTGTTCCCCGAATAGTGAGGTCAAAATATACATTTAATGTAGGATCTAGAAAAAATCTTAGCGTGATTAAACCAGAAAATTTTAAAGTAAATGAACAAAAAATATTTTTTACGTTTGGGCTCATAAATATTAGACACACCCAAAGTAGTTATTGTAAATGAAATGATCACAGATAATAGTTTTGGTGTACTCTGCTTGACTGAAACCTGGCTAAAACCAAATTATTAAATTGGTCTAAACGAGTCTACTCCACCAAACTACTGTTATAAGCATGAGCCCCGTCAGACTGGTCGTGGGGGAGGTGTTGCAACAATATATAGTGATATTTTCAATGTTACCCAGAAAACAGGATACAGGTTTAACTCTTTCGAAATACTTCTGCTTAATGTTACACTGTCACACATGCAAAAGAAATCTAATGTATCTCTTGCTTTGGCTACTTTGTATAGACCACCAGGGCCATATACAGAATTCCTAAAAGAATTTGCAGATTTCCTCTCAGACCTTCTAGTTACAGTTGATAAGGCGCTAATCATGGGAGATTTTAATATTCACGTTGATAATACAAATGATACATTAGGACTTGTGTTTACTGACCTAATAAACTCTTTTGGAGTCAAGCAAAATGTCACCGGGTCCACTCATCGTTTTAATCATACACTAGATTTAGTTATATTGCATGGAACCATTTCCTTGTGTCTAGCATGCTGCGTATATATGTTTCAGCGTTACCGTCTGGGCAGAACTATTGTTCAGGCCACCAAAGACAGATTTGCAAATAACCTGCCTGATCTATCTCAACTGCTATTTGTACCCAAAAATACACATGAACTTGACGAAATGACTGGCAACATGGGCACTATTTTCTCTAATACATTAGAAGATGTTGCCCCCATCAAATTGAAAAAGGTAAGAGAAAATGTACAGTGCCATAGTATAACAGTAATACTCTCAAGAAAAACTCTTAGTCTTGAACGCAAATGGAGAAAAACTAATGGAAACTAATCCAGTATTTTCTAATAAGATTACCAAGGGGCAACATGTATATTGAAAATAGAAGGGGACCCAGGACGGATCCTTGTAGCACTCCATATTTTGGAATATTAGATACACGCACAAACTGACAGTCACCACTTATAAGCTACTACTAAATGTTGTAGAAACGTAATTTTCTGTAAAGTTGCTTTGTAATGATTTGTATTGTAAAAAGCGCTATACAAATAAACTTGAATTGAATGAATTGAATATGTTTTACTGAATGTTCAGTGTTCAACATTTCAAATGAAACTACTAATTACTAGTTGCTGATTTTGATAGACAAAAAAAGGCACCTGAGAATGGACCGACAGTAACCATAACTCCAATCCAGTAATACTGCACTGTATTTCAGAAATACTACTTTAATCTTTTTTTTTTTTACTAAATGTTATGATGTAATTTATTCCTGTGATGGCGAAGTTGAATTTTTAGTAGCCATTACTCCAGTCTTCAGTGTCAATTGCTGCTCAAGAAACATTTCTTATTATTATCAAAAAATTTGTGTTGCTTAATATTTCTGTGAAAACTGGGACAAAATTTTAAAGATATTTATATGAAATAGAAATCTTTTGTAACATTATAAAAATCTTCTAAAAATCTATCACTTTTGATCCATCTAATATGTCCAGTAGTGTCAACAATAGCATATGAACTAGCATTCAATCAAGCTTTCATGAGAACAGGAAGTACCCACTTGACATCAGAGAGTGTTTCACTGGTAAATTCGAGAATGTCTGCCGCCGTGCCAACAAAGATGAGTAAAAGCTGAGACAGCTCGTCACGCGTCACTCCTCCTAATGGGAGGAGCCACTTTCCAATGATGAGAAGAATCAGCAGAACCTGATGAAGACCAAGGATCCAGTCATTCGCACACACCGAGGTGAGCATGCGCTCCAAGTGCTGGAAGACACAATATGAACAGTATCTGAACACATCACACCATTGCATAATGAGGAGAACTGTCTGTGCTGTGAAGCACAGGAAATAGATTTCATCACAAATTGAATCCCAAACATGTGATTTGTGCATACACAATAGATAGATAGATATAGATAGACCGATAGATAGAGAGAGAGAGAGAGAGCAGATGCATCACAGTCAGAGCATTAGTCACTTTTGTACAGCAAAGCACTGACCCACAAATTAAAACCTTAAATATAAACAAATACATATTACATTTCAAGATTACCTTTAGTGTTTCGTTACCCATTGTGTTGTTTGAAGGCAATATGCTCTTGACATTGTCCCAAGAGTCCAGTTTCCTACACTGCCAGACACAAAAAAGCACAGAGAAGAATTTAATGAGTGGAAAGGGACATTAAAATGGCTGTACTCATCCAAAAACGAATCAACATTTTTTTGCCACGTATTGTTACACACACAATGAATTCGTCTTGGTGAGGCTTCCAATGCACAGAAAAAATAAATACATAAAATAAGAAGACAAATACATACAATACACACTGCAGGCCAAAAGTTTTTAAAAGAAGTCTTGCAACCAAGGTTGCATTTATTTGATCAAAAATACAGTAAGAACAGTAATTTTGTGAAATATCACTACAAAATAAAATAACTATTTCCTATTTTAATATATTTTAAAATGTTTTTTTTTTTTTTTTTTTGATAGCAAACAGCTTTTTCACAAAGAGTGCAAGGTCAAACGGGTTTGGCACAACATGACAATGAATACAAGAGGGCAGAAGAGTCCAAAATGGAAGAATTGGTATACAGAATAATACCTGCGGGTCACTGGCTTTGTTCTCCTGATGATGTAACTCTAGAATCCATATGGACGGAATAATGCTGATGAGGAAGAGCAGGATTGCTGGAGAAAACCTAAGAGAAGACAGAAGATGCTTACATCATTTTACAGAACACACAAATACACACACTGAACAATTACTGAGACGGTGTTGTAGTTGTTTTCTTTTAGTGCCAATCTAAAGCTCATTGCTGGAGACCCTTAAGATTATACTACAGTAGACTACTAGTATTCTTTATACACACTGTGTCACTGTGTCTGTAGTAACAATAGGTCTAACAGGATGTTTGTGAGGGGGAGTGAGGGAGGAAGAGAGGAAATGTCTGTAACTTTTTAGGAAAACTTAATTAAAATATAACTGAAACCTAAGAACAGCTAAATAAGTCAAATGAACGCCACACACAAAGAGAGAAATTAAGCTAAATATTGAATACAAGTTACTTATACCACGAAGAGTGATTCATCCAGCAGAAACGAATCAACAGCAAGATGAATCTGTCAGTAATGTTAATCGTTTATTAATCTGTAGAACTGTAAAGGCTGTCACTCACCATTTGTAGTCTTTCCCTTTCCTTCGTTTTAAAGTGAAGATCATCTCCACGACCAAAGGGAGGTAAAGAATAGTCAGTAACCAGTACATGTTGTTATTTTTCACCGTTTTTACTCTCCAGACGCCGATTAGAGAGACCAAAATGAATAACGACCTAGTTATGATCGCGCACACGAATTTAACTAAAATCATGGTGAAGGCGAAGGTGTCCCGGGATTGTGCGGTGGAGAGTGCGCTTGTAGAGCCCCGTTGAGTGCCCAGTTTGTGTTGAATCCTCCCACCAGCGTCAGTGTGTGAAATCACTCACAGTGGTCAAATGTTTGTTCTGAAGACACAGCTGGATGAAGCCTGGAAGATCGTATATACAAGATAGTGCCATTTAAACGTACGTTTATTGTATATCTGGAAACTCTTTGCAGTTTGGCAAAACTTTCCTTGTTGAAAAAAAAAACAGTTTAAACCAGCCTAAGCTGATTGGATGGTTTTAGCTGGTTTAATTAAGATGGAAGTAGGGGGTCTCCCAACCGGACCACCAAAAGAGGTGGCCAAAACCCCTCTAAACCAGACTTTTTTTCAGCAGGTTTTTCAGGGTTCTTTCAGTGACAAAGGACACGTGTGAAACTTTAACTGACCGATAGAGGGCAGCACTCACTAATTATTTCAATATGCCTATAAAAAAGGTACACATTTGTATTGCGTTCTCTGTATGTCACGGACCAAACAGTCCAGCCATGAGGAAAACAGAAGTTTCGTTAGAAAATGGGTTATTTTATTACACCCAAAAAAAATACTGAACAATAGAAACCAAAAAATGTACAACTAGGCCTATAAAAGAGGTCAACAAAATATAACTATACCCAAAACAGCACACAACAAAACAGAATATGAACTTAACAACCTCACCTAACAGAATGAGAAACCAGGGAACATATATAGTGGCTTGACCAAACCAATTTACACAAAAAGGGGAAAATAAAAAATGGGAGACAAGTACAAACAATCACAGAGCCAACAAACTAAACCCAAACCCCCCTCCAACATGGCAGCACATGGTATGGCTTAATTGACAGGTCACATGATATCACAGTCCTCCACCCTTGGCCACACCTTTCTTCCCCCCCAAGACAGAGCTCTCTCCAACATGGTAACAAAGAAACAATGATTAATAAACAGAAAATATTTACATAGCCCTACAATGTAAAAATGTGTGCACTCCATTTAAACAGTGTGTTGCTAAGACAAATAATATTATATGATAACTGAAATAAACTATATTATCAATGTTTCTAAATCATGAATTGTTTGGGGTGTGGCTATTGCAAAAAATTACTTAACCTATGTACCTAAAACATAACTTGGGTGCTGGTATTACCCTTCCTTGCCAATTGGTCATCCTGTGTGGCTTGGGCCACCACACTGTATATTATGGCATCTCATTCACAACATCTGGAAAGTCGTACACCTTTTATGTACAGTATTCATAATTTAGCACAAAAAGCTACACATTCTAAAATATTAGCAAAATCAATATGATTCAAATTTTTCAGATTTGTTTTTTTTCTTTAATTTTAATATTAACATTAAAGTTGTTACTGAAAAAAATCGTATCAGTCATTAAGATTGCTTGCTCATAATGTTTATTTTCAGTGTTTAAATGCAGTGAATTTAGCCTTATGTCAGAATACAGCAACAATGACGGTTTAGCATGGACTACATTTACATATAGGCAACTGTTTATAGTATCAGTCATTTCACATAATAAACACGACGCATATAAAGTTATATAGATTAAGGTATATATAATGTATTCAAATACTAATAAATAGTTGAACTTGTGCAAATATTGAACATAGTAATAACTTCATTTAAACACGTTCATTTAGCAAACACAGTAACAAATGAAGAATGCTACAATGGTAGAGAGTCACATTATATGTGCTGCAATACAAAGCTGATTTCACTGATGTTTTTAAACGTAACATTTCAAGATAAATCAGCAAATAAAACAGCAGGTGAATAACAATGTAAAAAAATTAATCAATACATCAGTTTAATTCAAAATTTAAAAAAAATATTATATTTATACTTTGGAATTGCATGTGTAGAAAGCACTATTACAGATCATACATTTCCCTTTCACTGTAACTTTTTTTTATTATCAATATGACATTTTTGAGAGAAGAAAACTCCAAGCTATATGTCAGGCACTTTAACTGAGGCTGATAGAGTTTTCACGAGCGAAGACTTTCATAGAAGTTTTATTATTATTGTTAATTAAATCTAAAACAATAAAAAATAATACATAATAAAAATAGGCTTAAATACTAAAAATACTAAAAATGAAATATTTTTAAAGCTAAATATAAATATAAAAACAAATAAATGCATAAAGCACATACAATTATAAACTATAGATTTTACATAAATAGTTTTAAGTGTTATTGAAATAAAAGGTTCACGTTGTACTTCAAAAGTTGACGTTCAGCCTACCTATAACATAAATATTAATAATTGAGTGTCTGATGTCATAGTTTTTCTCAAGAAAGCACACGTAGCCCTTGACTTCTGGGAATGTGCCATTAAAAATAACAGAAATGTCTTCATGTCCAATTCTCTCCTTTGGAAAGAATACTCTGCTCTCAAACACTAGATCCACAAACAGAGAGCCAGATTTCCACTGAAGCACCACCTGACTCCATCTTTTCCACTGAACAAATGCAGCCTGACCAGTCAACACAGCAGAAACAAGACAAAACGACCCTCTGTCCTGACCCTGCAAACAACACTTTTGGAGATCTGTGGGACTAAAGAGAGATAGAAAATGCAAGTGATAGAAATAAATATAAAAATATACTTTGAGAAAAGCATTATGACACAAAAGTTTACCTTTCACCTCAAAGTCAACCTCTCCAAGTGGCACTTTTTCTGTCCATCTTTAGTCAGCACACATTGGTACCGACCGCTGTCACCTGTCTCTGTGTAAATAATAGACCGAGAGAAATCTACATTTCTGAGGCCTTCTGCAGAAAGATATGTCCTGTTGAAGTATCTGCTGCCCTGGATAATTCTGCCAAGCTGGAACCACACAACAAGATGCTCTCCGGTCCACCACTGGATGTCCAGAAGATCAGACGTTATGATCTTGTGATGGCTGTCCTGACAGAGAAGAGTGACTGATATACCATGCTGGATGTCATCTTGATGGGTCAGTACCACGACCAGCCTCACTAAAAATAAAACACTGAAGAAGACTGAAGGGACTCGATCACTTTACAATGAACAGATTGACTTTTTTCACATTTAAACATTGATCAGGGAACATAAACAGAAAAACTGAAAATGTGGACTAAACCACATGATGCATATGATTACTTCTCTTTAGAAGAAGGTTAGACTATATTTCAGAATAAGAATATCTACTGTATATTCATGCTTTATATATATTCTGTGTTGATGCATTTATTTTTTTTATTTTTTATTTTTTTGCTGAATTTGTCATTTATGTTAATTAGTATGGGACATCATTTGGTCTCCTACTTAATTTGATTCCACCATCATTACAAGGCTGCAAGGGACCTGGAAAAATGTCATCCTGTCAAGCTGAAAACATCTTCAAAAAGGTACATTTGGACATTTCTGACACTACCTATTGTCTGCCTCAAATATTGCCACATGAGTTGTATATGAAAGACCAATATAAATAAAATCAGTTGGAGAGCTGACCTTGAGTGTTATTTTTGTCTTTGATGTGCAGCCACCCACAAGAAGAACAGCTTGATTGCAGATTAGAGACCACACAGCCATACATCTGTCTGAAGACTCTTCATTTTACGTCTGATCTTGAACATTAACACCATACAATAGCATTTTTTGTTTGCACTGAAAAGAACAATTTATGAATAACACTTATAGGATTAGAACAACACAAGGGGTGTTAAATACCACATTGTGTAGAATTTAAACAACAATAGCAGTATTACACTGTAAGGTGCAATATTAACACTAAAAATGCAACACTATGAATGGTGTACTTTTAACACTAGACAGACCTTATATTATCTTTAGTAGTGTTAAAATTGACACTTTAAGTGTTGAATTGACACTGAATGTTTTACTGTGCAGAACTTGCCAGCATGTGCATGAGAGCTAATTTTTATAGAAAGACTTCCCAAAAACTGGCACACTTAACACACACAGTAGTCTCACTCTGGATGATCTTTAATGAACAGTCACATTTGGTATTCATAAACATGGCAACAAGAAAAACAGTATTTACTGATCATATCTGTCAGTCTTGAGGCACATTCACACAGAGAGCTTGATTTTGGTTACTGTCCTGTGCAACATTTTCTACAGAATAAGATTAGAGTAAGGCAATAAAATTCATGAATTTGTGGAGTCAATAAACACATTTTTTTTGTTCCCTTTTCACCTTTATTTCACTAATGAAGGGCACAGATATTCCTGTGTCAAACAACAGACAACAGGCTTCCTGTGTAAAAAAATTTAACTAAGCAAACAGTTCCCGCTTTATCAGTCAAACAGTCATATCTCCAGCTGACACCACACTTGTGTCTAAACAGTTCTCACACTTAAACAGTATATACAGACAAAACATTCAGACAAACACAATCACACACACACACACACACAAAATCAGAACTCCCATAAAACACAAAACACTCACTGGGGTTTATGTTTTTTCACTACCATTAAAAGATTTGGTCTCAGTAAGATTTATGAAATAAATAAATAATTTTATTCAGCAAGGGTGCATTAAATTGTTCAATGGTGACAGTAAAGGCGTTTATAATGTTCCAAAAGATTTCTATTTCAAATAAATGTTGTTCTTTGTATTTACCAAATAACCATAAAAAATGAACCAAATCAGCATTTCTGATCATGTGGCACTGAAGACTTTAGTAATGGCTGTTGAAAATTCAGCTTTGCCATCACAGGAATAAATTACATTTAAAAAAAAAAAAAAAAAAAAAAAAAAATATATATATATATATATATATATATATATATATATATATATATAATTTTTTTTAATTGTAATAATGTTTCACAATATTAATGTTATTACAGTGTTACAATATTACAGTATTATAATGTATATTGTACTTCTTTAAACACACGCACACAAACTTTAAGAAAAAACCTAAGAGAAAATTTATGAGTACATAAAGTGTAGAATTTATTATAGTTTAAAAAATAATATCCTAATATTTTATTTTAAATGATGACCACAGATTTTAAGATACTGGCAGAGTTTTCAAAAAATTTAAAATAATGCATCCATGTCTGCTGCCATTGGTTTCTATTTTTGGAGCTTAAGGAACAAATAACAAGTTCAGAAACAGTAAAGCACAAAATCTTAGACATGCATCTCTGAAATTGAACTTTTTCACCACCAGAGGGTGCAAGAATGACCCCATCAGGCCTTTGACAGGACAGTGCAAACTCCTCAAGAACCTGGACAGAGCTGTGTCCAGAAATAGATATGTTCTACACAAATCAGCTCTACTTACTGTTTGACATTCTATCAGAAATCATCACACAACATTAATACTGCAACACATAAAACAAAAAAAACTATGAAACAAGAACATCAATATAATAATGAGTAAGAAAGGTTAAAGGAGAATTGCGATCAGTAGAAAATGAAAAGACTGAGGTTAAAGTAGAAGGTTTCAAGGCTGAGGTGGCATGTAGGTTCTTCAATGATCAATTGGCATAAAACTCTTAAAGCATTTGTTTTTTTGTCACATCCATCTGGATAATGTAATGATATGCAGTATACATGCAGTAGAAGACCTCAGAGGCGCATGTCAAGGGTGATTACAGGCACGCAGACCACAGGAGGAATGATCGGTGTAACTAAAGAAAATCCCCGTATAAAGGTTTAAAGGCTGAGGTGGCATTTAGATGCTTAAAGGATCAGACTTCATGCAGTACAAGTCCAACATAAAAGACACGTGGAGTTTGCCACAGCAGAAACTGAACAAGACATCCTTGTCTGAGAGTCACTGTGTTATAAAATAAAATCACAAATGGTTTGGGGATAAACAGGGCTGGGGGCTGAATTTCAAGCAGAAAAAGCACCAAGAACACATGAAAGATTCACAGTGGGATTAAGGTTTTTTTTTTTTTTTTTTTGGAAATTTAGCTTTTACTCTTAGTCTCCGTTTTCAAATTCTTCATTTTTTTTATATTAAAATCTTGGTTTGTTATCCTTATATCTTTCTCTTCTATTTTTTTCTGTTGCACTTTTTTTTTTTTTACACTTCTTAGTTCATTGAGCAAAGATATAATTTTCTAGCATTAGCTGGGGGGGCTAGGTGGCCCCCAAAACGGTCTGATTGCCACGTGGGCATTTCTGGAGGATTCTTTTATCTTGGGCTTCATCTGTATCTGGTTCTGTAATGTACCAAGCTGAGGTTGTTATGCACAGTTGGGCCTGTGTGTGAATGTTCGCCCAAGTTAGCGCCCAACGCTGATGTTGCAGGTCTTGCAGCTGGGGTCTTTCTTAGCATTGACCGTTGACAAGCTCATCAACTGGTGGCCGCTGATCTGAGAGACAGTCCCCTGGGCCAGTTGCACCGGCTCAGTATAAATCAGCTCCAGGATCACATCCTGCGCATGCTGAAACACCACCCGCCCATCCTCCCCGCTTACACGTGTGAGAAAGCGGTTGTTCGTCACATCCAGCTCTGGCAGGCGATCTCTACAGTAAAGGTCTCCACGCGAGCCCCGGGGAGCCAGGACGAGGATAACATAATGATAGGCAGTGTACATGCAGTAGAAGTCCCCGAAGTAGAGGCGAGTGTCAGGGGTGAACAGAACCTCGGCGGGTATCTGGAAGCGGAAGCGGCCGTAGGGGGAATCCTGTGGCGGCTGACCTGTGTTAAACTCAGTGTTGCAGCTGAAGAAGATGCCCTCCAGTTTACCGCTGAGAGGTGAACCATGACTACCGCTGTTATCCTTTACCGAGGGCATCATTCGGCTGCCAAGGACATCCCTGTGAGAGAAAAAAAGACATTTCTAAAATTCCTTATTCACATGTCTTTATATCATTACTCTACTGTTAAGTCGCTTATGCTCACTAAAGCAACATTTATCTTATTTTGCAAAAACAGTATTGTGAAATATTACTGCAAATTAAAACAACAGTTTTCTATTTCAATATATTTGATAATTTATTGATTTGGTGCTCAAGAAATATTTCTTATTACTATTAAATTAATGTTTTACTTTTTTGCCATGATAAGTTATTTTACTGTGATACATTTTTTCAGGATGAATACAAAATTAAAAAGAAAATAATTTATTTGAAATAGAAATCTTATTATAAAAATAATTTTTTCATATAAATAATTTACAAAATATTATTCTTAATATAAACAACTATTTTGTATTTATTGTAATCAGATTAAAGTGTATATGTGGAATAAAAGTATATATATATATATATATATATATATATATTTTTTTTTTTTAAATCATACTGACCCCAAACTTTTGAACATAAATGTAAGTGAAAATATAAAGGCATTTCACAAAAATCAGAAAGTAAACCTGACTTATTAATGAGGAAATTATTCCACAAGAGGGAGCTGTTTGCTTCCTAATGCCAAACTGAAAATCAGAAGTAAAGAAAGATAATCTTCATCTTCCTCAACCTGGATTACCTGGATTACCTTTCCCTTCTCTCTCGTATCCTTAGCATTTTTTACTAAGTTTATTTTTTTATTATTACCTGCAGTGTTGGAAGTAATCCTCATTCTGATTTCGGTAAAAGACGGAGAACTTGAGCATCCTGCCAGCAATGACTTCAGCCTTCTGCAACAGCTGTGTCAAATGCACAGAGGAATAATCTAGGAAATTGATGAAAATATTTAATTAGTCTTGTTAACCACATAAAAAGCCGATCAATATCACAACATTTTATTATCTTTATTCTCCTATTTCAAATTATTTTGGTATTTGGTATTTTTTTGTGAAATGTATGTGTGTTTTTACATTTTAATTTCAATCTCTTTTTCTAATGCCAATTTACAGCACTTTTAATTACCTTTGTGTATCAAACAGTCTCTATAGTCTTGTCTTGCATTCTTTTTTATATGTATGTGTGTGTTTGGGTGATTTACCTGCTGTACAAAATTCAACAATGTCACTCCATTGTGATACAGAGTAGTCTCCATCCGTCTGTTTGGATGCTATTTGCACGGCAACTGTGTATTCTGTCCGTGGACTCAGGAACCAATGGCCTCGCACTGTCATGGGCAACGGGACTGCCTTAGCAACAAGCTTCGTAGGCACATCCTAAAGACAGAGAGTCATCCAGGAAAGAATTGACTAATTAGTGACATTTAATCATTTTTTTATTATGACTATGAACAACAGAATGAAATGTACTAAAACTCTCTCATAAATAGGCACAAAAAAAGCCAATTAGTATTATAAACTTTTACAGACTTTGAAACCCCAGGCAATATGTCACATGAAAAAAAATTTACAGAATATTTGTAGAGTCATAGTGAAAACTAAAATTTTACTTGGCTATATATTTTTTACATAAAGGACTAAATAATTTGTGTAGTGAACTGAAACATTGAGTACCTTGTGTTTGAATTTGTTGGAGTTTTTGTTCTCCTTCTTGTTAAGATCAATGAAGTAATGTGTGATCTTCTCTGTGGTATGAGGGTCCATTTCCCAGCAGATCTTAAAGGAGTCACATGTGATGTTACTGATCTTGATGTTGCGAGCAACAGGTAATTCCATTCCTACCACTCCAGGATCCTCAGCCTTACCTGAGATAAAGAAAGAAAGTGTGTCTAAAATCCTTTGTACTGTTTGAAATATTTATACGTATGTGTTTCTCTATAAATACTGATACACTGACCCACATACACAATCGCACAGAGCAAGAAAAGTGCTTTGTTGGCTACAGTGTGTGCACTGTGCTATCTTAGTGTCCAGAATTGCACAACAGGAATGCCACACACACTCTAAACAAAGCACAGTGAACATTGAACCGCCTCTTAAAACCATGAATGGGGTCATGATAAAGCTTTACTGTACAATAAGCACCCTCAGCTCACTGTTCACTAGACACTGAGCCCTTTCTCTCCTAAACTGATTTCTTTACTACTGCTGACATATTCCTCTGGAAATAAATGACTATAATATGAACTCTGTATGAGTATTGCTTTATTGGAGGATGCATATCTGAATATGGACAGATGCTCTTATACTAAATGAATTATTGAACCCTGAAGTTTCACTAACATTTATGGACAAATTAAATTGATTAAAAAATGACAGTAATGACATTTATAGTGTTACAAAAGATTTCTATTTAAATTACATTCTGTTGTTCTGAACTTTATTAATCATATAATCCTGTAAACATGTATCATGGTTTCCAGAAAGTAATAAACACTGATAATAACAATTTTATCCTGAGCACCAAATCAGCATATTACAATGATTTCTGAAGTATTATGTGAAAAGCCAGCTTTGCCATCACAGAAAACATTTTGAAAAAGTTATATATTAAAATTGAAAAAGGATATTTTAATTATAATAATGTTTTGCAATATTTTTACTGTATTTTTAATTATTGCAGCCTTGGTAAGCATAAAAGACTTTACAAAAACATTGTCAAAAACATTAAAATTAAATCTTACTGACCCCAAAATTTTGAATGCTAGCGTATGTTTCATGCACCCTTGCTTATGACCACAGAACAATCCTGTAAAAGCCTGTTTCTGTCTTTGAATAAAAAATCAATCATGTAATAATGAGACTAAACGAAATAAGAAAGTCAAAATTTTGAGAAATTCACATTGTGTCACAATTATAGTTTCTACTACAATAAATATAGTTCAAAACAAGAAATGAAGTCAGCATAGAGAGACATAAAGTAATTTGGAAATACAAAGCCACATTGTGTTGTAAAAAGCCATATCTGTGATGAAGTCGCAATTATAGAAAATAAAGTGACAGTTTCACAAAATAAAGTTGCACTTATTTGATATAAAGTAAAAAATTAAAGAGACAAATGCATCAGAAGACTAATAAAACAGTGAAATGTCTTCTAGAAAAATAATAGTACTCACAATGTTCGGCTGAGTTATAGATATGTTCCTGTACTACACTAGTCCTCCTACAACACTGGCTCTAACAGAAGAAGCTCTCCAAACCCCGCCTCTACCAACAGCCTCTCTCACACAAACAACAGATGTCTGTTTATCAACCTTTGCTTTTCTCTGACGTCTTCTCACTGCAGAATCTGCTTTCCTTCACACTTTAAGAAACTGGTTTGATGCTGCATACGTTTAGAATACGCAAACAATTTTATCTCCAGCAAATGTTAATGTAATCTTATTGAAGCCTTGGTCAAACGGTCATTAAAAAAACTCACTACAAAATCATAAAGCAAGTGCGTAGAAATGAGATTACTTTATTTGCACCAAAAACAAGTACAAGACCAGCAGTATGCATCTCTCTAGAAACACCCACAGGTCCTTCAACATGCTTTAACAAAGACAGATGTTTCCATGGAAGCAAACCAAGGCCATTAATCAATGTAGCATAATTTAAAGAGGAAGATGGCAAAACCTTCACATACACAGTGATTACAGCTGCAGGAAGATAAATTAATTTTCATTGTCTCCATTTCTCAGAAAAGCTGACACCTTTTATACATCATGCACTACCGTTGAAAAGTTTGGGGAAAGGTTTTTTTTTTTCTTTTAAAAGAGCTTAATACTGTTTCATTTGTCATCAAAAATGACAGTATAGACTTTTTATTGATCAAAGTACCCTGGAAATAATGGTTTCCACAAAAATATTAAGCAGCACAACTGTGATAATAAGAAAACTTTCTTGAACACCACACCAGCATGTTAGAATGATTTCTGAAGGAATAAAATACATTTAAAAAATATAATAAAATAGAAAACACGTATTTTATATTGCAATAATAATGTTTTAGTGTATTTTGATCTAATAAATGCAGGCACATCAATCAACCACAAACTTTTAAATTGAAGTGTATATATAGACAAGAATTTGAGACTCAAAACAGGAGAGCACAGACAGAGAAATACCTGCTTAATCATGGGAGAGTATCAGACGGGGAACGAAAAGTGTGGAGCATCTGGTTCTATATCGACTCTAATAATGTCTAAAAGCCTCCTGAGGGACCACAGTCTATTTAAAGCAACACACACACACACACACACACATATACAGAAGAACCTACACTACTGAAACATCAGACATTTCAAATAAATCATTCACCAAAGTCCATTTTAAATATCTCCTTCATAAACATCTAAACAACCACGAATATCCATCAACAGAGAAGCTTGTGTGAGCTGCTTTCTCATAAAACTGCATTATTGCATAACAAAGCATAACATAGTTAGTCAGGCTTTACATGTTTTATGATATCTACTGCAAGTGACAGAACCTGCCACCAAACTAGCATGAAAAAGCTTGGTTAATGGTTATATACTGATTATTAAAAATATTTATCTACACTAAATAACTTTACATTTTGTTTATAAGGTTTTTAATGTTAATCCAAAGCAAACCATTCAAACAATTCCCACAAAAGCCTGCTAACATCTAACATGAGCAAAAAATATATAATAATAATACATTTTAAATGTTATATATATACACACACATATATATATATATATATATATATATATATATATACACACATATATACATATATATATATATATATATATATATATATATATATATATATATACACACACACACACACACACATATATATATATATATATATATATATATATATATATATATATATACACACATATATACATATATATATATATATATATATATATATATACATATATACATATACGTATGTATATATACATATATATATACACACACACACACACACATTTCTACATGATTCTCTTAGGATCCTAGCTCCAAATATGTGTGGGAAATTTTGCTATGAGCATAATCTGTTTCTCTCCGCCTACAATAAAGACACATTTACTTTGCAATTAACTTTTGCCAAGATGAGCTGCAGAGCTCACAATGAGTGCTGTGCACATAATATAATGGTAAAGCAGGCTGCTGTTTTCTAGTTTATGAGCCCACAGCTTCTCTAGGGGAGGGAAAATGAACTTAAGTCAAGCCTCAAGCAACATATAATAATTACAGCACTTAATCATACAGAATGAACTATTTGCATTTAATTATGGATGATTTTCCAACCAGTCTACCAATTAATTAAGCATGTGCTGTCTGTTATTCAGTAATTCAAAATGAATGTCTTTCCCTAGCTTGGAATTTGTTTCTTTTCTTTTTAAACAGCGCTGAATTGTATAGATGTTTTGTTTGTTAATTCTCTTATATTTCACTTATCACATACATCAAAGCCTAGTCTTCATATTGCATCTCTCTTCATACTTGTATCCCTTGCTCAAGGGCACAATGATGGAAGAAACAGTTTACAGTTCACTGGTTGCCTCTTACTGGAATCAAATCTACAGCCGCTTCACTACAAATCCAGGTCCTTATTAGATAGGCTCACTTCAACATCTTAAACTGTTTATGTTATTTGTGCAACGTTTCTCTAAACGTATTTGTTCATTTGTTTCCAGCTGCAGTCAGGAATTCCCAAGGTTGCTCAACATCCTGCATGGAACACATTCAGGTTTCTAGCTAATCTGATTTAGATATTTACACCAGCACTCAGCTGATGGATTAGAATTAGTCAATCCTAGAAGTTTCAATCATAATATGAATGCACACATTAACTAAAATCTTCTTTAAGAGCATAGTTTTTCAATAAAAATATCCAAAACATCATCTTATAAAGATCTTAAATTAGGGTGTTTAAAGTCAGATACAGCTGTGTCTGGTTAGGGCATCTGAACAGATGAGAAGTATGGTCCATGTTTACTACAGATAATTAGAGAGTTCAAGTAGTACCTCAAAAACAAACTCAGTTTGTTACAATTAAACAAAATGAAATGAGCACTGAAGTGTAAACGTGGTAACTCAAAGAGATAAGAAGCACTGTGCTGCCAGTACAGCAATCTATTCAGGCTAATTAATGCTGATTCAAATACATTCATGTGGGGAAGATAAAAGGGGTGAGTCATTGTGGAACACTGCATTCTTCTGAAGCCTGCCAAATTGCGTATTTGCAGTTTGTTGCTTCAGTCATTCTTAAAGAGGATGACACATTTTGACATTTTTCAAACACATGCTCACTATTGAAGCACTGATGGTTGTAGTGCTAATTAAAAAGACAAAGGTGATTCCTTCAGTTAAATGGATTTGCATTTATAGGCTTGCACTTCCACTCAAACAAAATGAGATGTTATCAAGTGATGAAAGTGAAAGGCAATTACTGTATCCTCATGTAAGACTCTACATCAAGCCTGTATGCCTTTAAAAGCCACAGCAGGTTCCTCCCAATATGAGTCCTGCTCAGTATGTGTGCGCAAGCACCTGACTTCACTTTCTGCTGTGAACATGTAGCTGTTAAAAATGTCTGATGCTCCTTGTAAACAGCTAAATAAGTTTAGTGATTCAAGAAATGTGTTTATGCATTATTTAACACATTTTAAATATTCATATAACGTCATAAAGTAACATAAATATATGTATATATATATTGGCATGTGCTCCTTGTAAACAGCTAAATATGTTTGGTTTAAAACTATAGTCTTTTTTTTCAAGGAAATGTTTTTTCATTATGTATATGAATTATGCATATGAATGTAATTTATACAAATTATTAAGACTAAACTAATATTTATATATCCGAAACAACACATATGAAAACAAATAAATTGCAAACTATAAGTATGCTATGAGTTGTTTAGGATATATGAATATATTTGACTATTATTTTTATATATTGCATGATATAAGTATATAAAATATACAAATAAAAAAAATGAACATTAAAACATATATAGCTATCACTGTCAAAAAGCCTCACCCCCAACACATCAGCATCAAGTGCTTTAGGGCACCTGAGATTTTTATATTTATATTATTTTCTACAATACCAGTTTCTTGGTTTCAGCTTGACCGACCGCATGATGATGAAAGGAGATTGCAAGAGAAAACACAGCTGACTACATGAGGGTAGTGTCCATGGTGCTGAAACGAAAGCCTCACACAGACAGTGAGATCAGATACCACAGCCAGCACACACAAAGGCAGCCTGCCATGTTTCACTATTCCGCTTTTCATGGATGTGACAGGCGATTTTTTTCCTACAGCAATGTATAACCCCGTGTTACTACAGTCTCTAAGCGCTCAATACATAAAAAAATTAACGAGGTCCCTTAGAAAGGTTTGTTAATAGGGGAAAACAGGCGTATATAATAGTGTCAAGTTTACAGTCTCTCACTGTGTGTTTCTTACCGTCTCTCTCGCACAGCTGGAGCGACTCCAGGCTCACGTTCTTGGTCATGCCCTCACGCGGTCTTACCGGGCTCGCGACCCCGTGTGCCTCCATGTCTGCAGAGGCGTGTGGATGTCTTTGGAAATAATTCTTCAGCTTTGGCTTGGAAAACCAAGTAGGCTGAGTCTGGTGCTCTGTCTCCTTGATTCCTCTCTTTCTTTTCCTTGTCGTTTTTGTGGAAAATGCGTCTTCACCACCACCACACTGTTGGACATGGATACATGGCCAGAAGCATAGACACTAGAAGTAGATTAATTTAGTTTAGTGGCTCAATAAAATGAAGGTAGTTGTCCTCATCTTCAGAAAATAGAAAGGTATCTTAAGTTCCCTCGTTCTGACAAACGCCACAAGTGTTTTCGATGTGGAGAAAGGGATTAACGCGAAATGAACAGAAGAACGGCGCGTTCAATTATGGTTTACGTAAAGAAGAGATCACGCTCAACACTATCGTTGATTCTCAATTTCAGCACACTTCGATCCTTTACCTCCGCTCTTTATTCCACCACCCATTTCGCTGACGTCACTTTAAACGGTCGAACTCATGTCCTTATTTGGTACCGAATCGGCCCCTGCGTGAACAGGGTGGGGATATTGATTCATCCAGTGATTCGAATCTTTTGAATTCGTTCTGTAAGACAGTGAACCCTTACATCAGATCACGAGTAAATGATTCAATAAAAAAATTGTATTCATGACCGACAAAACTTCAATTATATTGTATTAAAATGCATTTCTAGATTGTGTATGGTCATTAGACATTTAAAACAGTGGGTGGTGTTATGAGTGACATTAATTCACGACAAAGTCTTAAAATGAGTGTCAACACTGTGTATTATCAGCCATTTTTACATATTCATAAGCGAAAAATAGTCACTGCAGAAGAATAAGTCGTTCACTTTCCCTAAGGTGGCTTTACAATTTTGCTAAAACGGTACAAACTGATGGATTATTTGGAGCACTTTTCCCCCCACAAGGCTTTTATCAAATTAGCATTTCCTATTGATGTACTTTAAAGCAATCTAGGCAGAAATAGATTCTAACTGAAATCTACACCAAACAAAAGCTTTTCCCCTTCATGCATCTGATCTTCAGTCTGCAGTTTCTTTAGCTAAGGGTGGTTTATGTCTCACAGAATTAAATTAGCTTATTCTAAAATGGTTAAGGTTCAAAGATTAGTTGCTTGTTAAATTACACACATTTATTTTGCATTATACTTTTTCACATCATGCTGACAGCTTCACCCTCTGGCCTCCCTCTCTCTCTCTCTCTCACTCACACACACACACACACACACACAGTTCCTCCTTTAGAGGCAGATGTACATTGATATGCAAAACACACCACAAAATCCCACACGATCACCCATGTCTTTGCTTTTACTTGAATTTACAGAGAAGTGCCTGTCTCTGTCCTTTGAGATGTGGGAAGCAGAGTGATATTTTAGTTTTTCTGTGAAATTGCTACTATCATCAACCTTAAATGTGCTCTTACAGTCTCAACTTGACCAGTTAGCCTCATTTAATTTGCATTCATCAGACAACAGCCATACATTTATACCTTTTTCACTCCCTCTTTGATTTGATTGTGTACCTAAATAAATTGTAGTTTATGTTGAATGTCTATAGATTCATAGTAACATATAAAGATCATTTGATATGGCTTGCAAAACATTTTATTTTCTAGAACAAAACCACAAATCAGTGGGAAACATTTGAAATTTTTGTTCTTACACTTTAGCTTGAAATCCCTTTCTTGTTACGTTCATAGAGGAATACTCTGGCAACACTCACAATCACAGGCAGCAAATGGCTTCTGTCCATTTTAAGAGACACTGATTTGGATTTACATAACATTCTAACATAGGTAAAAACATGAACATTCTTTTTCCTTTGTCAAAGACTTAAATGTGATACAAATGCCAGTGTGACATCCAAAACAAAAACATTTCTCCCAGAATGCTCCACTCCAAGACAATGGTAGCACAATTAGAACAGAACAGTTGTTCCCTCAAAAAAAAAAAAAAAGACACTGTTAAACCAGTGAAGTTACTTCAGTTGAAATGTTGGAATAACTGAATGAACACACATGATTTGTTAAATGCAAAGAAAACAGCATAAATCTTGATTGCAACATACTCACTGGTTCCATTATGGTGAGGAATATGGAGGTGAATCTTACCTTTATACTTTATATCTCTATAAAGTCTGTATTTTTCATGTGAATGTTATGGTATTTTCACCTTGGACCTACAATCAAGCAATTAATATCACTGAGCAATAATACAAGAGTACCACAAGCATTCTGTGCAACGTTTCAATATTGTCCAAAAAACCCAAAAAGAAAACACACAAGCATAAAAAGAAATTAGCATGGCTTCTTATGGTGAAGCATTTAACAACAGATGTTTCAAAAAGCTCTTTTCTCTTATGCATTATACATTCCTGTTTGTAGGCTGTACCGTGGATATAATACAAACCTAACATAAATGAAAACCAATTAAAGTCCAACACTGATTTACTGTGAATGCTTCTATTAATATACACAATCTGGTTGGAAAGGAACAACTACATACATATGAATATATATATATATATATATATATATATATATATATATATATATATATATATATATATATATATATATATAAACTTAATAGAATGATGAACAAAAAATGTAATTTCTGATCAAAAGCAAGTATCTAAAAAATCATAAATTTACCAACAGTAGCCTTCGAGTTTCATTTATGGCTTTGAGATATGATTAATGGATTAGTACAAACATGCACATAATTATGCACACAAACCTGAAAAAAAAAACACCTGCCAGATACGTGTTTGCACATACCAACATTAAACTTCAACAAACACCCCACTTAGACTTGAAAAGTACCTAAGACAGCTTAAATTTGATGTCTGTGCTACGAGTAATAATGTAAATACTTATTAAAGATTTTCCTAAACAAATAACAGGAATTTTATGGATAATATTTCCAAACATACAGTATTCCTTCAAAAAAGACTTCATTTACACCATAAGAATGGCTGACATCTGTCTGAGATTACTATTACACATTCTGACAAATCTGACCACAGATTAAACAATAAAAACAAATTATGTCAAAACAACCAAAACAAAAAAATAAACATAATGCCTTTTAAAAAGATTAACATAAAAAATATGAAAACATAATGAAACTATAAAATTAAATAGAATATATTTAAAATACAATAAGACCACAATAACCAATGCGTAATTAAACTGAATATGAATATAACAGTCCGGTAAACAACATAAGCATCAGCTGGTTGTGATTGCCAAGCAGATGATCTTTTGAGTGTTATCTGGAAATTCCTACTAAATAAGTGGGTTTGCTACTGGACAGCCCAATGTTACAAAAGAAAGACACTGCATACAACCTACCGGCAAAAACAGCAGAGTTTAGAGATTAAAGTGCTAGACACCAATACTGAAGCACTCTTGCTGACAGTACGGTTAGTTTTTAACTCTGTGCTTTGCCTGTTCATCCAGAGTAAACACACGACAACATTAACAGCACATTCTCTTAACAAAAGTTTCTAAATTCCCTTCCATATATTTAGGCACAAAAAGCAACCTTCATAACATTTTTTTTTTTTTTAGATCTGAGACAATCTGCATTGCTTTATGGCTTTCTGTATCAATAAGAGTCCTGTATGAAGTGGTTTGGGGTTCACATTCCCACAGGTAAGAGATCACCAGCGACCACTGACACTCGCCATGTCTGGGTGGAACTGGCGCAACAGACGACCGCTGGCCCCGCCTTCTAGGAAGGAGGAGCGAATGTTGGGTGTATCAAAGAGCTTCCTCCTGCTCTTATTCAACTCTGAGGAGACATTCAAATATCATCAGTAATCTGTCAAGTAAACACATGAGCTGTCTCTCTGCCTACATACAGGCAGCTGTATTTTAAGACAGAATCTTAACTCAAATGGAACTTCATAAGTTACTTATTTGAAACACTCTACATAGGCAGATATTCTTTTAACAGTCACCAGCACACATCACATACAAGTAAATGATAACAGCATTTTTAGGTGCTGTCTAGATAGGCTGGTTCACTAAGTTTGTAGTAAAGATACTATATAGTATTCCAATGTTAAGAATTTATTAAAGGTCATCATGGAAGAAACTGCTTGTTTTACAAAGCAGTGATTTCACATCATATTCTTTCCACATCTTTTATTTGAGTTAGTCTCTTTTTTCTGTTGAACTGTAGCTTAGATTTAAACCAAGTTTACTGACCCGAGATCGCCAGTGACATTTTCCTGCGAGCACCAAATGTTGAGATTCCCAATTCCTTCAGGTCTGGATCCGTTAGTGTGACAAATGTTTGCAGATCTATCTATTAGACAACAACGTACAGACATACACATACTGTAAAACCACTAATCCACATTTATTACAGTGCTTGCAAGGTGAAATAACAAAACATCTAACTTTATTTCCTAATGCAAGTAGAATAATCAACAAAAAAAAATAATCAAGGCATATTTTCCACACCGTTTTTTTACTAAATGAACACAAGAAGGAATAAAATAAAATAAACACTTCATTGACATTTTTTGAGTGACGATGCACACAATAATTTGCTTTTATCATTGCGAACACATGCAGATCTAAATCCATTATTAAATGTTGTTCATGAATTACCTCCTGCTGCTGGAAGATGTCTGTGTATTTGCCGAGACCGAGTTTGCTGAACAGCTCAGGGAGATCTGTTCCTTTAAGAGATGAATTGAGAGAGCAGCCATTGCTGCCAGACATAGAGATACTGTCCATATAATTACTGCTGCTGAGATACTGCTCACCTACTGACCCAAACACACAGATAAAGTGAAAGACAGAATTCCTGAGTAGGCAGTTCATTTGTTGCATCTTGTTTAGAAGGAGTAGAAACTCTTTAGTCTTACGAGATTTGTTCTTGATTCTCTTTGAGCTGCTGACAGCAGGGGAATATTCTGAATTTCCTGGCAGTCCGTTCCCATTCAAATCCCCCCAATTATCAGATTCGGTGTCGTTACCCAAACCCTCCTGACTCCCAGATTGTGAGAGAGATAGATGAGAGTCCTGAAACCATACAAACAAAAAGCAACGTTGAAACCCTGCTTTTTGAAATAATTTTAGAAGACATCATTATCAAAATCCTTAGATGAAACTTCAATTAAACAAAGTTCAGGCTGCATGTGTCTGTGCACTAGTGAGTTTGTACCTCATAAGTTGTGCTTATGCTGGGTTTATACGGTACATGGTGTGCCCTGCGCAGCTCTTTCATGCTCTCTGCTGGCATTGATTTAGAAAAGCCCAATCCGCTCCAGGTATCTGTCGGGGTCCGAACCTCTGTCACAACCGGCTTCTTTAGCATGGCTATACAAAAACAACACAAGTGTTTAACCACAGCCTAACTAGTGATCACACATTCAGATGTTATTTCATGTATATTTTTCCTTTCAGATGTTATATTAAGAGATCAAGTCTTTGCTCACCTTTAGTGGCCAGTAGCTTCTTTTTTTCATAGTCAAAAGCCTGAAAATCATTAGTACACAGTGTGACTATGTGCTAATTTGTGTACACTTGCATGTGAAAACAGTGTGTGTTTACATGTGTATATAAACCTGCATATGTGGTGCAAGTCGTCTTTCTGCAGCTCTCTCACTTCCTGGTGCTCTTTTGTCCGCCACAGGGTTCTCACAATCAGAATCAGACAACACACACTCAACACTGCAGACACACATACAAACAATATTTTGAATACTGCCTTTCATGCAGTGTGTAATGTAGCTTTATGTGAATGTAAACATTCTGCAAAAGAAAAAATAGACTCTGAATAGCCTACACGAGTCATCAGTAATTCGAAACCCACTTCCATGATGGCTACACCTGCCTTTTTTCTACGTTGTTCGTAAACTTGACCTCACCCTCAAACACTGTATCTTGTACATGTGGTTAACATCATGTCAAGAAGATGCTGTGTCCTATGGTGTTAAAATAAATTTGTGTTATTTTCACTTCTGAAAGATGAGGCTACAAAGAATCAGTGGTTTTAATTATTTTTTTCCACTGTACCACATCAGTACAGCCCCAATCTTTTTTGTGTTCCCATCACGACTGCTTCTGTAACCTCGTTGAGTTCAACACAGGATTCACAAAACGCTTGCACTTGAAAGATGTCTCAGTACACAGTTTATTTGGACCAGCTGGCTCCACTGAATCACAACCTGTATGTATGATAAATAATAGATGTTTATATATGTTTATTAGTATTACTTTGTATATATTTATATTTTTGAGTGTTCAAAATACGAAACTATGGCAATGGGCATATGGTTTCCGGCATGTGCTGTTCTCTGCAGACCAATCACAAAAGACTGGGTCATCTGACCAATCAGAGCAGGGTAGGCTCATAGAAAGGAGGGGTTTAGATGGACTGAATCTTAGAACTGCTTCAAATTAATTGTTTGAGAATCATTGGAAAATTAGGAAATATTAAATGCATATTTTAAGAAAACAAAAGTTTTTGACCTTTTGGTTTTGACCTTGCATGAATGCCAATCTTTTGTTGGAGACTCCCATAACAAAATAAGAAACCTTAAAAACTGCAGAATTGGGGCACTTTACAGCTGCAGTATAACCTTAAATAAATTAACAACTGAATTGTTATGATGAGATAAGGTCATTTTATGATTAAACATACTGAAGAATTGAGTTCTTGGCTCTCTGCAGAAGTTCCACTGTTTGTCGTTTCCCTGACGAGGCCAGCATCTGCTTCAGTTCACTCCCATTGGCTGAGTGAGACGGGCTTCTGGGCATGCCCACTTCAACAAACGTATCCGAGCCTGATACACAGATAAACAGTGGAATAACTATATAATGCATCAATATGGTGCAGAGAGAATTAGAGTTGCAAAAAAATGTGAGATAGACAAGACAGATATTCTGCATTTACAAATGCGCAGTGTAAAGTCATGAAAACACGTTGCCTCTGAACTCATGTTCTGTGGAGTGACAAATCATGCTTGACTATTTGGCAATATGATAGGAGAGTCTGGACTGTGCATAACTGTGCCCTAGTTACCTCACAAATGCTCTAATGGATGAATTGGCAAAGATTTCCACAGAAACGCTCCAAAATCTTGTGGAAAGCCTGTTATAGATTCAAATGGGGGACCTACTCCATTATTAATATCTATGTATTTAGAATGTGATGTCATTAAAGTCCCTTTTGGTGTAATGTTCAGGTGTCCCAATACTTTTGTCCATATAGTGTATTAAAATAAAAGTGTTTTATACCTTCATCTGTAGATTTATTTGAAATCGATTCTGATTGGGCATGTCCAATAACTTCCTGGGTTGTGTCACAGTGGGCAGAGTTCAGTGATACAGAGGAGATTCGACTGTAATAACTCTGGACATGCAACATCCAGCAGAAACACAAACAGGAAACATAATGAGATTAAAACAGTTTGAACAGATGCACTCATATTGGCATTGTCTTATCCACAAAGGACACATATGATGCTGCCTTGATTTTGGACAAAAATACTTTTCTTAAGAAGCAGCATATGAGATTATATTAGATTAGATTCGTCTTTATTGTCAATATGCAGAGTACAAGAACAGAGTTAATGAAATGCAGTTTTTAAATCCACAATGCCTAAAATGTTGCCTACACATAACAGTTTGGTAAATCTGATGAAGTTTCTCACATGTCCATTGAGATGTTCTGCACTGGCTGGTTTGTGTATTGGTGCGAGTCCAGGTGGAGGGGATGGTGTGTGAGCATGTGCTTGACTCTGGACCCCTGAGAGCAGAAGACCACTGAGAGTCGACTGAGAAACTGACTGCAGCATCAGGTCTGTGGAAAACCCTGAGCCAACGAAAAAGAGAGAGAAGGTTATGTAAAACACACACACACACACACACACACGTATGTGTGTGTGTGTGTGTGTGTGGTTGAAAAGAGCACACACTCACCTGTTGTGTTAGCTGATGAACTGAGTGCACTGGCCCAAAGTGAAGGTGTGTGACCAGGAGCATGTGAATGTGTCTGTGAAGGTGAATGAATGTGCTGTGTGTTGTTCAATGCTCCGTTCTGAATCTTTAACACAGAGCCGTGCCCCTTAAGAACACAGTTTGGGTTTGGGGAACCATTAGGGATGGAGCTGACAGATGACCTTAGAAGACCAGCTGATGAAAGAGAGAGAAAAGAAAAAGTGCAAAGTAAATTCTTTGTGCACAAAGTGTATACTACTCAACGTTTTTTTGTTTTTTTTTAGTTCCACTATAACTTTCAAGTGAGATACATTTCAACAACAAAGAATATTAGCATACTACTTGATCCAGAGTTATTTTGTATCATTCATACACTTTCTGTTAATTTTTTTAATTCAATTTAATTACTTATTTCAGATTTTTATTTTATTTATAATTTTTTTTTTTTACACTGAACAAAATTATAACTGTATACTGTAACTGTATTGCAAATATCCATAATTTGTGCATGAGAACAACAAGGCTTGAGTCTTGAGAACAACAGAAGTGACTGATTTAAGTCACATTAATAGTGTGTGTGTGTGTGTGTGTGTGTGTGTGTGTGTGTGTGTGTGTGTGTGTGTGAATGTGGAACACAGGCAAACACAAATGTAGCTTATTATGGGTCTGCTTGGCAGCATGAGTTGTAATCTACGAACACAGACAGTAGTAATTATAGTGACTGCAGAGCTAAAGCAGGACTGTGTATGCAGTATTGATATAAACAGGCCTTGCTTTGAATACACAATCAGTGAATTACTTTTACATCATAAATGTACCTTACACAAGCCATAAAATATATATTTAAAAAATATCTAAATATACAACTACATTACCCAGAGTGCTTAGCCTCAGTCCAGCTGAAGCGAGGGTGTCCAGTCCAATGGAGCCAGGCAGGGGAGGGGAGGCAGGAGCATGTCCGTTAACAGCCACATGGCTGATAGGAGGCGGCACACAGCTGGACTCCAGCCCCAACAGTATCCTGCGTACCTCATACATACTCCCAGCATTCCTTTCCACACTCTTTACTATCACAGACTGAGAAAGAGACATATAGTCAGTGACAGAGGCTAAATGTACCATGTGTACACAAAAGAGCTGGCTATTTACTACCTTTCTGGGTTGCTTCGGTTTAGGTTTAATACTGATGAAGACATCCAGCTGCTCCATAAGGGTCGTGATGACCTGAGACGCCACCTCCATCTCCTCCTTAATGTCAAACAGCAACACCAACGGCAGACAGCCCTAAAATATACAGACACACTTATAAAATGAATCCCCAAAAACACACCTTTGTATCATATAAACCCAAAACCAGCATAATTATACCAAGTTTCCTTAAAGAAATGTTCCAGGTTCAATATCTTTTTTTATGTATTATTATTTATAATTATTGTGTTTTAATATATACTATAATTATTATATGTAATATACTACAATTATTATAATATACTATATTTATTCATGACTATTATAATTATTTTTATATGATATAATATATTAATATTATTTATAATATTTGTTATTTATAGGTATTTTTGCTGTTGACAGAGCTTAATTTTTGAAATCAGAATGTTCCTTTAAATCATTTTTAGAAATCGAAATAAAGCTGCATTAAAATGTAAATACTACATTAAAAAACTTGTTGTTTTGCCAATTAAATGAAATAACGTTAAGCTGAGCTACTAAAATAAAGTATTTAAAATTAAATAAAAATCTTAAATTACTTATAACAAACTAAAATGAAAATGTTGAATATAACGTTCTATAATAGCATAGAAATAATACTAAAATAAAAATGCTGATTAGTCTGCTACTCCTACAATTCACAGACCAACTGATTTTGAAAATATGTCGTTTTGCACATGCCTATTATGAGACCTCTAAGATTAGATCATAGTTTGGCAGTGAGACTAAATCTGCATTTCCAGTTTTGAAAAAAAAAAAACAAGATCAGAGGAGAAGAATAAGTCTGGCATGAGTCTTGAAATCCCTCTGGTTGGGCACGTTTTCTAAAGCCTCAAGGTCTTCAGCCAGCCCAGCATGAGTATCATCATCTGTCAATATTTACAGTGACTTTCATCCAAAGATCTCTCTCAATTTCATCTCTTTCAACATATTCACCGATGAGCCACAAACATGGAGAGAGACAGTAAATTAAAGAGCATAAGACAGAATAGAAAAAAGACAGACAAACTGTTGCCATACCATTAGCTGCTGTCTAGCCGCACATACGGCATCAATGCTGCCCTGTATGTAGACTGAAGAGCGGTTAGTGAGTGTGCTGTGATTGTTGAGCTCGGGGAAGTGTATGTGGGCTCCAGTGTTTTGGGAGATATTCTTGACGTTGGCTCCGTTGCGCCCCAGAAGGAAGTTGTGGTGCTGGGGTGCGATGTCCAGTTGTGTACTGACCAGCACTGAGCTGGCCAAAGACCCAGCTAGGTGCTCCAATAACAAAGCTGTACCATGCTGAAATACACACAAATATGTTAGCACACACTTGATATAGATCTGCAGTTGCAAAAACACACACAGGGATGCCAGCATGTGAGCTTACACATAAACGCACTAATAAACCATCACCCATGTCCTGTAATGTCTAACATTTCTTGGTAGAGGCTGCTTTTTCTGGTTTCATTTCTGGCGGCTCTACTTGAAAATTAAATCTCTCCATTTCATGAAGTGACCTAGTTTCTGTAGTTCTGCTGCTCAAGAGCTTCACTCATTTCATATCTGCTAATAAATGCAACTGCTGTAGGAGGTTTTGATTTTTTGGGGTACAAAAAAAAATAACACTTTTTGGAGATGACTTAATAATAAAAAAAATATATATCAAAAAAGTTTTTACATTTTATTTTTGACATTTTTTGAAGATCATCACATTAACATCTCATGGAAAATTTTACATTAATTTTTTATTAATTTTTTTCACCTGAAATGATTTTCACATTACCATTCAAAAGTTTCAAGGTTAGTGAGATGTTTTATTTATTTTTTATACTTTTGATCAATTTAATACATTCTTGCTGACGAAAAGTGACAAAGAGTTTTAAATTGTCATTAAAATATTGTTCTTTTGAACTTTTTATTCATCAAAAATATAACTGTTTTCAACACTGATAATAAGTAATGTTTCTTGAGCACCAAATCAGCATATTAGAATGATTTCTGAAGGATCATGTGACACTGAAAAATTACATTTGAACTTAATTATAGAAAACAGCTGTTGTTGTAACTGTATTTACTGTTGTTACTGTAATGATCAATTAAAGACTGATCTAATGTTATCATCAGTTTTTATTATGCAATCATATATAGTTCACTACTTAAATAATACAAGCATAATATTGTATAATGAAATTATAATAAAATAGATTAAGTAAAATACAAACAAAAAACAAAACATTAATTTCTAAGTCTATCACTTCATCCCTCACCTTAACGCCACTGGCATTGTTCTGGTTGCCACGGACGATGGCAGTGTTGCCATAGAGACGAGAGGGTGGTTTGAAGGAGATGGAGACGTTGTAAGTGTGGGAAATATGCTGAACTACAGGAGAGGAACAGTCCACATGCTGCACCGGACCACTGCATTCAAACATCAGCATCAACGGCAACAGCTCCTACAGAGAGCATGGGGAAGAATGATGCTTTTGAGGAAATAACAACACAAGGGTTAAAGATGATGACATTTCTACCACTAGGGTGCCGCACATAAAGCTCCTGGTTGAGGCTAGATGGCATACAGCAAGAACTACTTAGCATGCATACATCAATAGAGAATAATTTTTCTCACACTGCACAACAATTACTATTTTTGCATTATTATAAGGGGTAGGTTTAGGGTCACAAGCCTAAACAATGGTTGACTTTTCAAACAGGCTCGCTAGGGGGCGCTAAAGAAGCCTTGAGAAAACAGACAGAAATGCTTTTAAGGCTGTCAGAGTTATTAATTATATAGCCTTATACATTGATATAGGTTTGTAAAACTATTTATTTTGTAAGTGTAACTTATAAAATTAAGGCAAAATTCTCTATAATCCAAATTTAATTGAAAGGGTTTCTCTTCAGTCTTTACATTGAATACTGTAATGGTGGGTAGAAAACGATTAGCTGTCAGCTTAATTGAACATATTTACAGAAATATTTGTTTACAGATTATATTTTAAATTGGTTAAGATGTAGCACAGACACAAATAAAAGACGATTCATATTCAAGACATTGTTTTTATAATCCTTGCTACATTATAATTGTTCCTTTGTGTGAAACATGGCAACAAAACGTTTGAAAACCTGCACTTAGTGTCAAGTGACTATGAAAAAAAAAAGAGAGCTTGTAAAGCAAAGGTAAACTTTTAAAAAATTCTCACTCGTATTTTAACTCTGGCTGCTTCCACGCCAGTCAGCTGCCCCGCTATTGACACCTGAGAGAAAAATAGAGAGACAAAGAAGTGATTGTACTTCATGATCTTTCTTCAGAACACGTGCAGATGTTTATTTCTTTCTGACATCCTGAAAGCTTTTTATGTTGAGCTTAAATAAGACACAGTGTCCCATCCAGAAACCTGATTTATTACCCATCAAATATTACATGAGAGTATGTGTGTGGCAGTGCACCAGTAAAAAAAAAAAAAAACAACATAATTAAGGTCCTGCATGTCTTTTTTTCTTTCCATCATCTCATCCCGACAACCACACGTTTAATCACGCCCTGTGAGAATTAATCCCGGTTCGGCCCAGTTCAGAGAGTCCATCTGGTTTGGCTCTGAAGTCGGTGATTGTCCATGCATGCACTTGTATACGCTGCTAACATTCCAAACTGTCTGCACTCCTCATCAGACCACTCAACAGTCTATTTAAACCTGAGAGCCATCCAACAGCCAATCAGATGCATCATACTCCAAACCATTCTTATCCTCCAGCCAATACAAATTGCTTCATGTCCCTCAGCCAATAAAATGATTCTGCTAGAGCTTAGCCACTGCTATATAGTAAATGTTGACTGTTTTGTGCTAAAATTTGCTAAACATATTCCCATATCAGGGATAATTCAAGCAAAAAAAAAAAAAAAAGTGGTCATGTATTCACCCTCATGTCTTTTAAAATCGGTATAAATGTATTTATTTTTTAAAATCTGTATACATTTATTTCTTGTTCCTTGAAGCAATGAATTTTACACATTAAAACACCAAAAAAAAAGTGCAATGAAATGTTATGACTTGCGCAGTATATTTCTTAAGACCAAAATGCAAGTAATTATTTGCTGGAAATCTTCCCTCAAGTGCATCACGATTAGTCCACAATACATGCAAGAACCAATGACATCATCAGTTACGTCATCTTACAGCTTTAAAAAAACAAAAGCACCAGCACATGAAAGAATTTTAGGGGGAACCTTTACGAAAATAAAAATGGAGATCGTGAAAATAGATGTGATAAAATGTTAAGATGAAAATGTGTATGGCTGATCTGCTGGTCTTGGTTGTGTCTGTTACATTTCATGTGTGTGTGTGTGTGTGTATGTGTGTGTACCTGGTTGCTCTTCTCGCCCTGGCTGTGTCTGTTGGAGTCAGGGAAGTGTATGTGACAACCAGTCTCCTCCATCACTCGTTTGATGTTATTCCCTCCTTTCCCAATAACATGGGAGTGCTCGGTGTGTGACACGTCCATCTTCAGGGTCACACGATTACTCTGTAGGTGTCAAAGGTCACAGTTCGGAAAAACAGCAGAGCATTCATGGAAACCTATTAGAGCTGAATTAAAATCCTTTAATCCTACTCCTAACTCTTAGTAGACTGCATTCAAATACATTAATATTCAAAAAGGTAATTTAGCTTTTGTAGAGGTTTAGTGTTTGTTTTTTTGTTTTTCAAGGAAAAAAAATATACTGGTTTAGAAAAGTAGGTCTTTGTAGATTTTTCCATGACAATCATAAGCTTAGCACTTACCTTTGTGTCAAGAACGGACATTATTTTCTCTTTTGCCTCTTGCACATCTTCCCTTTTTCCGCTGACCTTAATATGTGGATCTGTGAGGAGGAGGTTGAAGAGAGCAGATGAAAAGAAAGGCATACACTAATAAAGATGCTTACATTCCATTTGTTTCTCAACGCAATAAATTAAACGACAGCTGTGGATAGACAACCCTTTACATACATCATGAGAAACAGATTTACTGCTACTCTCTAAAAATAGCTCGTGTAGTGTAACTTCTTGGAATTCTGTTTTTCTCTACACACATTCTCTGACTGCCGCACTTCCCCTAAAACACTCCCACGAACTTTGGGATTGGGCCTAGAGGAGCGTGGGGGGGGAGTGGGGGGCTTTGGGATTCAAACAGGAAGGATCACTGTCTGAGACACACACATACAAAGTACATTGCTATTAGGAGAGGTATTAGAGTAACACCAGCAGGGGTCTCCTTGTCCAACCCACCACACTATCCTCTTCCTGCCATGTGGTAGTCATCAACTCCAACATGTGTGTGTGTGTGTGTGTGTGTGGGGTTGCATCTGTGGCCAGTATGTTTATGAATGGAGAACGTCTATGCATGTCTGTGAGGAATGTAATAGTTCATATGTGCATATATGATGTTATGATATCAATGCCAATGTCTGTCTTTAATTTGAAGTGCTTAACATATAGATGAGGCCGAGTAGCTATATACTATAGATTATCTTTCCTTTTTTGTGTTGATTAAATATATATAATAAATAAAGAAAACCCTTGACCTCAAGTATCTTTAACATGGTTTCAATAAATTAATTAATTTCTGTTCTCAACCAAACTGCCTGGTCTTTTCTCCAGTTGAGAGTGACTTTTTTTTGTCTGACAGACAGCCTCATTTAAAAGTGCTTTACTGACTCAGGACGGAGTGGAACAGACATCTCTCAGATTGAGAACATCTGTTACAGAGGCAGACAAAAGAAAAAAGGAAAAAAAAAATCAAGAGAAAATGAGAAACCAGTTGGAGACCTGGGAAAGTAAAATATAGTATGTGAGTCACAAAAACAGATACAGAAATACAGAAAACACGGAGAGAGAGAGAAAAAAAGATCTTGGGCACATCATTAAAAAGAATTGTGATTTGGCTGGGTATCTTATCATGGGGTGACCTGCACTATGTGAACGAAATCTTAATTTATAAGGCTACCTGATAGGATTGTGTCCATCTTACGGGGGTTATGTGAATTTGAGGAGGATTGTTATTCTGAATGTTAATTTCTTTAGGGGTTTTAAATAGACAAATTACTGAGTGTAGGTGAACCTCCTAAAATACACTCTTTGAATCTTTCAGTCATGTGGCAATGAGCAACACACCCAAAAAACGTTTGCAAACATTCACAGTCAGACAGATAAGCACAAAAACAGGTTCACAAAATACTAGCTTCAAAACTACCTTCATATGAACATTCATCATCAATTGTATGGAAATGCACAAAATAAGAGCCTGTAATTTTTTGAATGAGACTCACAAGAATTAAAGCAATCTGGCCTCTTGTCTTTTAAAAAACATTAAAAGGTAGCAAAGAACATTAATCTCATTTTAAGACTCTTAATCCATCCAATTTCATGTCACTCTTCAACCACACTAGAATCAGTTTTTTTCCTCTCACATTAATCATTTAGGAAAAAGCCTCAACAGCCTGATTATGTTCCACACTTTGTTATGATGTATTGCCACAGAATATTAGAGAACTCACAGACTTACTCCACCTAATCTCCATTACACAATCAGGCTCTAGTTAACATTTACATTTTACATACACCAACATTTAAACATTTGGGTCTGAAAGATTTTTTATGTTTTTGAAAGAAGTGTCTTGGGCTCACCAAGGCTGCATTTATTTGATTAAAATAAAAAACAGTAATATTAAGAAATATTATTACAAATTAAAATATCTGTTTCCTATTTTAATATATTTGAATTTATTCCTGTGATTTCAAAGCTGAATTTTTCAACCGCCATCAGGGTCAAATAATCTTTCAGAAATTATTCTGATATGCCGATTTGATGTTCATAAAACATTTCTTATTATTTCAATATTAAAAGCAGTTGAGCTGCTGAATATTTTGGTAGCAGGTAGTTTATTTTTGATAAACAATCTTTGATCAATGCCTAAATGGGAAATGTTGTGTACCTATCGAAACTCTTAAACAGGTCCCTAAAACAAAATCTCTTTAAAACTGAGACAAAAACAAACTGAGAAAGACAGCAAGTCTGAATACAACCAAATTCTCCATCGGGGCAGTTACTTATTAGCAGATTGTAGGTTTGGCGTGACATGGGGCCAAGTATGGTAACCCATACTCAGAATTTGTGCATTCATCAGAACTCTCTAACCATTAGGCCATGACTGCCCATGGTTTTGTGGATTGTGGCATGTGACTAGCAGACCTACTTTCCGTCTGTCTGTCTGTCTGTCTGTCTGTCTGTCCGTGTGTGTGGTGCATACCTTTCTTTGACTTTGCTCCAATCTTCAGTTTGGATGGCCAGGCAATCTGAGTGTTGGTTTCATCCATGACCTTATACACAAAAACCAATGACATAAGTGGAGGCAAATTAACGTTAATCCAAATATGAATTCAAAAACACATAAGCCTGCTAAGCTAATATTAGCAAATCCATGTTTAGCCATTCTCAAACACAAACACAAAAGAACGCACACATTTCTGTTATGCTAAAATATTCACACTGACAGTCTTACAATCATCTCTCTGGCTAAAACATGCCACACTTTTTCCCGTTCTCACACACAGCTGCTTCGAAAGCCCATGAAACATGTTACAGCCAGTTGGCAGAGCGTCTTTGACAGTCCTAGTATGCTAACCAGTGGCATATGTGAAGGAAAAGAGAGAGAAAACAAGAATGTGTTTTGTGTGCCTATAAAATACACAAAAGAGAAACTTATGGTCATTTGCAGCTACATGAAAACACAGGTTCGATGTTTATTAAAACTCTGCCGTGATTTGCCTGGAGCGCAGTCCTCCTCTGGAGCGCTTCACTATTTTTAATGGTGTTGTCTTTAATGTAATTCATTTTTTTAAGAGCAAACCGCAGCTTTGGCAACACAGACCTTTGTCTCTATACAAAACACATTTCTGTACCCGTTTTGTGGTGCACTTTCTTATCTTCCTGCCTAGAAAAACCTCTTGGCTTTCATGGTCAGCAAGGCTTTACTGTACAGCAGTTCTCATGAGAAGTTTTGGCAAGGAACCCAATTTCTTTCAGGAAAAAAAAAAAAATCTGAGCATGAAACTGCAGAAATGAATACAAAAAACCTCCAGTTTAGATTTCCACATGACATTTAAGAGAACTTCAGCCTTTGTGCTAATACCAACAAGGATTACATTTATTTTAATTAAACGTGGCATAGCTTTGCACCTGCTCCTCTATGACAGATTGTCTGAATATAATAAGCAGTCATGTAGTTTTATCTCTTCAAAGAAGCTTGGAAAGGACAGGCTGTCGTGAGTGATCATGACAGTTACTCATGCAGTGTAAATACTCCAGAATGCATGTTTACACCACAGGCTGCACGTGCTTGTGCATAAACTGGAAACATTCAGCCTCGTGCTCTTCTAAAATTTACAGCCCATGCTTTTCCAAGTTTCATTAGTCTTGGACCTGTGGTTCAACAGCAGGCTTCAGTTTTTATTTTGGTTTGACACCCTAAAGGACAAAAAACATGAGAATGTTTTTTTTAACTGAAGGAACAAGTTTATTAATCTCCCCAGATCTTCTTAAGACTGTAAATCATATGCACAGCTGTGATTCATCCTGTGATTTAGAAATGTGAAATTAAGGCTTGAAAACAGCAAAGTTCAGCAGAGCTACAATAAAACAGCAATCTATACACACCCTGTCTACAGTGTTCTTAAATCAGGCAGTTTCCTTCAATATTATAACATGCAAACACATCAGCAGTCTGACCCAAATAAAGCATAACAATTCTGACTATTAAAACATCAACATATAAATTACAGGGTTTTTCAAAGTCCAAAATTCATGCTTCATTCTCGATCATTCTGCATTTGTGATGTCATGAAAAACAACAACAAAATACATCTTAAGTTTGTTGATCTTTGTTTCATGTGTATTTATGTCTTGAAAACAGATTTTTATTTTTTATTTTATTTTTTGCATTTATTACATTGCAATTTTTACAAATTCTGCTGATTTGAATGTCACCAATGTAACAATATGTAATTAGCTAACAGAGAAACAGAACAGAAAATTATAACTAAAAGTATACAACTAAGTATTAAACATACAGGTCCTGTGAAAAAGTTCTTTATTTTCCATAATGTAATGATAAAAATTTAACTTTCATATATTTTAGATTCATTGCCACCAACTGAAATATTTCAGGTCTTTTATTGTTTTAATACTGATGATTTTGGCATACAGCTCATGAAAACCCCAAATTCCTATCTCAAAAAATTAGCATATTTCATCCGACCAATAAAAGAAAAGTGTTTTTAATACAAAAAAAGTCAACCTTCAAATAATTATGTTCAGTTATGCACTCAATACTTGGTCGGGAATCCTTTTGCAGAAATGACTGCTTCAGTGCGGCATGGCATGGAGGCAATCAGCCTGTGGCACTGCTGAGGTGTTATGGAGGCCCAGGATGCTTCGATAGCGGCCTTAAGCTCATCCAGAGTGTTGGGTCTTGCGTCTCTCAACTTTCTCTTCACAATATCCCACAAATCTCTATGGGGTTCAGGTCAGGAGAGTTGGCAGGCCAATTGAGCACAGTAATACCATGGTCAGTAAACCATTTACCAGTGGTTTTGGCACTGTGAGCAGGTGCCAGGTCGTGCTGAAAAACGAAATCTTCATCTTCATAAAGCTTTTCAGCAGATGGAAGCATGAAGTGCTCCAAAATCTCCTGATAGCTAGCTGCATTGACCCTGCCCTTGATAAAACACAGTGGACCAACACCAGCAGCTGACATGGCACCCCAGACCATCACTGACTGTGGATACTTGACACTGGACTTCAGGCATTTTGGCATTTCCTTCTCCCCAGTCTTCCTCCAGACTCTGGCACCTTGATTTCCGAATGACATGCAAAATTTGCTTTCATCCGAAAAAATTACTTTGGACCACTGAGCAACAGTCCAGTGCTGCTTCTCTGTAGCTCATTTCCTGCACACGCCTGTGCACGGTGGCTCTGGATGTTTCTACTCCAGACTCAGTCCACAGCTTCCGCAGGTCCCCCAAGGTCTGGAATCGGTCCTTCTCCACAATCTTCCTCAGGGTCCGGTCACCTCTTCTTGTTGTGCAGCGTTTTTTGCCACACTTTTTCCTTCCCACAGACTTCCCACTGATGTGCCTTGATACAGCACTCTGGGAACAGCCTATTCGTTCAGAAATTTCTTTCTGTGTCTTACCCTCTCGCTTGAGGGTGTCAATGATGGCCTTCTGGACAGCGGTCAGGTCGGCAGTCTTACCCATGATTGCGGTTTTGAGTAATGAACCAGGCTGGGAGTTTTTAAAAGCCTCAGGAATCTTTTGCAGGTGTTTAGAGTTAATTAGTTGATTCAGATGATTAGGTTAATAGCTTGTTTAGAGAACCTTTTCATGATTTGCAATTTTTTTTGATATAGGAATTTGGGGTTTTCATGAGCTGTATGCCAAAATCATCAGTATTAAAACAATAAAAGACCGGAAATATTTCATTGGTGTGCAATGAATCTAAAATATATGAAAGTTTAATTTTTATCATTACATTATGGAAAATAATGAACTTTTTCACAATATGCTAGTTTTTTGAGAAGGACCTGTATTATAAAATTGTTATTACTATTATTAGATTTATGTTTTTCATGCAGTTTTAATATTATAAAAACTGACATCCTGTCAAATTTAAATATTTTAAATTACATTTTTTTTGTTCTGTTTTCTTTTCCAATTAATACATTTTAAAAATGTTATTTATTCCTCTGATGGCAAAGCAGATTTTCCAGCAAAAAATCATTTTTGTTAAATTTATTGCACAAAGCTGATGAGTCACTTGCAGACACTAGAAACAAGACACTTGTAAGCTAAAAACAAAGTAACTTTATGATTTCAGCAGTAGAAAGAGTCATCCTGTTATTTTTGCCACATTTTACTCCTCAGTAAAGTTAAATATTGTGTTTCTGTTGAACAGTGGAAAAACATCAGAACACTGATGACCTTGAACCAAACGAAGGCACAATTAAACATGCCTGAAGGAAACTCGAACATTTCAGAAAGATGAAAAGGTGAATGGTGCTTAAAGTTTGTACAGGCAGAGCACCAGTTCCCATCTCAATTCTGTGTGTTTGCGCTGTGCCGCCACACTGCTGTGCATTGTATAGGTCTTTATTCCCAACCTGCTCTCACTTTCTCTCTTGCCTGCTTTCTTTGGCTCCAATCTGCAGATGAGGGAGATTTCTGACAGACCACACAGTAGTTTTGGGGTCTGCGGTTTATTTTTGTGAAGGACCAGCACATACCTCTCAAATGGGTCAGACGATTTCAGAAAAACTGGGTTAACTATACATTTGAAAATGTTCCTTTCCTTTTCCCCTCACACCCAATATCATCCTGTCACAGGTATGCACTCACCGTTAACAGGAGAGAGAGTTTGAAACGGCAGTGACTTCAAAGTACTGGAGTCACTGATCTTCATTAGGTCATTAAAAATGGGCACCGTGATGTAAAACAGAGTGTTTCTATTTGACAAATGATGTGTATGAGAGAGTGGATGTGCACGAGCATGTGTAAAGAGATCTGTTTCCGGTTTCCTTTGTTGATTCAGCTGAGGAGCACTCAGAAGAACGAGCAAAGAAAAGAGGTGTAAGGAGGAGAAAAGGAGGGAAACGGAATAAGAAAAAATAGAAAGTGCTGGGAAGCCTTCAGTTTGAATGGAGGCTGAGCAGCACAGGTGTGTTCTCTGGAAAAAACTAACAAATCCAATACAATCTCTGTAGTATATTTACTGATCTATAATACAGGCTCCTTTTGAACTGATGGGAATTAAAGCAATACTCCACACAAAAATGAAAATTCTGCCATTATTTACCTCACATCATTCCAAACCAGTAAGCATTGCTTTTCTGATGGAACAAAACAACACTGGAGCCCACTGACTTGATGACATGAGGGTAAATAAATACAGATATATTTGTATTATACACATTACCGTTCACATTTTAGGTTAAGATGAAAAAATTTTCTACCAAGGACACATTCTATTTATCAAACGTGACAGAAGACATTTATAATATTAAAATATTTCTATTTCAAACTAATTTTGTTTTATTAAAAAAAAAAAAAAACTGAAAAAAAATAAAATAAAAAGTCTCACAGATTCCACAAAAATATTAAGCAGCACATCTATTTTTAACATTTATAATAATACTAAATTTGTACTAAATACTATAGCACCAAATCAGCTTACCTGAATGATTTCTGAAGGATCATGTGACATTGAAGACATGATGGATCATGTCATTACATTGAAGTAATGATGCTAAAAAATTCAGCTTTGCCCTCAAAGGAATAAACCACATTTTTAAATATATTAAAATGAAAAATCAATTTGTTTTATTTTTACTCCTTTATTTTAAATTGTAATATTATTTCACAACATAACTGTTTTTACAGTATTTTTGATTTAATAAATGCAGCTTTGGTGAACATATGAGGCTTTTTGAAATAATTATATATATATATATATATATATATATATATATATATATATATATATATATATATATATATATATATATACACACACACACACATACACACATACACACACACACACACGTACAAAAGGCAACAGTAACTCAAATAACCACTCGTTACAACCAAGGTATGCAGAATACCATCTCTGAACACACCTGTCGAATCCTGAAGCAGATGGACTACAGCAGCAGAAGAACACACTAGCTGCCGCTCCTGTCAGCTAAGAACAATTTGCACAGGCTCACCAAAATTTGACAATAGAAGATTGGAAAAACAAAATCCCCCTGTCTGATAAAAAGGTCTCTGAAGATGCTTTATGATGGCAGTGGATGGGTGGTGAAAGCCCAAAAGTGAAGCAATGTGTTTGTGTAAGAAAAATATCCTTATTTAAAACTTTATAAACCGTAATCTCTAGCTTCCTCTAACTGTTGTATGCACGTTAATGAGAGAGTGGCGTTCCAGCGGATGAGGTTTATAATGACTGCTATTATAAAGCTTGGGAGAGCCAGGATATTTTTTACTATAACTCCATTGTATTCGTCTGAAAGAAGAAAGTCATAAACACCTAGGACTGCTTGAGGGCGAGTAAGTCATAGGGTCATTTTCATTTTTGGGTGAACTATCGATTTATTACTGAAACTTACTATGACTGCAGCAGTGTAATGATTCAAGATAACAAAGGTCCAAGATAATACTCATCATGTAATGTTCAAGATATTAATCATAAAGATATGGAAACAGAGACACAAAGAATGGCTGAAAAGCAAGAATGAGCAACAGTCATAATTCCAACCCTTTCACAACAGGGAAAGAAACTCAATAAAAGGTTTAATCACTGAAATGATGACTCTCTACTGCCTGCCTCCCAGAAAACCCAGTGATATCGCTTCCCATGTCACCACTAAAAATCTTTTTTGATACTAGTTTACTAGTGGATCATTCTCAAAAGTCCAAAATATAGACAACATCAGACAGAACAAAATAGTACAAAAAAGGAATACACATCACATACATAGGCAAATGTACATGAGACACAGAAACTATAAACCTATATTTATGAGGGTTTTATGCCTTTAATGGGAGTGGACATTGGAGAGCTGACAGGAAAGTGTTGGGTGGAGAGAGGGGAGCGGGATCGGCAAAGGACTGAGAGGCAGGAATCGAACTTGGGTCACCGTAAGCCCAGTACCGCTATATGTCAACACACTAACCACAAGGCTATTGGCGCAGACACCTTTATCTATTTTCGAAACATATGTTATTGATCTTATTGTGAATTATTCATCTGTGCAAAATTAACAGCTCATAATTTATCAAATTGTCTTGAAAAGATCCCTCACTACATCAATTTCATATAAAATAAAACAAATTAAAATCACCTACACACCAAATAAACTGCCAATAAATTTACCAACTGAACAGTGAATTGTGCTTCTGTATTGTTTATATATCATACATGAAAACCTGAATCATCAAGTCTGCTGTAATTTGATCTCTTACGAAGATGCATACAAGAAAATGTTTTCGGATGCATAAAAATGTCTAAATGCACCATGAATTTCCTGGGAACTGGCATTTGCTAAAAAAGATAACCACAAAGGCCTTCTGGATCGACCATAGGAAGACAGCAAAAGTGCAAGTGAGGACAGAAACCAGTGATCGTATCAATACCGCAATCAGAGAAGTACTGTTCATAGACTATACACAAACCACAATGATTTGAGCCAAACCAAGAACATTCTGATAATTTAATTGGCCCTTGTTATCTCGGTTTATTAGAAACCTAAGCAGGGATAATTTTTGGACCAAGTCAATCAAACTTCTGAATTGGCTTCTCCATCGAGTATCTTTGGTCAGATGTACTGTGTTTGAAGAAGCCTCACCACAAACTCACACACACACACAAACCAATATATGCTGGAAACACCAGCATGCTACTGCAATATGAATGACAGCTGTGATAGAGTTTGTGCGTTACATATCTACACTGTGGGATGCAGCAGATGGAAGGTCTACTTCCATCCTGTTTTGAAGCTAATGCTGAAATTGGTAACAATAAACGCATTCTTATCATTTACAGTGAAGCTTGAAGGGCTGGCTCCCCAAACAATGTATAAACAGGTAAAGTGGGACATCACAACATCAAAAACTAGGCCTACTGTTCAAAATTTTTGCGTTAATAAGATTTTAAAAGATTTTCAAATGTTTTTTTAAATATGTCCCTTATGCTCACCAATAAATTTATTTTTGATCAAAAATACAGTAAAAAAAAAATCTATTATATTTTAAAATGGTTTTTTTTCTTTCTTCAGTGTCAAATGATCCTCCAGAAATCATTCTAATATGCTGATTTAGTGCTCAGGAAACATTTCTTGATACAAAAATATTTTTGTGAAGAACGTGATCATTTTTTTTCAGGATTATTTGATGAATAGAAAGTTCAACAGTAATTATTTGAAACAGAAATATATTTTAACTTTAGAAATGTGTTTCCTGTCGCATTTAAATAAAATATTTAAAAAATATCTTTAAATAAAATGTTTTCTAGTAAGTATTTATTTCTTTAAAAAAAAAGAATGTTACTGACCCAAAACTCAAAACAAATAAAAAAATGTATTACCTTCTGAAAAAAATCCTCTCCTCCATTTATCCTCCCCTCACTGGCCGCTGTGTGAGAAAAAAAGAGAGACATTTAGATTAACAACTTTCTGAATGATATTTATGCAATAGGTTATGAGAATCCATGCTATATCGTGAATGAGTTACATTTTAAGGTTGCTATCTGGCACGATATGAACATTTTAATGCCAGATGCACATTCTCAATATGTATTTAAAAGACAACCACAAAACACACACACATACTAGAATCACACAGCATTCTCATAACCTGCTGAAACTAAATGCATTTCATATGTGACACACATGCTTTTCTTTTACACACACGCAAGAAGCTGTATGCAAGCTCACACTCATGCACTGAGTTATAGATGACAAAAAAACAGTTCATAAATCTTAATAAACACACTCACAGCATCCCACACATGGTATGACGCTCGCATATGGCTTAATGCATGTACAGCATGTGTCGAAACTACTCTTGGACACTGCAAAAAATCTATTTAAACTGAAACATTTTTCCAACCATTATCTATTAAAATGTAATTAAACTGTGATATTGAAAAACAAAACTGTTCGAAGACTCTCAGTCAGGTGCGATGAAAGCATTGGGCTCACAGGAAAATCTGAGAATTTGTTTGCTTTGGTGGGACGCTGAGTCTCCAGATGTTTGGTTGAGATTGATCTATCATATAAAATGAAACATTCTTGTGTATGTGGCTACATAGAGGGTGACTCATCTAATAGTGCCTAACCCTCTCCTTCACTTTTCTTTATCTTGAAATAAACTGAAATATGGATTTCATTGAGAGGTCAGAACAACAAACCCCAAAATGGGAGGAAATAAAAGGGTTGAAAAAAGGACAATCTTCTCATCTAAATGTCTTAATGACCCTAAAAAAACACACACACACACACACACACATCCACCCATCTCTCATGATCAAAACAAGGAAAGGAAGAGCTACAATTACAAGAAGTGCCCATCTTATTACCAGGGTTTGGTTTGATTTAAAGCCTCCTTCAATACACAGCATTGCACCGGCTAATCAATGGAGCAATGCAGGGATTTATACGGCAATGATTACATTTGGAGATTCCTTTGGAAAACAAAGAAATGGTATCATCACAATTTCTCAACAGTGTCTGGCATGTGGTAGAGAGAGAGAGAGAGAGAGAGAGATGGATGAAAACATGGACATAGAAGTGGTTTCAATTTTCAAAAAACCCCTGTGTTCCCAAAACAAAATACTTTCATTTATTATACCCGGTTTTAATAAACACAATCAGTGTTAAAAAAAAAATATATTATTTCTTGTACGTTTGCAATTTTTGCCTGTTATACTAAAATTTGAGACATGTCTAAATATAGTTTAATATGCATTTTTGTTTTTTTTTATTTAACAATAAAATCTAAATTAGATCAAATTGTACCATATTCATGGAAAATACAACTACTTCACTAATTTTAGTCAGAAAACCACTTCACACTTTAAAAATCACAAGCAACTACACTTTAAAACAAAGAGCCATTCACATTAGCTCACACAGGTCTGATTTTAGGTGAAGTGAGGACAGAGGAAGTTGTGAAATCACTTCATATCTCTTCTATCAGATGGTGTAAATTGAATCAACAGTTTCATGGGATGTTTGGATAAAATTGTATCCCTGCAGCATCTGTAATGAACACAGCATGCAACAGATTAACACTTCTGAACTAAACCTGTCCCCACTACTCACAGACCAGAACATAAATGCTTATGGTTCTATGTTAACTTCAAAAATGTTACTTTAAAATACTCTCCTTCTCATACTCAATGAAACAGGCGCACATCCAATAGAAAACATGTACATACTCAGGCTCACACACAGAGAAAAATATGAAAATAGCTAGCCACAAACCAGACAGAATGTTAAATGCAGAGAAAGAGAGTGTGTGTGTGTGTGTGTGTGTGTGTGTGTGTGTGTGTGTGTGTGTGTGTGTGTGTTAATTTCAGGCCTTTCCTGTGCTCTATTTAGGATGTGTGTCAGAAAAACTCCAGAGAAGTGTTTGATTATAGCACGGCTCCAGTAAACTATGTGTGCGTTAGGAATGTGATGAATAAGCGAGTGTAAGAACAAAAGTGTATAATTTGAGTGCAACTTCCCTTCAACTCTAGAGGACTGAGAGTGGGCAAGACATCAGAGAAACTGACCCATGATCATCATCTGGATTCAAATCTTATTCAGAACTATTAAAGATTTGAAGCCATCTGTTCTGAGTGGCGTCACAACCTACACTGCAGTTCAAAAGTTTGGGCTCAGTAAGATTTATCTTTGGCAGAAGTTAATTTTGTTCAGCAAGGACACATTAAATTGATCAGAAGTGACTGTAGACATTTATTATTTTATAAAAGAATTGTAATTTAAATAAATGCTGCATAAAAAAAATATTATGGCTTCCACAAAAATGGGCCGAATGCTTCTCAGAAACAATGTGTACCACTAAAAGACAGAAGTCTGCGAAACTATTCTACATACGATGGAAAATAGGGCAATAATCAGGCAACATGAACTGCAGAACTATTTGGGATTATAAATTACCGATGTGCTGAAAACCCATTCAAGACCTCTCCAAAGGTAGTGAGTGAAAAGGATTTGTCTGTAATGAGAATTAAATAATGTGGACATCTCATCTCTTGATGACGATAAGGAACTTTACCCCTGTCTGACAGGTTATATGAACAAAGATGAGCTTTCAGCCAAACTAAAACTCTCCCGGCACAGTTTTAGTATTCCAATACATCAGCTTCTTATGATTTATCACTCAAGTATTTTATTAAAACAATGCAAAACCTAGACCCAAGAAACTGATTTATATTTGCAAACATACAAACAGAAGTCTTCTTGGAAGAAATCTGCACCAATTCTGGCAGTGAATTTATAGCACTAGCAGAAAATGACCTGCCAGTTGCTGAAACTGAAAAAAAACATGAATAAAATAATATTAAAAATCAGCATGGTGCATCTGTCAATCCATCAAACTTTTGTTACCAAGACAACAGTACCTCAAAATTCATTCTAATACTACAACATGTGATTAATAATTCATAATTACACATCAGTTATATTGATTTATTGCTTAAATGTATTGTGTGCCTTTAATATTCAAACTGCACATGTATGCATAAAAAAAATCTAAATCCAAGACAACAGACCTGTGCTTCCCTGACAACAGTGCGCTGAGCCATGAGCACATTCCCAAAACACATCGCAATTCCTGTTGCTTTGCTCACCAATCCAGGCACATGCAGCATGTTAAGAATGATGGGATTGTATTATGCACCCAAATTATACTCAATAAATAAAACCCACATGTCAGAAAACATGCTGCACGCACAAGCAAATTAATAAAATACACAGCACAGTTATGGTGGTATCAAACCCGACCTACACACACATTCACACACAAAAGCCAGGATTAGATTGAAAATTAACTCACCGGCAGGTCATCCAAGATGTAGAGGAGTTTGTTTCTTTAATTGGAACAGATCTGGAGAAATTTAGCTTTACATCACTTGCTCTCCAGGTTATCCGCTGCAGTGAATGGGTTCCGTCAGAATGAGAGTTCAAATAACTGATAAAAACATCACAATAATCCACAAGTAATTTAGTCCATTCAATAGTATGTTTGTAAAAAAACAAATCCATCAAGAATCTGGCCAAAATACGAGTCTATAATCCATAATAATGCTTTCTTCAGTGAAAAAGTCCATCCCGTGTAGTCCTCTCACATCAAAATCCACAGACATATCGGTTTCGAATAGTTTCCGCTTGTAAACTATGCTTGCAATTTTCTCTCCTAGTTCAGACAAGACAACTTTTTCACTACAGAAAGAAAAATTATGTATAGAGGGCTTGTATTTTAGCTGGAATCAAAGGTTTGAAGTTATAAATGCACAGCTTTTCACTTCACAAGATGTTAAACGGTGAACTGGTGAACTGATTCGTGATGATTATTGTGTTTTTATCGGCTGTTTGGACTTTCAGTCTGACGGCACCCATTCAATGCTGAAGATCCATCAGTGCGCAAGTGGTGCAAAATTTCTCCAAATCTGTGAAGAAACAAACTCTTCTAGATCTTGGCTGGTGTGAGATGTACTGACATTTTGATATTTTATATTTAGTTTCACATCCTGCTGCGATAAAGAAAAACCTACAAAAATCACACATTTGGATCAAAAAGCCCCCCCGGGGGGGGGGGGGCATACGATTTCCATAAAGTCCCGAAATAAACTCCGTTGAACAAACATTACGTTTTTAATTAAAACCACACATCTAATGTAACAGCCATTGGGGTAAAGTAAAAACTGAATCCTAATATACAAACTATTCCCATATAAGTAAGTGAGAGAGAGAGAAAGAGAGACAATGCATTATTAAACTGTGTTTACATACTTTTCCCTCCGAATCGTCACTTGTTTGAGTGATTGTTTCTACATAAAATAACTTTTGTGCTTTCCTATTAAACCCTAAAGCTGTTCAGATTCCCTTGCGTGAACATTAATCATAGGTGAATCACTTTTCTCCATTAGTCTTTCTGAATAAGTCTTTAAAAATGAGCTGATATAGTTGTAGACTGGCCAAAGGGGAAAAGCACAAGAGTGGGTCTCCCTTCTGTTTCTCCCTCACCACGTTCGTCAATGTTCTTTTTAAGAAAAATTATTTTAATTGTAACTCTCTCTGTCCTGTTTCTCTCACTCTCTCTCCCATTTCCAGGAAAAGGGGAGAGAAACTGTGCCACACAATAAACTTTCACACAAAAACACACATCGCTAGATTTATGATCACGTCTACTGCTGCATCCGACCAATCAAAACAACAGCCATTCAAAACACCTCCAGATGTTCCACATCATCCGGAGCAAAGAGATGATTACGAGTCACTGAATCATAGGTGTGGGAAAAAATGCACTCATCACTACAACGATTGTAGAGTAAGCATATGAGTGTGTGTGAAAAGAGGTGTCGACAGTCTTGAAAATGTGGTAGCCTGGTGCTCTTAAGCACTCTTGTGCTGAACTGACCTTTGACCTGGGGGTCCAAATATCAAAGAAGCATTTACTCATGCAATCACACACATGAAGACATAAAAGTGGTGGAACGGGACTGAGAGTCTCAGTTTTTCCACTTTTTACAAACCATATAGTTGTAAAATTCAACAAAATACTAGAATGTAGTAGATATCAAAAATATAGTGATATCAAAAATATATAAAGAAATATGGTGAATTTTTGTGAGGACATTTTCACCTGCAGTTGCTACAGACATAAACTGTTTTTGTGAGGAATAGTTTATCCAGAAATTTTAAACACTGTTATTATTTAATTCAGCAAAATACTCATCAAGGAATACACACACACACACACACTCATACATAGATATATACATATACAGTGCCCTATACAGTGTATTGGAACAGTAAAGACAAAATGGTTTCTCTGCTGTGGAGTCAAGACATTTGCAAATATGATTAAAAGATGAATGTGCAACAAAACTACAGAATGACATTTTATTATTAGGTACTTCGACACATACATGTTTAACCATTTAAAAAAGACAGCACTTTTAGAGTTAATCTCACTATCTGATGTGAGCAAAAGTATTGGAACAGTCGAATTTAAGGCCGATGTAAAAGATTAAAAGCTAATATTTAGTTGCAGATCGCTTGCATGCAATCAGAGCATTGAGTCTGCAACCCATAGACATCCCCAGACTCTTGGTCTTATGCTTTGAAATGCTTTTCCCCAGCCTTTAACGCAGCCAATTCCAACTGTTTTGGGGAGTTTCTGTCTTTAGTCTCCTCTTCAGCTGGTGAAATTAATGTTCATTCGGATTTAAATCTGACTTTAAGACTTTACAATTCTTTGCCCTGACAAAGTCCTTGACTGAACTGGCAGGGTGTGTTGGGTCATTGCTCTGATCCAATATGAAGTGCTTTCTAATGAATTTGGTGGCATTTTCTTGAATATTAGAAAATGTCACCATTCATTCTGTTACTGCCAACATACATTAAGTCATCATTAAAATTAAGAGGTCATGTTCTAGAGACAGCCATGCATGCCCCATGCCATGACACCACCTCCACCAAGATTTACAGATGAGGTTGCATGCTTAAGATCATTTGCAGTTCCCTTTTTCTCTCCACACTTTTGATTTCCAATCACTTAGATTAAGGTTAATCTTTGTCTCATCGGTCCATCAACTCAGTTCTAAAACTCTACTGGCTCACATTTGAGAAGAAACTTGCTTTTCTCTTTTTGGTGCTGTTCAGAGTTTTGAATGTTGTGTATCTTCTGTAATCCTGTGTCAAATTCTCCTGCGGACTGTAGATTGACAGAGCATCACCCCAGCTTTCAGGAGATTGTTGGTGATTTTACAGACATGTATTTTAGGGTTCATTTTCACAGCTTTTATGATCTGTCTGCCTTCAACTACTGTTGTTTTTCTTAGCCGATCAGGTCGTAGTTGGTTGCTGATGCCGCCGGTAGTTTCCAAACTCTTGATTTCTCCATGCCCTTTGTTTTTCCTATAGTTCTAACTGACTTCCTCTATTCTTTTAGCATCAAAATAGCTTGTCGGCTTCCTCGTCTTCATCATGGTTTGTGTGTGTCATTGTCGAATGCAAGACTTAGAATGCAGAAGCAATGGATATAACTGATAAGAAACATTCCCTGCTTTTAATATCTAAATAATTAACGCAACGGACACAGCTGAACACTTAGAAAGACCTGCGAGGCAATTGTTCCAATACTTATGCTCACATCAGATAGGGAGATGAAACTCTGAAAGTGCTGATTTTCCTATCTGGTAAAACATCTTTGTGTTGAATAAACCAATAATAAAATGTGACATTCTGTAGTTTTGTCTCATTTTCATCTTTTAATCATATTTACAAATTTCTTGTTCAAATTTACAATACTTATGGAGGGCACTGTACATATATATATAAATATATATATATATATATATATATATATATATATATATATATATATATATATATATATATTTGTGTGTGTGTGTGTGTGTGTGTGTACAGTGGGGCTCGAAAGTTTGGGCACTCTTAGCAGAATCTGTGAAAATGCGAGTAATTTAAAAAAAATAAGAGAGATCATACTAAATGCATGTTATATTTTATTTAGTACTGTCCTGAGTAAGATATTGTACAAAAAAGATATTAACATTTAGTCCACAAGACAAAAAAATTGCTGAAATTACTATAATAACTACTATAATTACTCAAAAGTTTGGGAACCCTTGGTTCTTAATACTGTGTTCTGTTACCTGATGATCCACGACTGTCTTTTTGTTTTGTGATGGTTTTGCATGAGTCCCTTGTTTGTTCTGAACAGTTAAACTGAGCAGCGTTCTTCAGAAAAATCTTTAAGGTCTTGCAGATTCTTCAGTTTTCCAGCATCTTTGCATATTTGAACCCTTTCAAGCAGTGACTTTATGATTTTGAGATGCATCTTATCACACTGAGGACATTTGAGGGACACAAGTATTTAAAAAGATTCAAACATTCACTGATGCTCCAGAAGGAAACAAGATGCATTAAGAGCTGGGGGGTGAAAAAGTATTATATATATATATATATATATATATATATATATATATATATATATATATATATATATACTGTAATTCCTCAAATAAAAAGTGGTAGTCAAATAAACACTGGAATTACGGTAATTATATATATATATATATATATATATATATATATATATATACACACACACACACACACACACACACACACACACACAGTACAGACCAAAGGTTTGGACACACCTTCTCATTCAAAGAGTTTTCTTTATTTTCATGACTATGAAAATTGTAGAGTCACACTGAAGGCATCAAGGGCTATTTGACCAAGAAGGAGAGTGATGGGGTTAGAGCTGCACGATTAATCGTTAAAAGATCGCGATCTCGATTCAGACACCCTCTCGATCTCATTTCTAAAAGACGACGATTCCCCGAGTCTGTTAAACCTTTGACAAAGTCTTGCCGGATCATTCAAATCCGTGCGCGCACTGCCGCTGACACAGAGAGAGCTCTTACCATGTTTGGTTAAGAAACATCTTCACAAACAGTCTTTTCAACTACACAGTATTATATCTGTCTTACAGTCATTTATATTATCACAGAAATACTGGGATAAAGTTTATAGTTTAAATATAAACATTGATGTCTATATGGCAGCGATCAAAATATAACAAATCCCCTTTTGAAAGTACTGCGCTTTAAATAACGTTTGTGTCGATTGCATTGTTTCACCAATAGGTGGCGACAAGTGTCTTAATTTATTTGTCAATGAATTAATTTTTCATTCAAGAGAATCGTTCAAAAACCCCGATTCATCCAGAAATGAAACAAGTGTAGTAGGTTTATGAGTGAGTCGTTGAATCAGTGATCTAAACAACTTTTTCATCATTCTAATATTAAAAAAACTGGGGTTTTAAATATATTATATATATACTACCAGTCAAAAGTTTTTGAACCATAAGATGTGTAATGTTTTTTTAAAGTCTCTTCTGCTCACCAAACTATATTTATCTGATCCAAAGTACAGCAAAAACAGTAAAGTTTTGAAATATTTACCATTTAAAATAACTGCTTTCACTTGAATGTATTTTAAAATTCAATTTATTTCTGTGATGTGCAGCTGTATTTTCAGCATCATTACTCCAGTCTTCAGTGTCACATGATCTTCAGAAATCAATCTAATATGCTGTTTTGCCGTTCAAAAAAAACATTATTATTATTATTATTATTATTATTATTATTATTATTATTATTATGTTGAAAACAGATGAGTAGATTTTTTTCAGGTTTCTTTGATAGAAAGTTCAGAAGAACAATAATTGTGTGTAATAGAAATATTTTGTTATAAAAGTCTTTGTCACACTTGATCAATTTAAAGAATCCTTGCAAAATAAAATAATTAATTTATATACTTGTGATAATGATAATGTTAATAGTAATAATAATAATAAAGAATCGAAGGAGAATCGTGATCTCTATATGAGATCAAAAAATCGTGATTCTCAATTTATCCAGAATCGTGCAGCCCTAGATGGGGTGCTACGCCAGATGACCTGACCTCCACAGTCACCGGACCTGAACCCAATCAAGATGGTTTGGGGTGAGCTGGACCACAGACAGAACGGAAAAGGGCCAACAAGTGCTAAGCATCTCTCAGGGAACTCCTTCAAGACTGTTGGAAGACCATTTCAGGTGACTACCTCTTGAAGCTCATCAAGAGAATGCCAAGAGTGTGCAAAGCAGTAATCAGAGCAAAAGGTGGCTACTTTGAAGAACCTAGAATATGACATATTTTCAGATGTTTCACACTTTTTTGTTATGTACATAATTCCACATGTGTTAATTCATAGTTTTGATGTCTTCAGTGTGAATCTACAATTTTCATAGTCATGAAAATAAAGAAAACTCTTTGAATGAGAAGGTGTGTCCAAACTTTTGGTCTGTACTGTACTGTACTGTATTATATATATATATATATATATACACACACACACTCACAAACTTTTGGTCTGTACTGTATATATATATATATATATATATATATATATATATATATATATATATATATATATATATATATATATATATATATATATATATATATATATATATATATATATATATATATATATATACACACAGTACAGACCAAAGGTTTGTGAGTATATATATATATATATATACTTACACACACACATACATACGTATTTATGAGTCAACATCCGTAACTATATTGAGTTGGGTTGGCTTGTATGTATGGTAACAAATGCAACTACATGGCCTGCTATAAAAGACCAGAAGTTTTGTACTTGTTTAGAATACGTCAACACCAAACCACTACTGACCTAAACTTGTTTAAAATTGTACTGTATTAAAATTACAACAAAAGAAAACCAAAACGCACTGAACATTATTCTGCAGTAAAATAAACTGTCCACTGCTGACAGAGTGACTGTAAAATAGGATAAAATATGATGCGAGTGTTGAATTATGAAATTTAACCAGATGATGTTGCTTGAAAAATTTTTGTTTGGCTGTACTTGTGAGGAACGAATTTGTGAAAATGTCCCCACAAATTTAGCTAATCATGGTGAAATCTGACTTGTGAAGTGGTCCTTACGACTTGAAATGCTCATACATCAGCCAATTTGACACAACTGGTTTGTGTAAAGTTCAGTTTAAGTTCAGAACAGTAAATAGCATTAACCTAGATTAAAAGAAAACTCTGTGTCTATGAGAGTTCCTCACTGGTATAACTTCAAAAGACACAAAAACGACATAAATAGGTTTCTATGTGGGATAGTTCAACAAAAATGAAAAGTCATCATTCATTCATGTGATGTCATTCCATACCTGTATGGCTTTTTATGTGGAACATAAAAGAACGAATTTTCAGAAATGCCTCAGTGTTTTGTTTTCTGTCCTTTCAGTAGAAGTTAACAGTAACCAAAACTAGTTCTTCCAAAGAAGAATGAAAGTCATACAGTTTGGGAACCACATGAGGTTGAGAGCACAAAAACCAGTGTGTCTTCGAGATCTTCTCACCAGTATAGCGAAACCAGTATTCGTGTAACTATGACAGAGGTGCCCTTGATGGAGGGGTAATATTGCTCTCATATTTATAACTTACATCTGACATTTTATTGTGATGCTACTGAATTCATTGACTGGAATTTAACTTTCATGGCAGTACAATAATAAATGACTGAACTTATTTCTTAACCATGTTGTGAATGTCTAACCGCCACATATTTGTGCTCAATGAACATGAAGAGCTTTTTAATAGTTCAAGTGCAGTTAGTTCATGTGACTGCGGGTCGTATTTGGCTACTAAATTAATCTTTTTATCACCCCAATGCTGGTTTTTATGTGTTACACAACGATCAGTGTCCTCAGCACTTCTCTTTCAAGAGGGATTTCGAGGAAACATTGTGTTATTTTTATACACAACTATTTATGCTTCTCGACGCCATGCAACACTGCTAAAAGCATTTTCCAGACATCAAATTGTCTTCCCAATTCATTATGACAGTGTTTAAGAAGTTAACATACCCAGTAACATAGTTTCGAGTTTCTTGCGGTCAACTCGAAACCTTTCCTCGGTCCAGTCTGGGTCAGGCGGGGAGATGTGGCCGCAGTGCCCGCTAGAGTCATCCTCGGACACGGCTGACGGCGAGTCGTCACTCCGCTCGCTGCTGGAGCAATGATCATGATGCATGAAACCCAGCGGCTGTGCCATTGCGCTTTCAAGTGTTACTAACGTTCTAAACGCGGTTCATATGTGGAAGAGGCAAACGGCAAGTCAATATAAGGAGTAAAACATTACGTTTCCAGGCAAGTTTTTCCTATTCTGCCTTTGAAGTCCTTTAAGCCCCTCTGGCCAGTTACTGCCCCCGAGAAAAATCAGTCTGCCTCTAGATTCCTCTCCCCTCCACTTTTCCTCTGGCTCCAAGACCAGAACACACTATTGTTGGAGGACATGGATCCGATGCATGGATGGATTATGCTCCTTTGGGAGCATTCACGTGTCAGGATCACCGCCCACTCTCCTCCCAAAACTTTCTCATCATCAAATCCAGTTTGCGCGCCTAGTTTCCCGTGCACGCGCAAAATAGAACATTATTAAATTTTTAAAGTTGAAAATAGATTACAATCCAGTCTTACAAAACGACTTTTATGCACATTTTCTAAGATTCTATGATAGACATGTTTTCAATTACTGAATTAAATATATTATTTATATGTTGCCTTTGCATGTATTTATTTATTAAAAACCTTTTTAACTTAAAAAATGTCTAGGCAGTGTAACTCTAGAGAAAAAAAAACATAATTAAAAGAATGGCATTCTTGAAAAAAGAATCGTTGGCACTAGTTAAGTAGTTTGCTGGAATGTTTTATAAATATCGGTGAAGCATTTATTATTCCAATAGACGTTTGCAGTGTGGCCTAGCATACATGAATTCCATGTTGTTGTCGCTTAAAACGAAAAACCTTATACACACACACACACACACACACACACATTTCAATAAAAACAGAAAATAAGACAAATACACCTATACCTTATTCATAAATTGAAATATTTCATTCTGATTAAATGGAGCAAACTCTAAAAAAAAGGTAATTCACTTAAAATTTTACGTAAACGTCTTAGTATTTTTATGTAAGAGAAAGTGTTTTCACTTCACAAGGATATTGACGTTTTTAGTCAACAAATGAACCCTTTTGTAGAAAATATTTTTAAATGTATAAACATCGCCATCTAGTGGCACAAAGCTACGACACAACATAAAATTTGAGCAGAATGTGTTTAGAAGGTTGTCCAAACTCGGTCCAGGAGGACAGCTAGTGACTCCTGCAGAGTTTAGCTCCAACTTGCACCTTCCTCGAAGTTTTTAGTATGACTAGTATTACCTTAAACAGCTGGTTCAGCTGTGTTTAATTGGGGTTGGAGCTGAACTCTGCAGGGCCCTCCAGGAGCAGGATTGGACACCCCTGGTGTATAGTTGCATCCCTGATGTGAGCCAATTCCAAAATTACACAGATATGGAAAACATCTCATTGTCAAACAATATACCAGAGTCATCATAAAACAGCTGCACTGAGACATATTTTATAATAACACCTTTTTAATGCAAAAACAATAAAAATGATCCAGTATTGTATTTATTTCTATACAATAAAATTTCTAAAATGTAACTAATTCATTGGAAAATAAAACAAGAATTTTTTGTTATGTGTTAACTGACAGTTTGTTCCAGGATGCCTCTGTGAACAAGGGACAAGTGACTCGGCCTCCTGAACAAGGATTTTATATGTATTTACTGTACGTGTGTTTGTGTTGGGGATGTTTGTCTGTTGATAAACGTCTCGTCTCTGTACAGGTGCATTGCAGAGTCGTGTGCAGTAATAGTGTCCATGTGCAACCATGTCAGAATCTTGCCATCCAGTTACATCGCATACTTCTGAGTCCATTCCCTTGCCAGTCTGTTATACCTAAAAGACAAGAATAGACATCTTCATTAAAAGGAATAGCACTCTTGATGAAGCATTCGGAGTCATTTGGGTACTCAAACACTTTTTGTATTAAAAAATAGTAATAAAAAAAGAAAATGTAGAAAAGAAATGCAGTTTTGATTGACCCAGATGGTTCATACAGACACATCCCACCATATCGCTACCAATTTCATCCCCAGTGTTCATTTCCAGTAAAAAGATGACAGAAAGTTCAATCTCTTTAAGTTATTCTTGACTGTGCTGTGATTATTGACTGCTTTGATGTCGTGCAATAAGGTAGGACATTGTTTTGATACTTCTATCCCCTCCTTCTATCTCCACCCAAGAGTTAAATGCATACAGATAGAGCCATTTTACAAATAAACTCACACTTAAAAAAGCTCACTTACTTATCTTTGTCCGATTTGTAGATGTGTGCAATATCTGGAACTAAAGGGTCGTCTGGATTCGGGTCACAAAGGAGGGAGCATATGGATAATAAAACTGAAAAACAGCAACAGAAAACATCTGAATCATTTTAGTGGTGCTAATAAAAGTAAGATGAATATTTCTCATATTTAATGAAATAAAATCACTTAAAGCCTTAATTCTGAGCTCCACCTCTTTCAGTTGTATACTCCTTGCAATGGAGGATTATATTTCCTTTATCAGGATCTAGATGTAATCTAATTGGACGTTTATGATGAAAAGACCATATTTGTGCTCTCTAACCTTTGGATACCGTGAGGGCGGGTGACCACTGGGAGCGCAGAATGTCCAAACAGATGCTTCCATTACTGTTGATATTTGGGTGGTAGATTTTTGTTGTGAAGGCAACCTTTAAGCAACACAGTATCAGGTTATCTAATGACAATTCAGTCATTGAAGGGGAAAGAACAGTTGTATTTCTCCACTCACTTTTGGTGGTTTAAAAGGATAATCAGTCGGGAAATGGATTGTGAGGAAGAAAACCCCTCCCTGATATGGACTATCACTCTAGGGGGAGATAAAAAGAAAGCATTTGTGTATGACAGAAGCCAATCCCTTTGTTTTACTGAGCCAATAACTAATTTCCTAAGATAAACATTAACCTGGAATTACTCATGTGTACTTACTGGGCCCATTATTGTCGCCTGCCAGTGAAACACTGAAAGTGCAAATAGAAGATATATTGAGCAGACCGTCCTGTCAAAGTATTAAAGGCCAGTGATGAGTACATAGTTAGCAGGCACACTTACAGTCTTCTCCAAGTGGTCCAGCTGAGCACTGCGAGGGTGGATCCCGTTGCAAGTCCTGTAGCTCCTACAAATACAGTATAAATGCATGTAAATGTCTATGCTTCAAAAACAGACTTGCATGTTGCTGTCAGTTCAGATAAAAAAAAACGACAACAACAACCTAATATCAAGTTTTGATATATATATAAAATTCATAAGCAGTAACCCAGGTCTTATAAATGAATAATAGGAAATAAAGAATGTGTTTTACAGTATTGATTTAATAGCTTAATCTCTCTTTCTTGTTATTTTAAATGTTTATTTTTAAGTAAACATTGTTATGTGCTTCTGTAATTTAGTCAGTTTTGTACTTTAAATTCAAACTATTCATTTCAGTTAGTTTCCAAGGCTCTGTTTACGTTTTTCATCGCATATTTACATTTCATTTTAACCTTAATTTAATTCATGAAAACATTTTATTTTAATTTAACACACACACACACATATATATATACATACCAACGTTATATTATAATCAGTGTAGTTATGACTTTCATATTATATTGTACGCTACATAGATAATTATTTTATGAGATACTTACTATTTAAATAAGGTAAACCTTTTTAACTAGAGCTGCTTAAAACATCCGTCGACAGTCTAAATCAATACAATGTTATACACATTAGAATTATAATGTAACATTTTTGATGTCCTGTAAGACTTCTTACAGTCCTCTTTGTTCTCAACATCAAGCTCTTCTCATCTGGCCGACAAATAAATTCTTCAACCCTTCTGACTTTAGTAATGGGGACCGAGAGATGGTTCACTGTATCAGCCATGTGTAGATCTTTTGGATCGCCGGTATGCTATTCTACTCTCACGACATCTATTCCGTTTAGAAATAAAATATATATATTACCTTTTGGATCCTTTTCAAAGCCATCAGACCTCCGCTTCTTTTCTCCGCCTGAGGATGTGAAGGGAACAACAATGAGAGGGTGGACATTAGGGCAGTCTACTTCAAAATAAAAGTCTTTGTAACCTGTCATGGAACTGTGCGCAAACAGCAAAATAAAGCACCGCGTGGGATGGCTTATTCTGTGAGGTTCAGGATGAGAATGATTTAGATTTGTTTCAGAATTACTATGACTTTAAATAATAATTTATTTAAATTTAATTTAATGCATTGGTACACAGGTACAACTTCTGTTTATTTGAGAAATTCAGATGGCTGTGCTCAGCCCTCATTTTAATGGAACTAGGTCATTGGACACTGGAGTCCTGGCAACAAATAAGAGTTATCCATAAAATCCTGCACTAAGTGTGTGTATGTTCCCAAGGAATGACCAATGAATACTAAGTGATTTAAAGCACCTGCCAAATGAATGCATGTAAATGTAGCCCCAAATGTATTAGGCAGGAAGGCAAGGCAGAGTGTTTAGTAGTGGATGGGTGGCGAGGGATTACTGTAATTCATTTCTGATGCAGGATGCAGGGTGCAGATGTTCTGTTTGCTAATCACAAATTAGAGCTAATCCCAATAAACAACATATCAGACAGAATTACTGCCAGCATCATCTGCAGTGGGCTCTACTTCACTTCGCTTGTTTGTGTAGTTTTGTGCCCATATCTTTCAAAACATGTCTGTTAAGACATAATTTCATGTTATAAAGGTTGTTCATACTGGTTAATTGTTTCCTTAGAGTCAATTTTTTAAAGTATTTTTATTGTATCATATTTGTATCTTATTATGATGTTATCTTATATAGACTCAGTAACCAATTTCATTTTATTATTATTTATTTTATAATTATTTAATATATGATTTCTATTGTTTTTATTTATTTATAATATTATATCATATTATTGGTATATTAAGTATTCTATATATATATATATATATATATATATATATATATATATATATATATATATATATATATATATATATAATAATAATGTTTATATATTATTTATATATGATACATAATTTAGAAATGTATTGTGTTATATTTAATGCATTAATATGAAGCAAAGGGTTTAGCTCTTATTTATTTGATTTATTGCAGCTTGCAGCCTTCTTTCATATGGCCACTAGATGGAAGCACTACACGATCAAAACATGTTCAGCTGTTATTGCGTGGTAGACATTGTGCATCTCATTGCCTTTAGATTCAGGACACTCAGAAAATTTACACTAAGTTATATATATTATATGTCTGCCACCCCATTGAACGCAAACACAAACAATATTATTATAGAGGTTTAGTGTATTGTTTACCAGCTGAGGTGAGTATGCACAGATTATATCGTACCCTATGACATTACAGAAACTTTAGTAGTCAAACCACGAAAATTACAACATTGGCTTGGGTATGTGTTTTAGTTATGCATTAAAATGCCAACTGGTCTCGCTTCAGACAACCTTGTCAATTTCATCAGGGAAACGCTGAACTAAATCGGCTTGTTCAGTGATTTCACAGGGCTTGCCAAACGACTACCGAGTGCCAAAAACACATCTGCATGTTTGGAGCTCTCCGCACTGCTAAGCTACTTACAAATTAGCAGTGGACATAATATTTTCTCTTCATCATTATCATAAACATCACAGCTTTGGTGTCTGCCAATCACAGACACTACAATAAACATGGCTAATTTTTGGCTCTGAATCATCTGAAATCCTGTGTGGGGTTAAAGTTAAACCTATAATCAGAAAAGATGTTGAAATGGGATTATTATGATTATTTTCTGTTATTATTATTATTTAATTATTATTATTATCTGTTTTATATTATTATTATTATTATCGCGACATTCAGCGGTCTGTCAGATGTTGCACTTACAAAATTATTCAAAAAGTAACGGGGTCTACTTTTAGAGGGGAAAAAATAAACAATTAACTATAATAGTTTAAAAAGGACCCATCATGTTATTCTGTTAAGGGCAGTTGACACGAAAGATTATTGGGATGATAGTATTTTAATAATTTAATTCCTGGGTCCTGAGCTTGTCTCGGGCTGAAGTGTTTTTAATCTCTGTTTTCATGCCCCTCTCCTTTGTTAATCTGTTTTTCTATTATTCTCTTTAAACCCCTAAAAAAAACAATTACTTTCCCTAATGACATATTATTGAGATTACCTCAAAAGCAATAGATACTATCAAATAGTTTATATACCCATTAACAAATGACAGTAAATTTAGCCTAAATGATAACTGGTATAACACGCCAATACATATATTATTAATAAAGTAATAATAATGTTTAAATATTATTTTGTTTACAATTATTTATGTTAATATTTGTTAGATTATTCCAAAGTTGCTGAATTGTAAATGGTTGTTTTTAAAGCAAAGCCATCTGTGTGAGAATATGAATTATGATGATATGCCACGGAATTAGAGCTAAACCTTTGCATTAAACAACTGGATAAAGAAGTGATTTTAATGAATAATGAGAATCAAAATATGGTAATATTACAAACACTGTGCTAATCGGTTTCCATTGACCAGATGTGACTTCAAACATGGAGATCTAAATAATAACTGTCTAGAATAGAAAGAAAAAAAAATGAACGTGATTTTGTAGATCTGCAGGTGATGTTATTGCAATGCAGCATTTAAAATATCTGCAGAGCTTTTTGCTGAGGTTGTTAAAATAAAAAATATCTGGGAACGGATCTTGCAAGCTGATGTGTATTAAATATGAATGGGCTGTTGAGTAGTTTGACAGTTTCTGGGAAATAAACTGCTTAATCTTGTTGTTGTTTGGCTTAAATAAGTGTTAACAGACCATCTAATAGGTCAGTTGTATAATGGAAGACATCTGTATACGTTTCTCATGTGTTTGACAGCAAGAAGACTGGGACCAGTGATGAGCCTTTTTCTTAAACTTCCTCTTCTATGTGACATGTTAATGTCTTTTTTTTAAAGTCAAGGCAATATTTTTATGTCTGTGTGCTGAAACATTAAAGAAAACAGAAAGCAAGTTTCAAAAGCATAATTTTTGTTGTTGTTGTTTTCATGATATGGATTTGTTTTTGCTGGTATTATATTGCTCTGTTGATGACATTGATCAATGCAAAATATTTATCATCACAGCAGGTGAAGTGCTTTAAAATCATTTCTCTTCCATAGACACACACTTTTTGACAGAAAGAGAAAGAAAATAGAAAAAAATAATAATAATTTAAAACTCATTTTAAATCAGATTTATGGATAATTCCCATAATATTTAACACTTTTTACATGAATATTTTTTACACATGAAAGATACAATAATTTAGAATAAAACAGTCTCATATTCAAATACTTGATAAACAACAACAAAAAAATAAATCATAACACAGGAAAGCTGACAAAACAAAACCATTTTCAAAAGATGACAGACTGTATAAACCTTTAGTCCTTTTTGTCCCTTTTTCCTTCTTGTGCACTTCAATAGTGTCCATATTCATTTGCATATTTAACTCTCAGTTCCAGAATCACTGCTGTCTCCTGTGCCAGGTGGTGATCTTTTCAAAGTGCATTTACTCTCTTGTTTTGAAGTGCTGGACAAATCTATTGCCATGTCCTCTGAGTCGTCTGCTCCGGTAGTTCCACTCGACCATGTTGTGTCACTGTCCTTCCCCTTGTGTTCGTCTGAATATGAATCTGAATGCATTGATTCAGGTGAACCGGGAGCTTTTTTTGTGATTTCCAGAGATTTTTTGTGCATTCCTGAAAGAATAAAATGCAGATGCAATTTAAAAAAAATGTAGCTTAAGTTGCCAAATATTTGTAGTTGGATTACAAAACACTTTTAGGTCTGTTTAAAGCCCAGTTCATGTAAATGTTAATTTTATGCATTGCAAGTGTAAAATATGGGCAACAGCAGACAGACATTCACAAGACACCTCAGCTATGTATTCAATTGATCAAATACATATTTGAGACTTTGAGTATTAAATAGAAAAACCACCTGCTGGCTCACCTAGAAGCCAGGGAGCACAGGAGCCCATCATGCCATTCTTGGCTGAATTGATGATGGATTCTGGAAGAGGAATGGAGTGACGGACCATGGCACCATACAGCCCATATTCTGCCATAACGCTGCTGCGGCCCCAGCACTTCTCCCTTTTCCTCCACTTAGCACGGCGATTTTGAAACCATACCTGGGCAAAAACAAATCTGAGCATTAGCTAATGGAAAGAGAGAAAGATCAAGTTAGAAAAAGAGAGGGAAAAACTGTGAAAATCATTGTATACCTGTATCCTGTCCTCTGGTAGCTCTGTCTTCATGGCCAGCATTTCTCTTGCATACACATCTGGATAGTGCGCTTCATGGAAGGCTTTCTCCAGCTCCTCAAGCTGATGCGAGGTGAAAACTGTCCTGAAAATCAAAACGAGATGTGTGGTTAATAAAATGGATCACCAGATCCTTACATAACAAACATTTAATGTAATATTTAATTTCTTTACATACCTGTGCCTTCGCTTTTTCCTCTTTTGTGAGTTCCCTGAGTTTTTCCCATCATTGTGATCCCCAGAAAGACAGTCATCATCTGTAATTAAAAACATTATTTATTTTTATAAAAAATAAAATTCCTTGACAGATTATAATAGAATTTCATATGTTTGGTAAAGGGGATTTATTATAATAAAACATTATATATATATAATATATAATATATATAAAGTAACTAAAATGTTCTTTAATTTAAGTTATCAGTTTTTACAAATTCAAAAAAGTCAAAAACATTTAATATGACTTAATAAACCTGACTATATTAGGTAAAATCATCAATTATATCAAGTAGATATTTTTACCACTAAAGATTGCCAATTTTTATTTAGATTATTATTTCAGATTCTATCAAATTAGAAGTAAATGAAAAAAATAAAATAAAAAAATAATTGCAAAAAGATAAAAGGTAAATTTCAGGGTCAGTTTCAGCACCAACTTCAGTGAACAGCTCTTTGGCTGATTCAACAAACAATAAAGTGATTTGTACCAGAATAGGCGTCCCGTTGCTGTTCTAAATTCTGCATGAAGTGACTCTCTGTCCGTGACTGCAGGAGAGGGATGTGGCTCGGGAGGAAACACGAGGAACCGGGAGGTTGTTGTGCTGCCAAACTGCAGAGAAAACCCAAGCCGAGCGGGAAAGAGCCTCCGGGGAAAGCAAATCCTCCGAGCGCCGCGCTCTGCGCCTCTCCATTGGACCCCGCACCAGGACCGGACTGATGCGGCTGAAGTTCCGACTCCAGACCGAGCAGATCTGTGATTGCGAATCCTTTGGACCTAAATCCAGATCCATTAAGACGTGATTTGTCGATTCCGAATGATGGATAAAGTTTAACCTTAGGTTTTTCGTCTATAGCCTCTTCTTTACCCGTCATGGTGGCAGTGTGTAAAAATTCACTCTGTCTCTGAGGAGGTCAGGTTGGTGGGACGGTTAAGCGCTCTGGCGGGACCATTTATCCGTCCGTCCAGTCCAGCAGATAGCCCTACTGTCCAATCAGATTCAAAGTCTGATACGTCCATGAGAAGGCGTTTCCCTTTTTCAATCACAAAGGATTAATTGCCACCAATTTTCCCTTTAATCCGATAAGGATTTTCCTCTTCTATCTGAACTGGTCCTAAGAATTTTTGCCCCTTTAGATGGAAGATTTCACTCATATGCGCAGACTGTAACGCGTTGTGGATTTGGAAAATGTTTAATGTTTCATTTGGAGTCAGAATATAAATTAATTAGAAACAAGAAACCAGAACGAGATAGATATTCAAAATTGTAGTGACTAACTAACGTTTCGTGATATTTCTTTATCATTCGATATCTGTAATCTAATTTGAAATATAATGCCGGAATAAGGCTACAAGGCTATTAATTAGCCTATACTGAGACAAAATAAATAAATAAATAAATAAATAAATAAAAATAATTATGTTATAAAATAATAAAAATAAGAACTTAAAACAATCTTCTTAATCCTATAACCATAACCATTCATTTAAATTATATATATAAGTTTGCACTGGACTACATAGGCATGTAGATTAATTGTAAATAATTAAAAAAATTCTCAAATTGCAGTTGTTGCGATTTAAATGAATTTTTTTATCTGCCTTAAAAATGCATATTAAAGAGTCTTTTCATATCCTCCTGACAAACAGATGGAGTTTGTCCTCGAGGACATCATTTTTTAGCGATTTCTCTGACCACTTCCTTTCATTGATCTTTATAATGGCCGATATTAATTTAGTGATCAAATTCAATAACCTTATGGAAATATGATAACATTTTGTAATGATCATTTAAATCGGATAATTTTTCCAATTGTTTCTCATAAATCAACATCTCAGGAAAATGTTATTAGGTTTGAAATCAAAATATGACTTTCTTTTACGAAGCATGATATCCATTTCATACATGTCCACTATAGAGGACACTAAAAGCATGTTTATTGCACATTTTGGGAGACAACAAATGGACAGAAATTATATTTCAATATTCCTTTGAAATATAAGATATTATTATGAAAATCTTGCCAATTATTATTCCCATTATTAAACTTTTTTTTTCTTTACATGTTGACCAAAATAACAAATTAATATGCAAATTATATACAGTGAATGTACATTGCAAATTATGGGACCGCCCGTTTATGGCCATTTTACGCACATGCTGCATTAAATAAAATTGTAGCCTATTCCCACCTTTCACCAAATTTCCTGTCTGGAATTATATTGGAATAAAAACCTAGTTTTCTCGACGTGATAACAGAGAATCTGTTTTATTTCGTCGAATGAATTATTACGTCAGCAATGAGGAAAAAAAAGCTCTTCAAGCATAAAGTATTTTGGAAAATGAGGTCAAAGTTAGGGTGACGCTGTCAGGTCGACGTGAAGCAGTAGAGTAGCAGAGGGTATCACATGTTTCAATAACAGAGCGAAAACATCTCAGCCAGTCTGTTTCAAAAAGCAGCAATTAGAGAAATCGTCTTACACGAGATAATTAAATGAAGTCCATTAAATTCGTTTACAACATTAATCTTTCATAGGTATAAAGAGCTCGACTCTGTAAAATCTGCTTTTAGTGCCCGTTTCCACCAGGACAACCTCCAGGTTTTTAACTGGTAGAGAGCTGCTCCACATAATCCTCAACTGTAGCCTAATGTAACATAACTAAAACTAGGCCTAAATGTGATCATACTGCAGAAAAAGGAGGGATGGATGGAGATCATTAGAGGTCACTCTGAATATTAATCTCAGATTAATCTTTTTTTTTTTTTTTATTAAAACAACACCAACAATATTACTACTACTAATAATTATTATTATTGTTATTATTATTATATTAATATTATTATTATTGCAGCAACAATATATATATATATATATATATATATATATATATATATATATATATATATATATATATATATATATATATATATATATTGTAACTTGTGAACATATAGGCTAATGAACTAATAATTTCATATAATAATTTCTTAAATCGATCAAGAAAATGAAAAAAAAATTAATTATAATGGAACCTTTTTTAGCAATTATTTCATATAAATAGATACATTGTGAAATTGCGTTAACATAATTTCCTCACACTGTTTTCTATTTCAAACGCAAACCCTTATATATTGTTAATTTAGCTAGTTAATTATTTTGATTCTATTGTAAAATATTTTTGAAACCATTTAAGTAACGCATCTTTCAGAGTAAAAATAAAAATTCTTGACGGCTGATTTTTGGTCTTGCTTTTGTTTTTAGGCAGATCAAACAATTTAACGGAAACAGACGAATAAAACAAATCCTTACAGAAATCATGGCGCTGAAAGTAACTGAAGCGAACAACACACAACCTGTGCTTGCGTTAAAGTGAGGGAACAAATTATGTTATTTTAAGGGCCAGCTTACAAGGCTGGGTTTCATGGTGTCATCAGATAGGATAATCCTGGATTAAACTAATCAGTAAATGTTTCTCCGCTCATTATTTTCCAGAGAAGATTTCCAACCGATTCTCCTCCGCCAAGATTATTAATCTTTTAAAGAGCGTAACATCAAAAAATCGCTCTTTGCTCTAATTTTCTCTGGACATGGCGCGCGGCACATATATGGAGGTTGTTTGACTAATAGACGTGCCACGTGTCCCAATTCTGAGCAGCATCCGCCTCTGGGAAGAGCAGCAGCCCCGCACGCGCGCACTCGTCACCCACCCAACGAGCTGCAAGCAGACTGGCTATTAAGCAATGGGATTTCATACAGATTTCACATTTAATATAGGAGAAAATATTAGATTTTATAAATTAATCTAAGTATGTAAAAAAAAAAAAAAAAAAATATATATATATATATATATATATATATATATATATATATATATATATATATATATATATATTTGCAGTTTCTTAATTATTTGTGAGACTTTTTTTCAATGTAAACAAGAAAAATTACCACAGGACCTTCACATTTTTCTTGAATGGCTTTAGAGGAACAAGATTTCTCAAAGGATGCTTATTGTACAACATTGAGCAGATGTTCAAATCTGAATCCAAATCCTCGACTCTTGGGTAGCTGTGTGTGTCTGTGCTCAAAGGTCAGAGGTCTTATGCGTTTGTTGTGGAAACATCTGGGCCCTTAGATTTCCAGATGTTCCACCCAATCTATTAAGATTCCAGCTGATTTGTAATCATCAAGAACATGACACACTGCTACTTAAACTCAATCTGACCAATCGTCAGTGCTCAACAACTTCTCATTGCTTTTCAACAACACTAGACGATCACGCTAGACAACTTGTTTAATGTTCCACAAATACGCCATCTGGATCACTTAGTAGTCTAAGAAATTCAATCAGAAGAAAGCTGCAACGTCAAGGTTAAGCTTCATCCTGAAATGGCAAACAAGCTGTAACCCAGCATCCTATTTGTCCCAAACCAGAGCAAAATATTAAAAGCGTATATTATTTGTAAGCAAAATGAAATGCCCTCATCCCAACCCTATATAATCTTTTATAAAATAATGAAAAACCGATGCAGATGTCCATTTGAATGCTTTCAAACATGCAAAGGGAGACCAGCCCGATAATCATTTTGCTGCATTAGAGGAGAACAGGCTTAACAGCATTTGTGCACAAAATTTCTGAGGGCAAAGATTTGCGTTTTGACGGGTAATATTCTGTAAGCTGC